>NC_138376.1:40697014-40731453 GCF_054177405.1 Leptonychotes weddellii | reverse complement strand
AAAAAAAAACAAGACACAAGAAAAAAAATATCCTGGGCAATAAAAAATTATTTTAAACAAACAAAAAAAAATTTTCATTCCTTTTTAAGGCTGAATAATATTCAAATATATATCCCATTTTGCTTATGAACTCATCTGTTGGTGGACATTTGGGTGTGACCATCTTTCAGTTATTTGCTGCTATGAACATTGGTGTACAAGTAAGCCTCTGAGTCCCTGCTTTCAATTCTTTGGGTATATACCTAGAATTACTCTAAAAATATTTTTTACTTGACCCAATATATCCAAAATAGTACCACTTCAACATGTAATCCTTAGAGAAAAATGAGATCTTTTATAATCTTCTTTTGTATGAGGTCAAAATCCAGTTGAGATGATAAATTGTCACCAAAATTCATCTGTATTCGGATTTCACAAAATTTACAAAAAAGTAGAATCATATAGCCACGTTGTCCCACATGTACTTTAGGACATGTAAATTAATTAAAATTAAACAGAATTTCTTCATCTAGAACTAATGATGTAATGTATGGGGATTAACATAAGATTAAATAAATAAATAAATAAATAAGTAAAAAAAAAAATTAAACAGAATTTAAAATTCAGTTCCTCAGTCATTTGCAAATGCTCAATCCCCCTATGTGGCCAGTGGCTTCCATACTGAACAGTGAGGATCTAACCGACAGGGTAGAAATGCTTCTCTCTGCCCCCTGCATCTGAGCTGCCTACCTTCTCAGCCCGCTTCCCACTATTCCCCAACATGGATTCTAGAGGGACAGATTTGGAGCATTAATTCAAGAAATATTTATTGAGCACTGACAATGGGCCAACCATTGCTAACTGCTGAATATGATAGGAAACAAAACCATGTTTGCACAGAGCCTAAAACAGATGGGGCCAGCAGACATAAAAACAAGTAATTTCAGAAATAACTATATCTTATAAATTGTTATAAGCCCTATGAGAAAAAATGGTACAAGGCCGGCACAGGCAGATATGAAAGAGATCATCACACAAATAACAATATCTTAGAAAATTTTGAAAAGTGCACGGGGAAACAAAAGGATCTGATGAGAGTTATAACAGTTGGTTTTATTTAGAAGGGGAGCTGCTCAAAGGAAACAACTCAAAGCTGAGATAGAAGAACAGATGAGCTAGGAAAAGGGGTACAAAAAGGGGACAGGGTAGTGAAGTGACCAGGCAGAGGGGACGGCCTGGGATAAGAAAAATTTTCATCTCTGAGAAACAAAGAGATGAAGAGTACAGTGCAAGTAGAGGCAGTGGTGCCCTGGGAGGATGGGCAGGTAAGCAGGACATGCTTCATGCAGGGCTTCACATCATAGGAAGGATTTGGGATTTAGGACCAAGTGCAATGGGATGTTAAAGGATGTTGAGGGATATTGGGTTGGATTTTTTTTTTTTTTAAGGCCATTCTGGCTGCGTGGTGAAGAAAAGTCCTGAGTCTTCAGCTTGGTCCTAAAGGGGCCTTCCTTTCCTTCTTCTGCATTTGACCTACATTGCTTGGTGAGAGCTCATCCATAATTCTTGCCTTGTATTTACCTATTGTCACTTTATGCGCTGTCTTCCTTTACTGTTATTCATACACTAACTCACTAATGCGCCTTAACCCAATTGTGATCTTTTCCAGCAGGCGGGAAAAGCTTCTCAGAGCTCATCTTTGTATACCCACAGCATGGAGCATGGAGGAGATATACTCAGCCAATCTGTTAAATCGGATTGAGTTAAAAGTCTGATCATAGCTTGCTACTTTCTACCCGCAAAAAGCGTTCTGTGACCTAATTTACTCTGTCTTTAATCCAACTTTTCTGTAATCTGTTTGCCACAAAGACTAAAGTCCCTGAACAAGACCCGGGCAGCCTTCCAGCGTCCCTCCTGGCAACACTTAATTACGAAAAGGGGTTTTGTTTCAGGTCAAGTAAGGGTTGCAAAAGGCATCAGCCCGACACGTGACCCCGCATTTCAGAACTTCAAGGAACTCTCCTTCCAGAACCCTTCAAAGTTTTGGCATGAAAAGTATGCACTTAACAGAGTTCTCAAGAAACACAAACCCACCTCCAAGAGGTGCTTGCACTTGGCTATGTTTTTAGCTAAGGACTCCAAAAGCGTTAGATTTCTTTCCACCTTCCACGGACTGTGGATTGAAATTTCATGATCTCAGGGAAAGAAATGTGGAAAGGGCCCAAACTTTATAACTTACAAACCTGTGACCTTGGCCAAATTAATCTGGAGCCTGTTTTGACATCTGAAAGAAGTGATAATACCTATTCCTACAGACTGGTTAGGAGAATTAAATGAAAAGTGAAAACATCTAGCAGCGGTTTGTAATCAAATTGCTTTCTGTGCCTTTAAGTGTTTTGGGGGCGGGGTGAGGGGGTGAGGGAGACTTTTGCCACCGCTAGAAAAGCCACTAGGTATCCCCTTATCTTTCCTGGTGAATAAGATATTATGAAAGATAAATCAGACGGGGGGGAGCCCATTTATGAAATATTCCAAAAGAAATATTTTCAATTTCACAATTTATGAGGATACAAGTAAATATAATTTTAACCTCAACAGGAGCAGCCTTTTGTTATACCTCACTCTAGGCAGTGGACACACGTTAACAAAGTCTACACAACAAGCCGAATTCACGGATTATTAAAAAAAAAAAAATGACTAAAATGTGAGTAACGATTTAAAGCTTCTCTCCAGAGGCTTTTCCCCAGCACCAGACTTGGGCTGAGGTGCTCACAGACTACATTTTCTTGCTGCCTCATCTCTGCCTCATCTCCCCCTTTTCTCCCACCCCACACAGTAATTTCAGAACACCCAGTCGCGTCTCGGGACGGGGAACGTAACACACGCCCATCTGGATGTGAGGGGCTGGATGTGAGGGGCGTGGCGACCCCCGGTGTCAAGGCCACTTTCCGTTCTTCCCCCAAGGCCCCCGGTCATCCTCCGATCCCAAGACTCCGCAGTCCGGACGGCACAACCGTCCGCTCCCTGGTTCAGCGCTTCCCCAACCCCAAGTCCCCGGCCGGGTCCGCACCGGGAAGAGAACGGTCAATGCCCGGGAATGACCCGGCCTGGGGGCGAGCTCGGGGCGGGGAAGGAGCGAGCGCGCGCCTCGCGAGGCCCCGCCCCATCGCCAGATGCGGCGCTGTTGGTGCGCGGTGATTGGCGGGTGCGGCCGCGGGATGAATGGGGTGACCGGGGCGGGGGAGCTGGGCGGGGACGCCGAGGGCGCCTGGCGGGGGGAGAGCGGCACAGGGACGCTGGGCGGCGGCGGCACCGCCCTGTGCGGCGGGCGGCCAACGGTCCCCACGCCCAGAGGGTGGAGGAGGGGGGCCCGGTGGGCAGGCTCTGGTTCCACGGGAGGGGCGCGCGTGTGGGGGCCCGGAAGTGATAGGGGCCCCAGAGGGCTGCGATCCAGACGAGGGGGTGGGGGTGGGGAAGGGAGAAGCTGCGCCTGCCCCTCAGGCCACCGGCAAAGGGCGTCCCCACCTCCTGAGAATCCCTTCTAGGTGCTCTGAGCGTGTGGTGCAAACAGGGTCTTGCTCTTCCGAGTAAGAGCTGTTATTGGAATTCTTGTCTGGGCATCCCTGTGTGGACACGCAGCTTTTTTCCATTCCTACACCAGTACCCTTTTTTAAACTTCATATTTCACGTTCGGTCATTCAATAAATATCTATTGTGTGCCTACTTTATGCCTGACACACCCCAGTGGGCAAGGCAGATTTGTTTCTAACAAATTTTAAAGTTCAAAGGCTAATTAGGCAGGTAGGAATAAAAAAGGCTAATTAGGCATGTAGAAATAAAAATAAGCAACCAAAACAATTACAGATTGTGCAAAGTGCTGTGAACTAAGTATTAACTAGTGACTGAGGAAGGGGAAATGCAAAGAGAGAATGATTTTACCCAGGATAATAGGAAGGACCTATCTGAAAGGGTGACTTCCTAGTTGAAACCTGGAAAAGGGGGAGGTGAGCAGTTTTAAGGAGAGAGTATAGCCTTTGCAAAGGCCCTGATGCTTCAATCCCCTTTTCTCATCCTCTGCAACATCTGAATTTTCATAGCACTTTTTTTGCATTTCTTAAGGCATGTCACTTTTTACCAAGTATTGTAGTTTTATTATCTCAATTCCTGGCACATACCAGGTCCCCAAAGAATATTCAGTAAATATATACTTAGCATCCACTGATTTCCAGATATGCTACTAGGTGCCCAGGATAATTTAAAAAGTGAATTGAGCATTCATGAGTGTTTCCTGAATATGAATTTTGTATTTTTATGTTTGTCCTGTACATCCACTGTGGCACCATTTATCCCTGGTCTTTGGGAATTTTTTTTTTTTTTTTAAAGATTTTATTTATTTATTTGAGACAGAGAGAATGAGAGACAGAGAGCATGAGAGGGAGGAGGGTCAGAGGGAGAAGCAGACTCCCCGCCGAGCAGGGGGAGCCCGATGCAGGACTCGATCCCGGGACTCCAGGATCATGACCTGAGCCGAAGGCAGTCGCTCAACCAACTGAGCCACCCAGGCGCCCCGGGAATTTTTCTTGACCACAAGGAAACTTTCCAGGCTTTCATGTTTTCAGAGCTTAATTGATCCAATAAACTAATTGGGCCTCGTATTAGTAAATGAAAGTACAGTGTGTTATTCTTCTTATATAATGTTTGTGTCTGTTTTTCTGCTTGTGTTTTATTAGTTACTAACCTGCAATGCCTTAATTCAAAGCAATAAATGAAATGAAAATTTGAAGGACTTGACTAGCCCTCTGAGTTGAAAAATATTTATTGATGTTGGGCTGAGAATGTTGGTCCCTTCTAAGTAAGCTCTCATTCCATAGAGCAGTACCTTGCTTTGTTTACCAAGTGGCCTGCCTTGATCTCTACCTCCTCCTTTTGAAATTTGGCAACCTACTCCCACATATGTAAATGTTTTCCTGTGATATGAGAAAAGCACATTGGGAAAGGCAACTTCTTATAATTAAAATATTGACATAGTTATCAAAATACTAGCCATACATTGATTGTTCCGACAAGTAAATAAACTTTATTTCGATTATTCTCTGATTCTGTTTTAAAAAGTAAAACTATTGATTTATCTGTATTAGTTGTCTATTGCTTTGTAACAAATGATCCCCAAACAGTGGCTTCAAATGATATTTTTTTCTGTCAAAGTTTCTATAGGTGAAGAATTGGGGCATTGCTCACTTAACTGGGTTTTATGTTTCAGGGTTTTTCAGTCTACAAGATATTGACTGGACCTGGAGTCATCTTAAGGCTTTGCTAAGGAAGGAGGCATTTCCAAGTTCACTCATGTGGTCATTGGCAAGATTCAGTTCCTTGTGGGCTATCATACTGAGGACCTCAGCTCCTAGATGTCAATTGGCCAGAGGCCATACTTAGTTTCTTGTTTTGTGAGCATGTCCAACATGGCACATTTGCTTCATCAAAGTATGCAATCCAAAAAGCTGGACAAAGAGTGCCAGTAAGATAGCAGTCAGTTTTTTCCTAAACTAATCTTTGAAAACCATTCCATTATTTTTGCCATGTTCTTTCCATCTGTTAGGAGCAAGTTACTAGGTCCAGCCCTTGGGCATGAAGATCAGGTGCCAGAGATCACTGGAAGCACTTTCAGAAGTTGCCAATCACAGGACACCTGGATGGCTCAGTAGGTTAAGCGTCTGCCTTTGACTCAGGTCATGATCCCAGGGTCCTGGGATCGAGTCCTGCATTGGGCCCCTTGCTCAGCTGGGAGCCTGCTTCTTTCTCTACCTGCAGCTCCCCCTGCTTGTGATCTCTCTCTCTCTGACAAATAAATAAAATCTTTAAAAAAAAAAAAAAAGTTCCAGTCATATTATCAGAGCACATTAAGCTGATGAAATGAATTTGGGACTCTAAAAGTCTTCCTTGCGTACCGTGAAACAGCTTCTTATGTCTTATTTGCTGTCTTTATCATGAAGAAAGTAAATGGTCTTTTGAGAGTGTAGTTCAGTAAACTTTTATGTCTACTAAATATCTGGCATAGCACAAAGCTAGAGGAACAAAGATGATACATGACACATTTTCTGGCCTTGAGTTGGGGCAGAGAGATATAAGCAAATAATTATAATATTAATATTATAAGTGATAATAAAAAAAAAAAAAGACCTGCACAGAGTGCTCCGATTATGGGGAGAATAGGAAAGAAACATTCTGTTCTAGGTCACATTCAAGGAAGCAAAAAGGGTAGGAGGGGTAGAGACAAAAAAATCAAGAAAAGACTATAGTTTAAGACTATGTAGAAGTTAATCTTATTGATCAGCAAAATGCAAAAGTAATGACATACTATTATACCTTTTATTTCTAGACCTTAAATAGCCTAAAATTGCCTCAGTTTTATGCATCTAGGGTATCTAACAGCTTTTTAAATTTTATACCTGAGTTCATTTTATTGAGATACATCTGACAGAGTGCAGTGTGTCATTTAATCATTCCGATTAGAAGACAATCTTGTAATGCTCTTTAGTTGAAAGAGAATTGACTGAGTGAAACTAACCTTAGGGAATACACTTAAATTTGAAAAAAAAAAAAAATGTGCTTCACAGTTAGATGCCAAGAAATAGTTTGCAAAAATAATTGAACTGCCACACACACTTGTAGATTTTCAGGTGAGTCTCATGATTCATTCACTCCCGGCAAACAGTGAACTTGAGATTGTGAAAAGAAATTGTATGACCAGTTTTTGCCATATAAGGGCATGTCTGATATTGCAAGTGCACAAAAGCAAGGCCTTTTGTAATACATATAACTAAAATATCACATGATCTTTAGCATGACTAAATCATATATGATATGATAACCTTCTGATATGGAGAACCTGTTTTGTGAATGACAGAATAAGGGCAAAGCATATTCTGTAGTGGGCGCCTGGGTGGCTCAGTTGGTTAAGCGACTGCCTTTGGCTCAGGTCATGATCCTGGAGTCCCGAGATCGAGTCCCACATCGGGCTCCCTGCTCAGCGGGGAGTCTGCTTCTCCCTCTGACCCTCTTCCCTCTCGTGCTCTCTGTCTCTCATTCTCTCTCTCAAATAAATAAATAAAATCTTAAAAAAAAAAAAAGCATATTCTGTAGTATATCACCAGTACCAAAATCATAAGGAGCACTTGCAGAACACACTGCTTAACCAGAACATATTCCTCAACAATAGACACCACATGGCTGCTCTTGGCCAGTTGCACATGATTTTTGGCTAGAAGTTTGGTTATTGTCTGCTTTTGTCTACTCCCTAGAAATCTTTAACTCTTTCATGTGTTAAAGAATTTTAAAAAATCAAGTTATGAACGTTATGAAATAACCAGCAAAGTAAAAGACACATTGAGAATCTGTACTGGTTTAAAATCTTATCTTTAACATATCTAAGCATTTGAAGAAGTTGAGAAATGAGATTTGAATTCCATCTTAATATTAAAAGTAAATATATAGTATGTCAGACAGTGATAAGTGCTAAGGAGAAAAATTAAGCAGTGTAAAAAGTTTCCAGAATTTGGGAGGCAGGGAGGGAGATGTTGCAAATTTAGAGAGTTTAAGGAGAACTCTCTAGGAAGATGATATTTAGAGAGATCAGAATGGAGCAAGAGTGTAAGTCTTGGAGATTTTGGGGTGAGATTATACTAGGCATGGTGGAAGAGTAAGGATAAAGGCCCTGAGGCAAATCTAGTGCTAAGGAGGTGATTGCGGGTAGAAGACAAAGTAGCTTTAGAAGGTCAGAGAAATGGTACAGGTGCTAAGTCATGAAGCACCTTATAAGCTATTGTAAGAGTTTTGATTTTTACTCTTTTTTTTAAAATTTTATTTATTTATTTGAGAAAGAGAATGAGATGCATGAGAGGGGGGAGGGGCAGAGAGAGAAGCAGACTCCCTGCTGAGCAGGGAGCCGGACGTGGGACTCGATCCCGGGACTCCAGGATCATGACCTGAGCCGAAGGCAGTCGCTTAACCAACTGAGCCACCCAGGCGCCCTTGATTTTTACTCTTAAATGAGATGAGAGGTTGATCGATGGTTTAAGTACACAAGTGACACCATCTGGCTTTGGTTTTAAGAGGATCACTCAGGCTGCTGGGTTGAAAATAGACTGCAGGAGGCAAAAGCAGTAGAGGTCCAGGCTATTGGAAAATTCTGGGCAACAGTTTATGGTAACTTAAACCAGTGGTTGTGGTAAACTTGGTGAAAAGTAATAAGATTCTGGATAAATTTTGAAGATCGAGTAGACAGAATTTACCTGATGCATGCATGTAGGATGTCAGAGGAAGACAGAAGCTAAACATAACTCTAAGGTGTTTGGCTCGAGAAACTGAATGAACAGAGTTGTCATTTACAAAGCTGGGGAAAACTATGGATTTGAGGGAGAATCAAGAGTTCATTTTTTATTATTTTCAGTTTGAGATGCCTTTTAGACATCTAAGAAAAGTCATTAATAGGCAGTTACGTATATAAGTCTAGACTTCAGGAGAATATACATTTGGGAGAAATACATTTGGGAGTCAGTAGAGATAGAACCCAAAGTCATGAAAGAGGATGATAATAATGCCTAGGAAGTAAATGTATATAGAGAGGATTGAGGACACAGACCCCTTTCATTGTCCAGTTGCTCCTGGATAGAGTACTAAAAAGTATATAAAAGGAAGTGGAGAAGAAAAACTAGAGAATCCAGGAATAGTTCAAATTGTTCATTCATTCAACAGATATTTATGAGCATCTGCTATTTGCCAGAGGTTCTACCAGCCATTGGGAAAACATGGTAGACCAGGCATGGGCAGTGCCTTCAAGTAGTTCACACCCATCAGGATGAACACTCAAGGACAAGAATAGAGATAAATCCCAGTACAATGAAGAGGAGTAGCAGCAGAGTAACAATGGAAGTGTAGAAAAGATTCCTTGTTCTGGGGAGGAAAGGAAACTGCCTTTAATCTATCTGCCTCTAACAAAGACAAGTCAGGCCAATGGGAACCCCTGGCAACAAGGTAACAGAAAATACAAATTAGCAGATAAGAAAAAAGTAAGATCATCGAGAAGGGGGGGGGAGTAGGAGCCAACAGAGACTTCATAGTGACATCCTTAGCATAAACTAGCTTATGCTTGTCCTATATTTTAGTCAACTTTCAAATGTCCAGAGGCAAACATAGACTTATGCCTTGTCTTAAAAGACAGGTTTCATTATGTTACACAAATACCTCCTAAGCACATAAAGTATTTCATCCTGAAATGAAACAAGTCTCATTAATAAGAATTGTATTCTAATGAAACTTTCAATTGTATTTCTTTTTTTTTAAGATTATATTTTTAAGTAACCTCCACACCCAACGTGGGGTTCAAACTCACAACCCTGAGATCAAGAGTCGCATGCTCTACTGACTGAGCCAGCCAGGCACCCCTCAATTATATTTCTTAATTCAACTACAGATGCTATAAAAATGGAACATATTTCCCAAGATGTTAAATACTTTCTTTCTCAAGAGCAATATTGATATTGCAAGAGAGGGAACACAAGCAGGGGGAGTGGGAGAGGGAGAGGCAGGCTTCCTGCGGAGCAGGGAGCCCGATGTGGGGCTCGATGCGGGGCTCGATCCAGGACCCTGGGATCATGACCTGAGCCAAAGGCAGATGCTTAACGACTGAGCCACCCAGGCGCCCCTGAAGTAACTTTCCAATATGCTTGGAAGTGCGTGGTTGGAGGAGATTTCAAACCATCCATGAAAACTAAGAGCAGAAGGAAAAATGCTACCAGAATTTAAAAATAAAGAAAAGTAGGAGGAGGAAGACAAAAAGGAATAAAATAGTTAACTATTTAATGAAAACAATTCAACAATCACTTCTTGGGGACTATCGTATGGTTGTTGTAAAGAAAAAGGCAAGAGTTACAGGGTTTTTTACTGCACCCTACCTGGGTTTACTCTTGATAGGTTGGTTATAAGGACTGGGATGGCTCCAGCACAGTGTCTAGAACCTGGTTGGCCAAGAATCTGATTCTGACACTAATTAAAATACTTTTCTTGAACGCTGATATTGAATTTTAGGCATTCTTTTGATTTATTTTGGAAAAAAAAAAAACCCACATTCAAGTCAGGGAGTCATTTCAGTTCTATTGCTTTCCTTAAAGCTTTATCCATGAATGTGATAGTGCTGCAATCTACAATAATTCATACTGTGGTCATGGTAGTTTACACTGTATGGTGTAAGATGAGCTGCAGGCTGGGGGGAGGGGGGGAATTCTCCCTAAATCATATATGTATTCAGAAACTTAATTCTCCAGCTGGAGGAAGAAAGAGAACATGACTTTACTACCTTGGGTTTAAGAAGAATCAATAGTCCTGGGACACTATCTGACAGAAGGTTGGAAATATAGAACAGAAAATGGAAGCACCAGAGGGATGATGGTGATAGTGAGTAAGAATTCACTCATTCACTCACTCAAAACATATTTACTAGGCTCTTATTATATATCAGGGACTGTACTGAGATCTGTGGATAAACAGTGAGCAAAATTCAACATGTTTCCCCTTCAAATGGAGTTTAAACCTGAAGCGGTGGTCTTTAAAGTGGGGGTACAAGCTTGAGCCAGATGGTACAGTCGGGAAACAACATGCATAAAATATTAGAACTTGGTAGTTACTTTTGCCTTAACATAAGAAAAAATATTAAATGTATGATTTGACGGTTATATAAGTCCATAATTAAAAATAAACACAAATATTTTGGCAGTACAGGCTTAAAACATTTTACTGATATGTGAGCACAATAAAAACAATTGAGTGTATTGTAAAACTTGAGATTTTTGGAATACCAAGTTAAATTTGAAACTTTTAAAACTAGGAAAGAACTTGGATAGGGTAACAGAGAGCTGAACCAACTCTGGCCTTGGGTTGCTAGCAGAAGAGTGAAGAATAAATAAAATATCTTTGCCGGGGCGCCTGGGTGGCTCAGTTGTTAAGCGTCTGCCTTCGGCTCAGGTCATGATCCCGGGGTTCTGGGATCGAGCCCCGCATCGGGCTCCCTGCTCAGCGGGAAGCCTGCTTCTCCCTCTCCCACTCCCCCTGCTTGTGTTCCCTCTCTCGCTGTATCTCTCACTGTCAAATAAATAAAATCTTTAAAAAAAAAATAAATAAAATATCTTTGCCAAACTCTTCTATGCTTCTAGCACATGCTTTTCACATGTCCCTTATCAGAAATCTTAGTTAATCTGTGTATCTCGGTTTCCCTTGTAGCATTTACCACTGCATGGTGGTTGTTTCCTGACTGTATCACTTTACAGGCAGAGCGGTTCCTTCAAGTTTTTTTTATTCCTAACACCTAGCATCTTATTTGACAAACTGAAGCCACTCAGTGTTTGTGGAATTGAATGACAATTGACTATCAAAAGTCGCAATTATTTGTGTATGTTTAAATAACCTAATTTGTATACAGTTTGTACACCTATGTTCTCACTGCAATGGCCCAGTGCCGGGACCACAGCTGGTACCTGATAAACACTAAATTGTGATTATGTAAAAGAATTTGCTTACATTAAATGGTTGACCATGCTGCGTCAAGGGACATGTAGTAAGAGGGCGCAAGGAGAAAGGCTTAATTTCTGGGGTGATATAGGGAAAGTGTGGAATACTAGGATGACAAAGGCCTGAAGTTACTCAACACCAGTGAAAAACAGCGAGGATCTATTTGTGCCTTGAGCACAAAGCACTCTGCCTTAAGTGCTTACAAATGTCTAGCTGAAAAGGCGTCACTTACTTCACCACCTCTCCTCCTTTTAAAAGCCTCAGGAATAATTCCTAGAGTAGAAATGAAGTTGGTAGTGACCTCTGAGGAAAAATAAGAATCCCCAAGAAAAATCACAGTAAACCTACCACAAGGGAGCTAAGCTATAACATCAATTTTGAGCGCTTTTCGCTGTTGCCTGGTTCAACTGCAGACCTTCGCTCCGGTGGTCTCCGTAGGTATTTAACCCTTTCAGCTAAAACCAAGGAAAACTGGATCCCTTTCACAATCAAAAAGGAGATGGCTCCGAAAGTGGGCTTCTTGTCGTCCACATGCGGCCACACAACCTTGCCCAGCCTGGCTTTCAGAGATTCAGAGTTCAGGGCATCAGAAACTTCACCGCTGCTATTGCGCAGGCTCTGCGTTCCACGCAGGCTTATTAGGAAGAAAGGGGGGGAAAAAATTGCCCGGAGACACGTGAACCCGAGGGCACCAACCCGGGCTTTGGCTCCCCACTGCTTGGGATTCTGGAATTTACAATCACGAAAGTTCTATTGTCTCGCTATTGGCTCCAGGGCCGCATGACATCATAGCGCTTGATTCAGCCTTCGGGCCCCGATTGGCTGGCCGCGCCATTGTGACGTCACGGTCAGCCCACGTTCTGATTGTAGATACCCGGCGCCTTCCTCTTCCCATCGCGGCGGTTCCTCGCTACCGGTGCCTCCCTCTAACATCCTCCTCGGCTCCGTTGGCCACGGGCGCTCCTGCAGCCGCCGCGCTGCTTCTCAAAGCTGCTGCTGCCCCTCGGACTACGAGGTAAGCCGTCAGCTCCTGGAAACTTCTGCCGGGGGCCGCCGCTCGGCCATGACACCCGCGCGAGCGCGCGGCCCGGACGCGAGGGCTGCGAACCGCGGTTAGGACCGGACCCAAGGCAGAGTTACGGCTGCCGGCGCGGCCCCGCGCTCGATCCGCGTGGAGGAGAAGCCCGGCGGCTCCGGCGGGCCCCAGCCCGGCTCCCCGGGCACCGACGGCGGGCGCGGGAGCGCGGTGCCCGCCGCCAGGGTGAGGCTGAGCGCCTCGGGAGTTCCCACCGTGCTGCAGTCTCACCTGTTCGGCGAGGGGAAGCATCCGGCGGGCATGTTTGCACGCTGACAGGCGCCGCGGGGACCCACGCTGTGCCCAGACCGCAGGCGGGAGGGATGGCTCTCAGAGCTCGAGTCCGCCCTCCCTGTCGGGATGAACTCGCGGATGGGAAGTCCAGGGAAGCGCCCTCCGGAAGAGCGAGTGCGCTCTCGGGGCAGAACGAAACCTCACTGAGTTCGGAGAACCTCTGTCGGGTCGCGGGTCGGTTCGGCACCGAGAGCCAGGGCGCGCCCTCCCTCGCCCGGCGCGGAGCTCGAGGAGCCGGCGGTGAGGGGACCCTCGGCCTTTCCTTTTTCCCCTTCCTCTCCTCGCGTCTGCCTGCCGGAGGGAAGCCCGCCAGGTCAGGGCCACTCGGGTTTTATTAAAACCAGAGAACAGCAGCCCGGCGGTACTCGGAGAGGGATGAGGCCGGCAGGGAAGCGGGGGGGGGGGAGGGGACCCGAGGGCGACCTGGGCGGCCCTTTGGGGAGTCCCAGCGCGGGAGCGGCGGGCCGGGAGGGAGGCGCGCGGCGCGGGAGCGGCTCTGGGGCGGCGAAGCCCTAGGGTTGTGGCTGTTAAGACTTGTAAGGAAAAGTGCCCTTTTACAGTTTCCACGCTTGTAAGATTCCCTCCTCTCTGCCGCGTCTGTCCCCGCGTCCGGGTGTGGGGGCGGGGGGAGTCGTGCCTGGAGGAAGAGTTGTTCTTTTTAAACCGTCTCTTGCAACCGTTCCGTGCTCTTGCACTTTAAGGGTGATGGTTTCCCCTTCTCACGACTATAGTTAAGCTCATCTCCCCGTTTCTTGATTGCAAATTTGTAGAATGCATTATGCCAACTTTGGTGCTCCGGGAATACGATTCTTCCATACCTGGGGATCCGGTATGGAAGAATCCGGTGCCTGACTTATTAGCTGGGCTGGGGAACCGAGAGGTGCCATTGGTGGGCGGGGGGATTGTGGCCAGGAAGCAACCTTAATTATCAAATAACGGACCCGTGGCAGGAAGTGCTTTTTAGGGTTGTACGGAAGAGCTAATGTTGCTTGTTAGATTTGGTAACTTGTTCACCTAACTGCTTGGTAGATAACCTGTTGGTTTGCACTTGTTTTGCTTGCACATCTCAGCCAACAGCATTTGGTGCAGAATCTGCAGATACCGACGTAGCCGGTTTTGCATTCGATGGCTGTGGACGAACACTAACTTTACATCTTCGGTTAGGACACGAGTGAATCACTTTTGTAGTCAGCTCAGATGCTGCCTGGGATTCTCCCGGAAAGCTCCGCACTTGAAGGAGAAATGTCGCTCATGGCCCTTTTAGGTTCTTACCCCAGATTATAACTTCTCATTGCCGGGAGCTTTTCTTGTACCGTTTCTCTTTTTGCATTTTCATTTCTCTTCCATTTCTAACTGAAGACAAAAAGGAAAATGTTATTGATGGCTACAGATGGCTAATTTTACAGAACATGGAACTTCGCTGAAAAGTGAAAGTAGAAAGCATATTAAAATGTGACAGATTTTTCAAGAAAAGTGCCTTATGACTTCAAATACTGTCCTCATTCCCTTAACCCAATTTTCTTATGTATAAATGGGTGTTTTCTGTTGCAGAATTTTTACAGATTTCAGGAGCTACAAATGAAAGCTCGGCTTGGGGTCCACCAAATAGTGGTTTAATAAATGCTTCCTTATTTTTCTTCCTGGGGAAGGGGCAGTGAGATTTAGAGAATGTAGCCAAGAATAAATCTCAAGAATCTCAAGTAACTGGGAAAATATTCAAAACTTTAGGTTTTCACAGGTACAAATTCCGGTATCCCTATGAAGTCACTAGGATTTGTTCAGTGGGCTGTGTGCCATCTATGTAACTCTGTTACACTTTAACTTAAAAAATCTAACCTAGTCAACCTAACAGCTTGTCATCTTTCAGATCTACCTAAAATCTATTCCCTTCCCTTTTTTTCTAGATGCCTTTTTTATTCATTGACTTATCAGTTACGTGTACTTTGTGTATGTTAGGAGAGGTTATATACAAAGTTGAATGACACAGTTCTGACTCCAAACGTCTTCCTGAATTAGTTGATGTGTTAATCCTTTCATACCCATACTAAATCTATGCCTTGGACTAAAAAGGGGTCAAACACAGATTTCTGGAGGACTTTCGTGAGGATGTCTGGGAAAGCTTTATGTGGCAGAGCTATCTATGTTAGACATATCAGTGCTTACCACTGTAAGATTGGTTAGGATGCTTTCAGTACAGGAAACAGAAAACCTGACTCAAATGGGCTTAAATGACTACCTGACTTGAAAAGTCCTCAGGGCAAAACTTTCTATCCATAGTCCATAGGCTGGTTTTGCAAGATGACTGCCAGCAACGATCTGGACCCCCATTAACATACTCTCATGTAGGCACTTCACTTCCCACCACCTTTCAAAGAGGGTCCTTGGCTTTGAGGTGATTAACTTAAACCTGGTTACTTGAAGTAATAACTAAAACAATGGAAATCTGATAACCTGGGAGACCCATCCCAGAACTGAGGAGGTGGATTTAAATCTCACCTCACCTATTGGGCTGCTACCATACCTTCAGTGAGGGCCAATGTGAACATGGGGGAAGTCAGCCACATTGTGAACTGTAAGGGCCTCCAAGATGTCAGTACTAAAGAGATGATTGGATTAAAGTAGATAGAATTGAGTCTACATTTGAATGTAGCCTTAAATGTCATAGAGGAATCTTACTGATTTGAAGAGATAGGACAGGCATTCCAGGAAAGAAGGAGTTTGGAGAGCAAACATCTGTGGAATCACTGGGCAAAAAGCAAGTAGCCCAGTTGGCTGAAGCTGATAGTACAGAAGTGGAAGAAAAGGTTAGAAAGGCAAGTTGTTGATGATAATAATGGCTGTTTATTACCGAGCTCTTATTATGTGTCAAACCCAATTGCTATTCCAGTTGCTGTTAATTGGTACCGTGAGCCTTCCCCACTTTACAGATGAAGAATTGGAGGCTTAGCGAAGTTTAGACACTTGGCCAGGGTCACAGAACATTCGAGTCCAGGTCATCTTGAGCCCCTAGCCTGCCCTCTCTCCTGAGGTTACAGAGTAGCACTGAAGCTTTTGAACTAGGAGTACATTATGAATGCAGTGCTCCAGGAGTATGACTCTTACCAGAATGTGTAGGATGGATTGGCTTGGACAGATGCTAGGACTGTGGAGATGGTTTGGGAGGCTGTTAGAGGTGGCCAGGGCAGTGAGAATGCCCCAGGTGGCGCTACAGCCATGAGCACAGGCTGGAGAGAGCTAATTAATTGTATTAGATTATTTCTAGGATAAGATCTATGAGACCTGGAGACCAATGGATTTGAGGGCCAACAAGACGAAGAGCACTCATAAGACTGAGTGGTCAAAGAAACGTGGTGTTATAGAGGAAGAAAAAGGAAGCTTTGCAATCAGGTGGACTATGCAAACGGCCCAGATACATATCTGGAGAAGCTGCTGCGCGCGCGCGCGCGCGCGCGCGCGCGCACACACACACACATACGCACACACACCTCTGTTGGCCACTTTCTTTTTGTTGCCCTTCTACAACTATGTGTTTCCCCATTTTATCCATTTTCAGAGTTGTTCATATTTTAACATATCTTGGTAGAGATGCAGGTTATAATCCGTGACCTCTTAAAATCACTGCAGGCACTTCACATATTAATATTACTGAAATCAAGATGCTTCTCAACTTTTAATGAAGTATCATTGGTGAGAGTAGGAAAATCCAGTATTAATAAAGCTCATGCAGCTGGAGCCAGAAGTAAGAACCAAGGCTTCTGGGCTCTGTCCATCAGCTGACTTACCCAGCTTGCGTAACAGATAGGAAAATCAGTGATGCCTCATGATACAGGATTATAGTAAAGCACATACATAATTCTTTATTACAACTGAAGTAATTTGAGAAGATGGGAAGGCATAGTTGTTTAAGTAGGGGTTGTATAGAACCTGGCTGCCATGGCTTCCTATCCTAACTTGCCACCAACCAAGAGAAAATCAACTCTGGGTATTGGTCTTTTTTTCTTTAAAAGATTAAGGCGACTTCCAAGAACTAAAATTTTTTATTTTCACTTTTGCCAAAAGCAAATCCCTTGTTTCTGTTTGACTAGGGGTAGAGAGTGGAAGTTGAAAGCATTTAGGTCTTAGAAAAGCAATGTCAAAATCAGTGATGGAAGTTACAATTTTCTCTTTAAGGGGTTAAGTTTAACTGCTGGACGTGTTCTGGCCTAGCAAAGTAAATTGTTTAGGAAGGTAACCTGACCTAATTTTGAGTATTTGTAATAGAATCTCCCCCCCACTCACCCACACATATCCCCAATGATCCCCCTTTGAACCCATAAATGTTATCATTAGCAAACTGTTTGGTTCCCACTGGGCTCCTGCTGGCATATTTCCTCAATGGGAATTTTTTTTTTTTTTTGACTCGTGTGTATTTCCTTTTAGATTTGTGTGGTTCAGAAAGACTAAATTCCCACCCTTCCTCCTCCCCAGGCCCCTGCCATTTGTGTTTGAAGTACAGTGATGTGTAACCGTCTTTCTTAAATTAGACATTTGTACTTTTGTTTGATGTCTTTGCTGACAGGGATTTAGGAAATCATTTCTTTTTAAAAAATGTTTTTAGTGCTGGTACTGTCATGCTTTCTCTCGTTAGGAGAATAACCATTTTCTTGAAACACCTGCAATTTCTAAGTATAATCCTTCTACTATGTTAGCACCCTCCTGCTAGCACATGCTGGTTACAGTTTCCATCTCTATGAAGTTCCCCTTTCCTGTCCCCATTGTCAACAATTTCACCCTGTCAGGACAATCTTTATAAGCTCATACTAAAAAGACCTAATTAGGACGCCTGGGTGGCTCAGCCATTAAGCGTCAGCCTCCGGCTCGGGTCATGATCTCAGGGTCCTGGGATCGAACCCTGCACCGGGCTCCCTGCTTGGCGGGAAGCCTGCTTCTCCCTCTCCCACTCCCCCTGCTTGTGTTCCCTCTCTTGCTGTGTCTCTCTCTGTCAAGTAAATAAATAAAATCTTAAAAAAAAAAAAAGACCTAATTAAAGCCATGCTGGAGAATTGGCCATTCAGGTCTTTATTGTATGTTATGCTGAACCCCAGAGTACCTGTTCTCCTCTTGTCTTGGCATAGCAAATGCTACTACAGAGTAATTGTTATGAATTTCTCTTTCCCCAAAGAATAGTTCTCATGATACCAAATTCGATAATTATTCATTTACTTCTCTGGGAGTGTGGCAGTGTGGTGTATGTCCCCAGGCAGTAGTGTTCAGGGTACTTCTGCTTCAGTCTTTGGCAGAAGAAATAAATTACTTTTATATTTACAGAAGTTGTTACCTCCATCTGCCGTTTTTGTGAGCAGATATGAACCTCTGTGAAAATTTGAGTTTTCTTTCTTACAGAACTTCTAAATATTTACTGTGGATCTGAGGTACATTTATAAGAGCGTCTAGTATGTTTTGTTTTGTTTTAAGTAAGCAAAGTTGTGGAAAGTGAATTAAAGCAGCTGCCTTTCAGGTTAGCAGCCACACATCTGGATGGGGTTCCAACTCTGCCCCTTATGACTGGGTAGAACTTGGAGGTGGTAATACCTGTGCCTACTTTGGAAGGGTGTTCAAACCGTCAGTATTAAATATGAAAGTTAAGTAGGGGACTGCATTTGATGATCATGGTAAAAAGATCTCTCTATTGTATAGGATGTCCACTGAAGCGCTGTTTGTAATAATGAAAGATTGTAAGATACAATTGTAAGATACAGTAACAAAAGATTGTAAGATACAATTGTAAGATACAAATGTGCTTCAGAAGAATAAATTACAGCTGGGCAATGGAGTACTTTGCAACGTATAAAAAGAATGAGCCTATTCTGTGGGTGCTGAATATAGCTGTTCAATAGCACATGCTAGGCACTTTTCTAAAGTGCTCTAGTGATACTTATTTTGGCCTCACAAAACCCCAGAAGGTAGGTACCCCAATTTTACAGATGTGGAAACTAAGAAAGGTGAAGTGACCTGTGCAAGGCTGCACAGCCACTAGCTGGCAGAACCAGGTTTCGAATCCAGGCAGTCTGGCTATAGTCCACTCTCAGCCATCCTGCCACAGGAAGCCTCTGAGACCAGGCAGGCATCTTTGCATTTGCAGCTCTAGACAGAGAACTAGAGGAAACAAAGTTGAGTTTCTTATTCATCATTACATTCTGAGAGGTTGACAGTATAACCAATATAGAACTTTGGACAATAACTAAACAAAGGTTTAGACAAAGAAAGCTAATTCTTAACATTTATCATCAGTCTTGAAAGGGTAACCTTTTGTTTCTTCTCCGAGTCCTTTTTTCAGAATTCTGCAATCAGGTAATCAGAAGCACAGGTACTGTGTAGCTCTGGAAGAGCTCTAGAATCATTGGTGTAAAAAATCAGTGCTCAAAAGCTCAGGTGCCAGTAGGGTGGACTGGTGTGACTGGCCATGGGCATCCAGCATCAGTTTCCTTACCTGGCCTCAGCTGCAGCTGGTTTGATTTACAAGGTGTATAAGACCTGAGAGGTGTGGGCTGGGAGGGAAGGGCACCCAAATCCTCTAGGGAGCCTCTGTCTCCAGCTTGTCTGATTTCCCTTGGACTGAGGTGTAAGTCATGTGCAGTTTGAAAACATCTAGTAGGTCATTCTGACACAGGGCCCGTTAAGGGCCACCTGTTCAGGCTCAAGATAGACACGTTTATCACCACCCTTAGTTCTCTTGGGATTATTAGACTCTCTTAGAACTTTTCATTTTCTTTCTGGGCGTGGGTCAGTAGATCTAACAACATTATGATGGTTATGGGTACCACAATTCCTAAAACAAGAGAATCACAAAATTCAGAGTGGCCTACATATTAACATGGACTGTGACCAGGTGGTAACTCTTGGCTTTGGACACACTCTGTAGAAGAGATGAATAAATGATTACTACATTGTGTTTGCTTTTAAAAGTGCCACATTGTGACAAACTTTTCTTTTTTTAGATTTTTTTTTTTTTTTTTAATTAGAGAGAGTGAGCACAAGCAGGGGGAGGGGCAGAGGGAGAGGGACAAGCCGACTCTTCATTGAGCAGGGAGCTCACACCGGGCTCGGTCTCAGAATCCTGAGATGATGACCTGAGCCGAAGGCAGACGCTTAACCCACTGAGCCACCCAGGCGCCCCAAACTGTGTGTGTGTGTGTGTGTGTGTTTTAACACATTTGAACTCTGCCTCTCCCTCTCCTCATTCACCTCCATACCCAAGTAACATTTATAAAATGTGGGTGTTTGGATTCAGTTTAAACAAAGAAATGTGTTTTCATGTCACGTGCCTTACTTATGTTACACAGGCTCGAATTTAAATCCTTCAAGACTTCTCCTGGGGGTTGCATAACCTATCTTTGTAAATTATATTTTTCTACCCTCTTTTAATTTCAACCAAGGCTATGATGCTGCTTCTGTGTATTCATATGAATTAGCTTGAAGAACATGATAATTTACTTTGAATATTCAAGTAATCACATCAGTTAAGAGACTGCAATCAGATAAGAATTATAAGTAGCTGCCTGTAGCAGAAAAGCTTAAAAGCCCCTTAAATGTTTATCTCCCAGCTATTTGCAATTGGCAGTCTGACTTAGATGTTTAGGAATATGAAGCATTTGGTAGACACTTTAAGCTTAGTCTTTAAGACAGCCATTGGAGGCATGCAAAAGATCTGGATGTCCATGATGGACTTTGGCCATTGATTTTCTTGAAGCATGCTTGCAGAGGAGACAGTGGTTGCCCTGTGAAACAGGTCAGAGCTTCTCCAAAGAGCCCCTTAAACACAGTATCTCAGCACTTCCATGTCCCAAGGAGAATGCTATAAATACTATGCTTGCTTCCTCTTCAGAGCAGCTCCTTTTTGTTTACTTGGCAAGGAGTGGTAGGTTTGCAATAGGCTCAGTGACCCCAAAGGATAACGGCTATGAATGCAGTACACAGTGAGAGGAGTGCTTTTCACTGAGCCTTCGTACAGAGCTTCATGCTTGAGTTTATCATCATTTTGAGAAATGGGACTGGCATATTTTAAAGGGCTTCCCAAAATTCAAGATTTAGGTGAGTAATTGCAAAGTATTGTTGGAAGACCAATCTCAGTGGGTGATATACGTGGCCATAGGTTTGACTGTCCACCCAATTTCCATCTCATTTCTTTCTAATCCACCTCTTCTGAGCTTCAGACTCCACTTCTCATCAGCTAGGTTCACCTGGATGCCCTCCAAACCTCTCTGCCCTGTTAGCCAACTTGGTCAGGAGCACCACCATCCACCAGTTTGCCCAAGCCTTCGAGCTGGCAGTGGTGTCTGGGTCCTTCTCTCTCATCAGCCATGTCCTTCCTTCCCCCACTCTAGCTGTCAGTCACCAAGTATTGTCCTTTCAGGCTCCTCTCTGTCCCTCTCTGCGGCCCCTTCCCCTCCCATCGTCCAAACCTTGCAGCACTTTGGTTCCTAACTGGACAACTGTAGTTTCTCCCTGTCTCCTTCCTGTCTCCCCTATGGTCTGGTCCCTACTCTCTTGTCACAGTGTTATCCTGACATGTTAACAGGATCTTTCACTCCATCCTAAAAGCTTCATTTTCTCTCTCTCCGGGGCCGTTCTTGATCCAGCTTCATTTCCTGCCACTTTCCTGTGTGCACTCCTCACTCTCAACACACCACAGACTTCCATTTCTCCAAATGTGCCCGTCTGTCCCCATCTCTACTCTGCACAGGCTGTATTTGAATGCCTCCTCACCAGGTGCTCCCCAGCAAAAACAATAAACACAAAAGTAAAGTGAATTTAGTAGCAGAAAAAGCCCTGTTCTTCGTGAGTCAAATCCTCACACCCTAGAGCCTGTGATCCTTTTGATTGAATCAGATGTTCCCACCCCTTCCTGCTTGTTTAACCTTAGTTCTAATACCTAACCTTTGTGTGCCTCAGTTTCCTCATTCTTAATGTAAGAATGGCTTTTCCTTTTCTCTTTGCTCAGTGTCTGGCACATTTATCTCTGTGTCCTCGGTACGTATAGACCATCAGGCAGGTGGTAGCTGTCTAGCAATTATTTGCATGACTGTGTCTCTAAAGATGTAGCTTTCAAGTATCAGTTCAGTAATCTGTGCTAATGGCTGTGTGGAGATGAGTGTACCTTGATAGCCTGAGAATGCATAATATTTCAGGAATGAGGAGCCCACCTAGCAGGGGACTGTGGAGAGCTGGCTTCCCTGCCTGTAGGGTTACCATTTCCTACTCCTAGCTGAGGGAGAAGAGCAGCAGTAACCCTCAGACCGTACAAATTGCCGGACCTCCCACTTAGCCAGGAGCAAAGGTGACACGTGTGATTATTTGCAATTGGCAGTCTGTGTTTCATGTGTTCCAAGCGTTCATGTAGAATATGCCAGTGAGAGACCACACCTGTGGCACTGTGCCCAGGGAAGGAATAGAGTAAACTCTGGTATCTTGACATACAGCTATTTCATGATAAAATAGTGATGGAAGCTGACACACTTTTTTAACCTTATTTTGGTTGGCCACAACGTTGATTCCAGATTGAAGTAGACTGTATAGGTTGGACAAAGCCTGTCTGTGTCAGTAGCCACACGATCATTAATTCATTGATCATTCACACTCCCTCACCGTTGAGGAATCTTGTGTGCTACCCTCTGCTAAGGAGTATAGATCCTGCCGTGACACACGACCGTACACCCACTGGCAAAGAGATTATAATCCAGCGGAAGAGGTGAGGTGTGTACTTGAGTCAACATAATTATTGGTACTGTGGAAATGGCCATGTGTTTTACAGTAAGGTTTGGCTGTAAGTGATGGAGATTTTAAAACAATAGTGGCTTCCGCAGGGGGATCTCAAAATAAGGTAGAAGTTTATGTCTCCCATAAAAGGTTGCAGAGGTGGTCCAGGACTGGTTTAACCATCCATAGGCTCACTGCTAGCTCACTGTGCAGCAGGTTTAGAGTGTGATAGCCCCATCTTCCAGCCAGCAGGCTGAAGGGACAAAGAAGGGGCAGAAGGGTCATCCATGCCTTCTCTTAGGGTAGATTCCCAGAAACTGCCCCTAGATAATTTTGCTTGTCTCCTTGGCCAGAACTTAAACATGTGACTACATTAGCTGCAAGAGAAGCTGGAAAAGTCTCAGTTGATTCTGGCCATAAGCAGCTAGAAGTCCTGCTACTCTATACAGAAGTTAGGCAATAACCCCCAATCTATACCACAGGTGGTAGATGAGTTTGACAGTCCTGCCCATGTGGAATTTAGATTCAGGGGGAGGATACTGACAAGTGAATAGGTGTCAATACTACAGTGATGGGAATTATGAGTTGAGTGCAGGGTGCCATGAGAACAGGAAGGACACCTAATTCATATGGGGAGGATCAGGAAAGGTTGCCTGGAGAATAAGCAGGAATCTGTCCGGTGGAAAGAGGAAATAGGCAGAGTATTCTAGCAGAGGCTCTGAGAGAGGGGCTGGGGGATGGAGGAGCATGTGAGGAACTGAAAAAGTGAGGAAAACCAGATGAGGACGCAGAGGCCTGATCACGTGGGCCCTGGGGGGGCCACACTGAGGAGTTTGGACATTTTCCTGCAAGCTTTTAACTGGTTGTGAGGAGGTGAGTAACCAGAAAGATGCTTTTGGGGGGTGAGGAGCAGTACCAGACTGGAGGCAGAGATGATCCATCGGGAGGGAGTGCATTAATCCAGTCTAGATGACCAGAACAGTGGCTTTGGGGATGGAGAGAAGTGGGTACAAGTCCTGTCAATTTCATGGAGTTTAAGAACTGGGAAAGAGGGGCACCTGAGTGGCTCATTTGGATGAGCATCCGGCTCTCAGTTTCAGTTCAGGTCATGATCTCATGAGTCATGGGATCGAGCCCCGGGGCAGGCTCCAAGCATAGCCGGAGTCTGCTCAAAAGATTCTGCCCCTCCCCACACATTCTCTCTCTCTCTCTCTCCCCCTCTCTAAATAAATAAATCTTTAAAAAAAAAAAAAAAGGGAAAGAATTTAGAAATAACTTGGCCTGCCTTTTCACTTGACAAATGTTGAAAGTGAGGTTGAAAGTTGAAATAGCTTGCCCAGAGTCACCCAGCTAGCTGTAGAGCAGCACCCAAAACTACCTCTGCCTAAACTTGTTCTCCTTTGTCACTGATGGATCTGCCAATTTGGCAGAACAGGGCATTGTGGGCTTCTGAGAAGGCAGAGATAAAGAGAAGCTAAGAGGCTTTGGATCTGGGTCTTAAGAAATGAGAATAATTTGCACAGGAGAATGGAGAGGGCCTCTGGATAGAGCAAATTACATGAGACTGTGGAGAATCCCAGGTGTGTTTGGTGCTCCTGAGTTCTGTAGTTTGAGTCCAGTGTAGGGTACTACAAGGAAGTAGTAGAAGATAATGCTGCAGAAGTATTTTGAAATCATGGAAGCCTTTAATGTAAGACTAATGGATTAGACTTAATTCTTTAAACAACAGGGAGCCAATTAACACTTGGTATCAAAGGACTTAGTGTGATTTTCTTGACAGCAAATTCTGCATTTTTTTTTTTTAACTTTTGCCTGTCTTGGTGCATTGTATTAGGTGGTTGTGGTCAGCAGAATAGCAGCACCCCAAAGATGGCTGTGTCCTAATTCCCAGCACCTGTGAAGATGTTAGGTTACAGGGAAAGGGGAATTAAGGTTGCAGATGGAATTAAGGTTGTTGATCAGCTAACTGAAATAGGAGATTATCCCAAATTATCCAGGTGAAATCAGTGTAATTACAGGTGTCCTAAATTGTGGAAGAGCGAGGAGAAGAGAACTAGAACAGTGGTGGTGCAAGGAGACTTGGTCCAGTGTTCCTTGCTTTGAAGGTGGATGAAGGGACCTTGAAACAAGAAATGAAAGCAGGAAGGATGATTCTCCTGTAGAGCCTCCAGAATGTAGCACAGCCCTGCTGCCATCTTTGATTTTAGTCTGAGACTCATTTGAGACTCCTGATCTCCTGAAATGTAAGAGAAGTTTGTTTTGTTTTAAGCTCTTTAGTTTGTGGCTGTTTGTTACAGTAGCCATGGAGAACTAAAACAATGGTATTTGTTTGCCTAGTGAAGGAGAGCTGTGCTTTAAGAGGGATCAGTGGGACAGATCCATTTGTTACAGGGATTGGCTAGGAGGAAGTTCTGCAGGTAGAGAAGTGATGGGGTGAGCCTGGAGGGGGAGGGGGTTGGGGGAGGGGAGGCTGAAATTGCAGAACTTCTACAAGACCAGAGGCCTAGGTGGCCAGGTATCCAGGGTGGGTGAGGGATGGAGTGTACTTTCTCAGGGCTGAACTCCAGGGAAGGTTATAGAGCTGGTAACAGAAATATGGGGATCAGAAGGAAGAGAAGATTGTAAGAGAAGTATGATGAATTCAGTTTCTGGCTTACTGAGTTTGAGGTTCAGGAGCTTTACATGTGTGGAGGTGGAGAGAGAGCAGATGCAAACTGGCCCTCGATGTCTAGGATTGGGATGCAGGATTGGGTGTCACTGGTCATGATTTTTATCTGTACTGTTTCTTTAAATTTCTCCAGCGTAGAGACTCAGCAACCCTTGTAAAAAATCCAGTTATGTTATATTCCTTAAAATTAAGTTTTTCCTAGTGCTTTACCAAAATTATTTCTGCTGCCATTCGGATTCTATATACCCTTAAACTTTTTAATAAATACAATTAATACTAAATAAATAACCAATACATTTAAGTAAAATAAAAATAACATACTTCTGTGACCCTGTCTTGCATATTTTATGTTCTGTGCTGCAGGTCACCTTCCCAGAAGCCTCTCTGGTTCAGGTTGGTCTGTCACCGTGCTGGTCACTTGGGGTCCTATTTCCAGGTCCTGAAACTGTGAGATCTCCCTTACTGAGTCAGGTAGGATGGAGCCCTAAGCAAAGCTTGGCTTGTGCTGGACAAAGAGACATGGATGCTTCTTGCTGTATCACTTCCATAGCTGTTTTAGAAGTATCAATTTGCTGTTGAACTATGTATACACCTATTTTAGGCGTGGTTACATCCTGAAAGTTCTTGGTTTCCAAATTCCTTTGTTCTTCATAATGAGCTTGGTTGTAGTGATTGAAATTACAGCCTGTTTCCTGAGAAATGGGAGAGAAACCATTTCAGGGCAACTGTGTAGAACGTATTGAGATGACAGATTTTTTTTTCTGTGCACCACATTGCCTTCCCTTCCCATCAACTGCCTGTTGATGCTGTTTTATTTGTTTGATCACTGCCCTTTACTTGGTGGCATTTGCACCATGTAATTGGAGCTTAAAAGAAGAAAAGGAAGATGTTTCAGTAAAGACTGTACTAAATATAATTAAATTTTTTTAAAGCCTCTGAAGATAGGAGGTATGACTAATAATGACTTCCATAAACCACACATGAAATCACTTTGATTTCATTGAGTTACTTATATTTAATTCTTCAAAAAAGGAAATACGGGGTACCTCGGTTGCCAGTCGGTTAGGGGTCTGCCTTCGGCTCAGGTCATGATCCAGGGGTCCTGGGATGGGCCCTGTGTTGGGCTCCCTGCTCAGCAGGGAGTCCGCTTCTCCCTCTGCCTCAGTTGTTCCCCCTGCTTGTGCTCTCTCTCTCTCTCTGTGTCAAATAAATAGATAAAATCTAAAAAAGAAAAAAAAAGTTTCAAAAAAGGACATAAGAGTGAAACAAATCTCATTCTGGCTAGACCAACTAAACTTTCTGTTCTCCCTTCCCTTTGCCCTTTGATTAAGATTTATGTGTCCTAAATTGTAGGTTGTCATTTACATTAATCGGTATCCCTATAAGACAAAGCCCCCCCAAACATCCAGAAAGCGGAAACCGAGTGTAAGATGGTTTGAAGCCCTGTTGAAAAGGAGAGGAAGGAGAAAGTGTTGGTCTCGTTCGGTGCCCATTAACAAGTCAACTTTTTCTTTGAATTGAATTCTTGTTTCCCCTAGTGAAACAAGTCTGCTTGGCTTATAGGCATCTCTGTAACATTGTCCAAACTAAGAAAGCAAATAGAGGAAACATTTTGTGGAGAGAAACTTACAAAAATACCTGCTCTGTGGCTATGACCTAAAGGTGAATGCTCTGAGCTCTGGATGAAAAGTATGGAGTTTCTTCCTAACAGATGGGAGTAGGTAATGTACCTTTGAGCAAGTAAGTGTTAAGCTTCACACAAGATTTGTTCTCTCATTGACACTGCTCTGTTCCAAACAGATACACTTCAAACAGTGAAAGAAGTCATGCTTGGAGAGGTGAAATGTCACTCTTAGATTCTTATTTTGGAGGAGAAGAGAGTGTCATGCAGTTTTCTCCCTCTTTTGTTCGTATCCATTCTTTGTCTCTCTCTGCTGACCTGCTTTTTCTTCCTTCAGCTGGGACTCTGCTTTCCTTCTGGTAATTAGAATATTTCTGTACAATGTCAGGGCCATACCTGCACCTGACACCTCATTTAGAGGAAGAAAGGAGGTGAGCACACAGCCCAGCTGGTGATGCTGGGAGTAGATAGTGACCATGCTGCAGCCTGTCGGGGGGAAGCTTTCTGTCTGAGGAGGCTGCATTTTGAAGTTTTGAAAAACCTGCATGATGCTAACTTGAACTGAATTGCAAAATGAGTCTAACGAGGACCTGGTGAAAATTGACAACTGAAGTGACAGCAGACAAATGGAAAGTGTGGTTTTTTACAAGGTGTTTTGTTGTGGCAAATTGAAGTCAGGAAAATGAATTTTTGACTTTCATTCTAAGCTAGCCTTTTCTCTTTCTATAAAAAGAATATATAAGTACTTCAGCTTTTGTGTCGTGGTTGATGAATGGACATATTCTCCTTGCAGAGCTGCCTAATGTGATTGAGCCACAGGAAACTTGCAGCTCTTGTTATTTATGACTTTAAATTTTAGTTTTTGGTGAGTTAGAGTGTCCACGAGGAGTAGCCTCATTTGGAGGGGGAGTCAGTATCATTCTTTGACTAAAGAAACTTTCAGAGTTTTTATGCCCACATAGTAATGTGAAAATCAGCTCATCCTGTCTGATTGGCGTTGAGTTTCTCATCATACCATACTATATATAACTTGATGAGCTGGTGAGGAATCAGTAAGAACTTAATTATCTCATGGGGTACTTTATTTTTTTTAATTTAAATTTAATTAATTAACATATAGCGTATTATTGGTTTCAGAGGTAGAGGTCAGTGATTCATCAGCCTTATATAACACCCAGTGCTCACTACATGATGTGCCCTCCTTAATGTCCATCTCTCAGTTACCCAGCCCCCCCCAACCTCCCCTCCAGCAACCCTTAGTTTGTTTCCTATAATTAAGAGCCTCTAATCTCATGGGGTACTTTAAAATATATTTATTATGTTTCATTCATTATCGTTAGCTTGCTTTCAGAATGACTACATTTAAACGAGGTTCAAGTATTTGAGGGTGCAGTTTTTAAACTCTGTACTCCAAGTGAAATTTAACTCCCACTAAAGTATAAAGACATTCTTTTTGAAGTATATTTGGGATATTCACTGTTAAATTGGGAAGCTAAATTTATAATATCTTTTTAGTAGTAAAACCTTGTAGAGAGGGAAAGATTCTATACACAATTGTTAATACATCAGCTCTCAAAACTTTTGGTCTTAGGACCTACAACTTTTAAAAATTAAGAACTTCAGAGAGCTTTCATTTATGTGGGTTATATCTTGGTATTTACTCTATTAGAAATTATTTTTAAATTATTTTTAAATAATTTAAATGGTAATACATCTAAAAATAATAATGAGTCCATTACATGATAACATAAATAACCTATATTTTCCAAAACAAAAAAATTAGTGAAAGTAGGCATTGTTTTGACATTTTTACCAACATATTACGCATCTGGCTTAATGAAAGACATCTGGGTTCTTTAATCTGCTTCTGCATTCAATATTTTGGTATATCACACATCATGCAGTCTCTAAGACACTTTACAATGATGAGAGAGATGAGATTAAACACATAATCTCTTAATAATATAGCACAAATAGTTTGGGTCCTGTGGAACCCCTGAAAAAGGGCCCAAGGACCCTCAGGGGTGTCTGGCCTATACTTTGAGAAACCTGTTCTAATCAGATCCTATTTATTTAATTTTAAAATAAGGACTGCCTTTCTACTTAGCTACGAAAACATCTTTTTTTTTTTTCTTTTCTTATTTCAGCAGCTATTACCTCCTGAATGTCACCTTCATATTTGAACATCATTAGGTAGGCTGGTTTAGGTCATTTTATCAAATAAATGTGTGGGGTACCCTATTTAGGATAATATTTAAAAGTAAATCCATGCCCTCTAACAATACTGGTTGCTTGTGTGGATGCTCATGGAAGACTGTAGTGGTCAGTTTTTTTAAAATCCAAAGCAGAAAGGACTAAATTAAGAGACTAAGGTCTCAATAGCATAAATAGCTTTTTAGATGTTCATTTTATTTTTTTATTTGTCCCATTCTGTTTGCTATTTATACATTAATATTTGGGCCTTTAAATTGACTGTTTTTTGGAATAGTTTTTAAAATAGCTGATTTATTTTTTTGTTCATGCCTATTTGATATTATTTGCCTATTTGACTTTTTCTTTAACTGTTGATTTTGGACAATGCTTTTGCTTTAATAAAAATTTGTTGCATCCTGTCCCACTTCTCCATCTTGTTCTGTTTACTCCATTTAACCTTTGTAATTTCATGTGTTAAAGAAAGGTTCTTCTGACCTTTTTTTTGTAATGTCTGATGACGTAGAACTCTAGTTGGGGTTTAGTAAGCACTGCATGCACCTCTCCTTGATTTTACTCTAGAGGATTCTTTCAAAATGTTCATAGCCTCTGGTTCTGTGATCTCTACATCAGGTACATAGTGAACAGCACTATTTCTACATACCAAGATTTTTCCAGGAGGTATATTTTGCACTGTCCAATATAATAGTCAGTAGTAGCCACAGGCAGTTATTCAGCACTTGAAATATCACTAGTGCAACTGAGGAGCTGAGTTTTTAGTTTAATTTTAATTAATTTACTTTTAAATAGCTACATGGGGCTCATGTCCCTCTTATTGGGCAGTGCAGCTCCAAGGGTGTCTGGCAGCTTCTTTTTAATGACTCATGCCTGGCTCTTTCTTGACCTCAGTTTCTTGCAGTCTCTTCCATTCATTTTTAGAAGTTTTTTGGTGTATTTTGTCAGTTTTAGAAGTGTTGTAGCAGGTAGATTTCACTGTCTGTAGACTGCCTTATCACTGGGGAGGGAACTAGAGGGAATGTTGGAGCTGAAGAAATGGAGGCTGTTGATACTGGCTGCTTTTTATGAGATTTTGAGTTGCTTCTAGATGAGATTTAAGAGGAAAACAAGGTTAAGGGAAGGATTTTTAGGTTGGGGAGACTTGAACAGATTTGTCAGCCGAAAAAAGAATCTTATAGACAGAGGAAATTGAAGGTAAAAGGAAATCGGAGTTAAATAAATTCTTGAAAGAGGCAGGAAAGGATCCAGAGTGCAGGTGGGAAGATGGAAAGCCACTTTTTATGAATTTGAAGGGAAAAGAATGATTTTTTTTTTTTAAGCATTTGAATTTTTTTTTGAAGTGAAAACCACATAGTATTACCCATTTTAAAGTGGACAATTTGGTGGCGTTTAGTTCAACCACAATGTTGTGCTCCCATCACTTCTAATTCCAGAACATTGTTGTCGCCCCCTAAGGAGACCCTGGGCCCATTAGCGGTCACTCTTTTCTCCCTGCCCCCACAGCCTCTAGGCCACCACTAATCTTTCTATCTTGATGCATTTGCCTGTTCTGCATATTTCATATAAGTAGAATTATACAACATATATAACCTTTTGTATCTGGCCTGTTTCATTTAGCATAATATTTTCCAGGTTCATCCAGGTAGTAGCATGTAAAAAGTGACATGACTTAAGGAGAGGGAGTTTTTAGGAATTCATCTTGACATTTCGAGTCTCAGCAAAATCAACAGTTCCTCCAGTTGGAGTTCCCTAGGATTAAGGTTCCACAGAGGTGGACACAGCATCAAGAGTATTTATGGAATGGCTGACTGTGACGTCCATTCTGAGCAGGGAAGTGCACTCCCAGGGGCCAGAGCTGGGGGCAGGGGGGGCGGATCAGAGGTCTGAATCTGGTGGTGGTCATCACCAGAAGCAAAATGACTGCCGTGGGGGGAATGGGGAGGGGGAGTGGATGGGAAGGAACTTGCTTTAAAGAGGGGGAGGAATGTCCTCTTTCAAAGTGGGGTAAATTTGAGGTCCCAAGTTAGAGAATAGATGTGGAAACAGGAGCCCATCTAAAGTGGGGGTAATCTCTTATGGTCATAAGTCAGTGTCACCCAGAACTGCTCGCTGCAGTGAGCAGGTGGGCAGACCCAAGTTTCTGAGGCGGCAAGTGAGGTGGAAGGCTCTGTAATTGTGGCCTGCTGGGTAATGATGCAGCACTGCTGCTCTGAGGACTGCTCACTCAGGTGGAAGCAGGGGGAGGTGGGAAGCAGATGTGGAGTTTCTTTCTGCTTCTTTGAAGTTGAGTCAGCCATTCTGGTTGCTGCTGAGATTAGTGATGGAGTCCAGCGGTGTTGACAAGCAAGGCCACCGCAGGGCTCAGCTGTCTTCTCCTGATTGTCTCCAGAATAAAGTTCTAAGGACTTACTGGCTTCCAAAGTTTTCCCCATTTTGTCCCCAGTCTGCTGTCCAGCCTCACAACCCAGCATACCACCTGTTCCACACACACCTCCTGTGTGCCGTGCACTGAGCTGATGGTACCTGGTGTACCAGACTAGGCACAGCCCTCAAGGACTTACATACTAACTGTTAAATGGTATTTGGGTGTGATTGGAAAGTAAACTGAAAGTCCTAACCTAGACTTGGGCTTTGAGGGGAGGAGTCAGGGGAGATTTCTCTGGAGTGACCAATCTGTTCTAGGAGGGTTGCGGCATAAATAAAGAGAAGCAGGAAGTGGGACAGGTGGACGAGGGTGCTTCCATGCATAGGATCTGCCAGAGTAAAGGTTGCAGTGGGGAAGGGGAAAGGAAGCGGGTGTGGTTGGGGGGTGGAGCACTGGAGGGGAAGGCAGAAGCTGAGCTAGAAGCTGGTGTGAGCTAGTGCATGAAGAGGGCACTAAGCAAAGTGAGGGACTGTAGATTGGATCCAAGATCAAAGGGCACAGTTGAGATGCTTCAGGCAGGAGTGGCCTGATCAAATTTGGTGGCTTACAAATACTCTGGTGCAGTGTGGGGATGGATGGGAGGGGACAGGAGTGGATGCCTGGAAGTCCTCGGTCTGGATTTGTCGTACAGATGGGAAGAGGATGTTGATAAGGAACGCGGGGGATGGTATCAACAGGTGAGGAGGTGACTGAAGTGCTCTGGTACCCTGAGCCTTCTTCCTAGTCTGTCCTTTCATGCCTCCGTGCCTCGTTCTGTGCTTTGCCTTCAGTGTGAAATACCCATCCACACTCCGCCTCCTGGACCTACCTACCGCCTTGAAAAATCCTTAATAACCTGGTCACATGCCACTTGTATGAAGGCTTCCCCGGCATCCTGTTCAGAAGCAATCCACTTAACAAATATTTGTGGGGCTCTCACGTGTTTTAAAGTGCTTTAACTCATTGCTGACATGATTTTCTAGTGAAGGTGGTGTTATCACCTGCAGGTCAGCTATGGAGCTGCCTGATACAGTAGAGGTAAAATTAGAGATGTTCCTCAGGCTCACCCAGTATCGTAGTTCTTCCAGAGTATGGCACCCCACTTCTCTGTGCCTTCATATTTGGAATACCCTTCCCTCATTCCTTGGCCTATGCACACCTACTAATCTTATGTCAGGCCAAGGCAGTGCTCTGGGGAAGCCTCCCAGCCCCAGATCTCTGCTTCCTCACCGTAGCCCTCACCCCTTTAGCTCTCCTCCTACCTGGTGCTTTTGTGGTGTTAACTTTCCACGTGTATGTGATTCCAGTTACATTAGACAATTATAGACTCTTAAGGTCCACTCCATCCAAGAGAGTGCCTGGAAATAGATGGCATACATAAGTATCTACACGTGGCTTATGATCTTTGTAAATTTCCACGAGTGATAGATAAGGTATGGGCACTTTAAAAGGAAAAAAAACCAGCATTTGGATATAAATATCATACATTTGGCTTATGACAGTGTAAGGGGTAGCAGCCTAGAATTTGTTTCAGATTGAAGAATAATGCCCAGATGATTCTACTTTGCTGTATCTTTCCATCAATTGTTTTGTGCTTGGGTAGGACATCTAAACATGTGAAAAGTTGGGCAGTAGTAAATTGAATGGGAAACAAATGGCATTTTGTAAGAGAAGTTGTACACTGACCTTCCTGAAAGAACTTAACCGTGGGATGGGATTTTCATGCTACAAAGTAGGCCTGTAGGGTGGGGCAAAGTCAGGAGACTTAGGTGATCTTTAGCACAGTGTTTTCCTACCTTTTCTCAGTCTATGTGGAGTTGGGTTATCGGTGTCTGAAAAAAGTCCTTGGCCTCAGGTTAATTTGTACCCCCAGAGGGGTGGGGGTTATTTATGCAGGTTAATTTGTACCCCCAGGGAGGTGGGGGTTTATTCATGCAGGCCTTTTCTAATGTTTGCACATATCTGGAAGTTCTTCCATATGTCAAACCTCAAGCTAATACTTCTTTTTTTTTTTTTTTTTTAAAGATTTTATTTATTTATTTGAGAGAGAGAGAGAATGAAAGAGCACGAGAGGGGGAGGGTCAGAGGGAGAAGCAGACTCCCTGCCGAACAGGGAGCCCGATGTGGGACTCGATCCCAGGACTCCAGGATCATGACCTGAGCCGAAGGCAGTCGCTTAACCAACTGAGCCACCCAGGCACCCAAGCTAATACTTCTTTTTTATTTTCTTTGGAGATAAATTTTGATGTTTTGTTTGTTTTTATGATAGCTCATCCCTCAACTTTTTGGCTTGCCAAAACCTAGTTATTTCAAACTCACTGCCATAGGCCTGGTTTTTCTTTTTTTTTTTTTAAATCTTTTAACTGTACATATCCATGTGTTTTTTTTCATATCCATGTTTTTTAATATGTATTTTAATAACAAATTTATGTAATTAATATCTAGAGATGATATATATCTATAATCTTTTTATATGCCTGCACATCCATATTTTAAAGGGATATGGGAAAAGCTCATTATTCATCCTGGCTCTAGAAACTGACAAGTGCTAAACATGATGGACACATTCTTCATTCCCTATCATGTTATCCTCCAGAACACCCTTACCAGAAGTTTTCACTTTATTCACTTCATTATTACTTGCTTTTATGTCATTTCTAAGCAGGCCTGCTACTTGAGGTTAATATGACATCATTTAGGGGCGCCTGGGTGGCTCAGTCGTTAAGCGTCTGTCTTCGGCTCAGGTCATGATCCCAGGGTCCTGGGATCGAGCCCCACATCGGGCTCCCTGCTCGGCGGGAAGCCTGCTTCTCCCTCTCCCATTCCCCCTGCTTGTGTTCCCTCTCTCGCTGTGTCTCTCTCTGTCAAATAAATAAATAAAATCTTTAAAAAAAAA
>NC_138376.1:40686400-40696514 GCF_054177405.1 Leptonychotes weddellii | reverse complement strand
TTTTGAGCAAGAAGCCTGATGCCGGCCTTGATCCCAGGACCCTGGGATCATGACCTGAGTGGAAGGCAGACGCTTAACCGACTGAGCCACCCAGGCGTCCCCCTGACTGTGATTTTAGATAACACCTCATTTACTAAGTAAAAGCCAAAAGGCTTGCCATAAAGTCCTGTACTTTTTTTTTTTTTTAAAGATTTCATTTTTATTTATTTGACAGAGAGAGACACAGCGAAGAGGGAACACAAGCTGGGGGAGTGGGAGAGGGAGAAGCAGGCTTCCCGCGGAGCAGGGAGCCCGATGCGGGGTTCGATCCCAGGACCTTGGGATCATGACCTGAGCCGAAGGCAGACGCCTAACGACTGAGCCACCCAGGTGTCCCAAAGTCCTGTACTTTCAATCTAAAACACACCACTGTTCAAAGACACTTCTAATCAGGGATCTACAATCATTTTCCCGAAAATAAACACTAAGTTTTTTTTGAGATAACTACAAGTAATGCCAAGTCTCTCCTTGGGGAATTAAAGCCACAATAAAAGGTTACAAATCTAAATGGGAGTGCTTGCAAATGTTTATACATGGCTTAATTCTCCACCCAGAGATTTAACAATAGTTTAGTGCTGTAAGACATTTGTACTGTAAGCCTGAAAGGTGGTCCCTCCCCTAAAAATGTATACAAACTGTGCCTACCCTTGGAGGGCAGCTTTCCTCCCCTGTTTAGCTTTAAAGCCTATATTACGTAACAGCAAAAAATAGGGAGGATGTAAGTTTTGATTTCCATTTCAGCTACAAATGTAGTAACTATGAACAAGTCTAAACTTTTTCTAGATTTTAAACTCTGTTTCACAGTTTTCAAATCGTCATTTATTTATTTTCCTTCTTCTGGTAATTTTAAAGTTATAGTGACTCTCCCCCTTTCACTTCCTTGTTATCTCCCTTCTTTCAAGACTTCTCTGTCTCCTTTAAGTGACAGTTAATTTTATTTGTATTAGCCTAGAACTTGCCAAGGCAGCTGTGAATTCACAAAGGATAAAATAAACACAACTATTCATGACTATTTATTTTTTAAATTCCTTACAGACCCAAATATGTAGATAAGCAGAAGGGTAAATAAAGACTAATAATCAAGACTCTGCCAACTGTGTGACCAAAGGCAAACAGCTCCAGGTCTTGGGACATTTGGCTGAAATGAGAGGCCCAACTGGGATCCATGACCTCCTCAGTTTGTTCTGTCACAAAACTCCATGATTGCTGTCCTAGGTTTTACTCGTCAATGGAATATAAATGCTAATTAAAAGAAAAAAACAGCTAAGATGAAATGAAAAGCTTGACAAAGGATAGGTTATAATGGTATTACTGATGGGTTTATGTAAATACAGGAAAAAAAGTCACAAAAATCTAATGTAAATACCACGTAACAAGTAGTAAAATGTAGGGCTTATTTTCAACTCTGGAACACCTGATCTGGGCATATTTTTAGAAAGTGGATTTAATTTAAGGAATTACTGCTGTATGTACTCTAAATCATCAGTTAAAAATGTTTTCCTCCACTGTATATTTCTTGAGTCTCTTCATCCAGTGCTCAGACGGCTCAACCTCACCTCTAGTTCTCACTAAGCTGTCAGAGGAAAATCTGTATTTCCTACTACAGTGCTTCTGGAACCCTCCCAATTCAGTCCTATGTACACAGCAGCAATTTATACAGCACTGTTCTTCCCCTCTTTACTCAAGAATGACCTGTTTGAGAGAGATTAAATTCTGACGTTCTAGCTCTATCTCCAGGGCTTGAGAAACCTGTTAGGCAGATCCTTAAGTTCTAGAAGACTTAATAACTTAAATATTTTTTCTCTAGAATAGTGCTATGCATAACAATAAACTCTATAAAAGCTTTCTTTCCTTTTTTTTTTTAAGATTTTATTTATTTATTTGACAGAGAGATAGAGAGAGAGCACAAGTAGGCAGAGCGGCAGGCGGAGGGAGAGGGAGAAGCAGGCTCTCTGCGGAGCAGGGAGCCCGACGCGGGGCTCGATCCCAGGACCCTGGGATCATGACCTGAGCCGAAGGCAGACGCTTAACGACTGAGCCACCCAGGCACCCCTATAAAAGCTTTCTTAAGGAAAGGGCTGTATCAACTATCAGTTATGGGAAAATAAACCGTTCACTCTGAAAAACCTGACACCTTGCTGCAGTTTGTCCCTTGAACACAGAGATGTGCACAGTGCTGGGCCCAGGAGTCACTCCTGTGCTCTGCCCCTGCCTCCAGTCCTGCAATATCCATCTGGGAGGCTAATTAAACTGCCTTCATTCTAGAATAGGACAGAAAAAAGCGAAAAAAGGGGTTGTAAGCATTTCACAGAGTATCAAGCATAAAAATCTACTACTCTAATCATAAACTCTTTAGCTGGCTTATGCAACATACACGAAGAACAAGCCACAGACCTCCCACAGGTGCAATCAATACCTCCCACGATCAAACAGTGTTTTGCACCAATGTGACCACCCAGACACCCTCTCGCACACAACCACACGCAGACAGGGAGGCAGGATGGAGAGGCCTGAGGCTGACGGAGAATTCATTCTTCCCTCTAAACACCAATTTTAAGATTCATTTTGATTTCTCCCCTCCTCCCCTTATCTTCTTTACTACTCCTTGGGGAATTAAAGCCACAATAAAAGGTTACAATTCTAAATGGGAGTGCTTGCAAATGTTTATACATGGCTTAATTCTCCACCCAGAGATTTAACAATAGTTTAGTGCTGCGAGACATTTGTACTGTAAGCCTGAAAGGTGGTCCCTCCCCTAAAAACGTATACAAACTGTGCTTACCCTTGGAGGGCAGCTTTCCTCCCCTGTTTAGCTTTAAAGCCTATATTACGTAATAGCAAAAAATAGGGAGGATGTAAGTTTTGATTTCCATTTCTTTCATTTTTATTTCAGCTACAACGTTTGCCTTTGAGATCATCAAATATGGTTTCCAACCTCCCAGTTATACAGATAAAATAATTTGGCCCAAACTTACAGACCATTCAGATCTTAAACACAGATCTCACCATCCACTCTTCTTAGCTTTTAAAAATGAACTTGTCAAATCTCAAAGCTATTTACAGTTATCAGATCAGGTGAGAGGCTTGCCAAAAAACACACCCAAACACAACTGCTACCCACTTCCTTCCTCCCCCACCTCCAAACCAGAATCCTGCATTTATTAAATGCTTAATAATAAAATGTTCACAGATCTGTTTTTCACATTTTGTTCATTTTCCACCCTGTGTTCTGCTTGCATAAAAGTATTTCTAGAAAATGATATGAAACATCACAAATCAATAGCAAAGGCTTCTATTTTAGATATTCTAGAAGGCATATTTATACAAACAACTCTGGCATTTTGGCAAATCAATTTTAAAACATACTCAAAATGGATTAATGTATTTGCTCTCCCAGTCCCCCCATCCCACCCCGCAATGCAGCTGCCCTTATTTAGGAACACCATTGAGGACGGTGATCAGAGCACATTTAAGGGACAGACCTACCTCACAGAACATATAGAGAGACAGCAATGTGAGGCCAAGGTTATACACCACTAAAATTCCCCGGCAAGAGAACGGCTGCCTATTCTTCATGTATTTTGGTCCCAGCCATACAATTAGTAAGTATATGACAGAGCAGATAAAAGTAGGTATATAATTGTCCAGAAGAAACCATCCTTTTACTCTGGTATCTGGAAAATAATAAAAGAAAAATATTTAGTGATTAATAACGCTGATAAAAAAACCACCACAACTTTTTTTTTTTCAAACACTAAAAATCTTCCCTCCCCATAATTTTTTAACAGTCATCTAATACTCAAGTTCCTAATCCCAACAAGGCCAACTGGAAGAGGAAGCAGGAGTTTTCAATACTTGTCATCCAAGGTGAAGCTCCTTATTACATGTTCTGAATAACATGTATATCATACGTAGTTTTTGCTAAGTAAAAAAAAATATATATATATATATTTTCCAAAGAATCTTAAATAAGCAAGGAGAAAGCTAAATTTTCCACTAACTGTATTTACTGACCAGATGTGCTGAATGCTGCACAGGATAATAAAACTCCAGAAATGACAGGCTTTTTGAACTCCAGAGTTCTCACCTGATGTTAAGTGCCTGCCAGCCTGCCCGGCATGTACAGACTCAGAGAAAATGGGCTATTCATCCAGCTTAACGACAGTCACTGATGAGAGAGGAGGCATCTGCTCTGAATGCAATGGTCAACAGCAGAGGGGACAAATAAGAAGGGGTGAGGTAGTAATGACCAGGGAAGTGATTATTTAAGGAACCACGGGAGCAGCAGCGGCTTGAGAGAGTAGACCTGCACAGATTCAAGGGAGCTACAGACGGAGGAGAGCTCTCCCCTGTGCTCCCATCCTCTTTCCCCTGCAGGGATGAGGAGAATTAGCTCCAAGTAGCTGCTGGGAGCAATCTGCCAGCCTCTCCTTGAAAGGGGGTAAACGCCCTGGCAGCCAACCCCCCTAGGTGTTAACCTGTCCCCTGCAAGTCAACTTCATCCTGTGGCCGACTCCCAGGAAGCCACCTCTGCAGCATGTTCCCCTCAGCATGCTGCTTTGATGAACCCCCGAAACCTATCGCTCCTCAATCTTCTCTACCGTCCAAGGTCACCTACTCTGGAGCTCAGAGGCACATGCAGGTTTTGCCTCTGTCATCTTCAGAGAGGCAGCAGCGAGCAGGGAAAGGCTCTGTCCCCTCTTCAACCTCCCGACTGGGCCACGCTGCTACTTTCTCCAATGCTTTTTCTCTTGATCTTGCAGGAAAAGCACCCATCCACTTGGGGAACAGGTTGTCCGTCTCCTTTCTTGCAGACATTCTAAATTCTCCTGGTGTTTCTCTGTAGTGCTCCTCCCCTGGCTTCAGAGGGAGATGCCCTCCACCCTCTCCCCACTACTTATGCTAAGGTGGCTCCAGTGGACTTAAGGGGGAGGTTCTTAATGCCTTGTGTTCTCAACTCTGGGCCCTGGCTATCAACTGTGAGAAAACAAGTTCCCATTTAGCAACTAACATTAGGCGGTTACATATGTTTGTGTGCACACATAGATCACAAACGTAGTAACTGCACACACAGAAACCTCCCATTTCCTTTCACTTAATGAAACAACTGTGGCCGTGGAGCTCTGAGGAAATGACAGTGGGGCAAAAGGCGCTGGGGAAGAGTTTCCTTGTTCTTAAATCCATGCAAATGAACAGATTTTTTTCCTTCTCTTCCGCAGGTGATGTCTGGTGCTTCTGCAGTCATGAAAGGTGGAGGGACTTTTCTGAGGACAGAACTGCTGATATACTGAGAATACAAAGTAGAAAATGACAAGAACAAGTGTCCTTGGTCCCTGAAATAACTCAGGGGTTGCTCAATCTTGGTAATGTAAACTGATCATTATTGTTTCAGCCATTCAAACTTGGATTCTTTTGTCCCATAAGGTTGAAATAAGCATCATCTCAACACAAGTAAATACAAGATGATCTAACTTGTTTTTCTCATTTGGCTGTATGCTAATTTACTTAACCTTTCGCCTCTTGATGGGCACCTAGATTATTCCCAGTCTTGACAAGCAATGCTGTAGGGAACACCCTTATTCCTATCTTTGCATAAATGATCAAGATAAGCTCTAGGATAAAGCCTCAGGAGTCAAACAGCCGAATCAAAGGGCATGTGCTTTTTGATTTCAATGGAAGACACAATTACCCTCCAAAGAGGTCATACCAATTAGACTCTTTCCCCACATCATCACTGTTCTCAAACACATTTCATTTCTACCACACTAAGAGATGAATTCCTTTTGCTATTTTCTTTTGTACTTTAAAAATCATAAGTGAAACTGAAAATCTTTTCATCTGTCTAAAAGCTTCTTGCAATTTTTTCATGACTCTGTGAACCTATAAAGTTCCTTTTTTATAGATACATCGGGAGACATTACAGACGATATTCAAAGAGAGCAATATGGAGCTGATTTACTTCCTACAAGGAAACAATTGATGAAGTATAAAAAAGTGAGGTCAGGTGTATATATTTACCCACTGATGTGACACAACACAAAAGGCCATTAACAAGCCGTTAAAACTGTAAGAGGGGAAAAGTTTTAAACTACTCCAGCAGTGCATTTTGGAAACCGGTCTCAGCTGCAGACTCGCAGCAACTGAGGAAAACATACCACGAGGTGAAAGGCGCAGCATTCTCAGGCTGCAAGCTTTCCAGCATAATCTGAACCCCAGCTACAGCCAGCAGAGGGTCACAGCCACTGTATCTCTGTGCCGATAGCCAGGGACACTGCACCACCTCAAGACCATTGTCACAGGACTTCTCCAAGCCCCTTGTTATCCAGGACAAAGTGTTAGTCTTATCATAGAAGACGCTAATGTTTTCTAGAATCTCTTCATGCAATATTTATAAGTGTCTATAAGGGGAGGGGAGCAAAACCAAAACCACCTTACCTCGGGGGCCTAGCAATGCCTTGAAATAGGTACTAAGTGATGCATCAAAATTTTCCATTTTAAAACCTATTAAGAAAAACAGACATTGATTAATCTCTACTCAAAATGCTTTTATACAGTGCTTTTTCATAAAAGAACAAGAACAAATCCTTTTCAAAGAATATGCTACGGACAAGGTTATGCTGAAACTTTTTTTTAATTCCCAAAGTAACTTGTGTGCTAGGTCTAATTTGAAAATCAAAAGGAAAGACAGAATCCCGTGAATTCACTTTATAAATGAAGTGCCAGTTTTCTGAACTTCTTTTCGCAGTTCCATAAAAATGCTTTCTGTGAAGCTGGAATCTCAGTGGGGAGAAGAGTGGAACTGGATGGAAAAAGGTGGCAGACGGGAGAAGATTCCATCTGGGCAAGAACCAAAGCTTGAGGTAAGCCTGTAGCCAAGATAGGAAGAGCCATGTTGGAGAAAGGAAGGCCCCGGTGAATAGATGGTTTCCTCTGCTTGCTATTTTCATTAATTATTATTTAAAAATATTTCATGTCCGTGGTAAAAAAAATATTTAAATATTAAAAATGAAAAGAGGTGCCCCCCCAAATAATCTCATCACTTCACTCCAACCACAATCCTAAAGCCTCACTGTCAGAAGGAGCCTATGGTAACATTTCTTGGACATACCTCGAGACTTTTCTCTTCTGAGCACAAAAGGGGTCATGCCAACGGGTGTTTTTTTATAATTGTGGATTTTAACCCATTAATAGATGATTAGGTCAACTTAGCATTAAAAAGTAGTTAAAATAATATTAATCAGAATGCTTTGCCCCTAGTGAGAATGAATATTTTCATAAATCTTTAGTGTTACTGTATCACATAAGTATGATGATATATACCTAAGTACCGTGTGCTGTGCTGAGATATAAAATATATTCTTACTGTGGAGGTTACAGTGAACAAACAGAAAACAATGTTATATCAAGAAGAGTACATATTACTTGCTTTCACTTAAAACATCTTGGAAATATAGTCTCCTATCAGTAGTTACAGATTTACCTTCATCTTCTAAGATTTTATAGCTCCCCACAACTCCCCCCTATTTAAGATTTACATTTACAGTATAGCTAAGCATCTTTTCATATGCAATATCAACTAGATTTTCTATATTAAAGTTAGAAGGCATACATTTACTCTTCACAGAAATAACCACAAATATTTTACTTTCCCAGGGCAAAGGCAAAATTGGTTTTATTAACTAAGTAAGCTGTTAATCATTTAATGATATTTCTCTTCCTTGGCTTACCACACTGAAGTATTATGTATTCTTTGGCTAATTTCATGGATAAACTTTCCTTCATCCATGGACTAGTTATATCTGTGTCAATCCAGCCGGCAGTGAGACAGAGACAGGTGGAGCCACCAAGAACACTTAGAAAGAAGTAGTTACCAGGGTTCTGTTCTGACATCTGCCCCGGCCCTCTGGGGTGGGGAGTGGAGTGCGCAGGGAAGGTACTGACTCCCTCAACCCATGGCTGGAAACCAGGAAGCCACCAACTTCCACACATCCAAGTGCCAACAATTACACACAATCACAGTACTAGGTCACCTCTGAAATTAAACAGTTTTTTTTAACATACTGTACTCCTAAGACCATTCTGGTCCTGATCCATTTTCCTGCCCCAGACTGAACCTCTTCAGGGGACAGAAATTCTAGAAAATCTTGAGAATTGGTTAAGCTTTACATTTCCTAAGCAGAATTCCTCTTAAAAAGAATGCCATCCATTTCAGGATGCTTTATCTATTCAAAGTCCTGCAGTTGGGAAATAATTTTATTGTATCTATTTTTTCGTCATCTACCGAAAATCATCTAGAACACGTAAGTTTTAGAAGACAAACATCATGTTTTTGTGAAATCGAAATCATTCTAATACAATTTAACTTTATCTGTGAGGGATGGTAGGCCATGTATATGGAGGTCACGGGGTTCCCTTTACCCCCAATCAAAAGCAAACAGGCACCAGGAGGAACAAGGCTGTGAATACCTTGACTACTGGACTGAATTACTGATGGACAAGCTGCCCACCGGGGACAAATCCACCTTCTTCCAAAACATTTTAAATCTAAGTCCTGCTTTTACTTAATGAATATAGAGCTTACTAATGGATCATATTACACATACAAAAATCAGGTATTAAGGCTGAGAGCAGGTATACAGGCCTAATAGGCTGGCAGGTGATTAGGTGGCTAAGTGCTGGGCTCTTTATCAGACCACTTGGGTTTTTATTTTTTTTAAAGATTTTATTTATTTATTTGAGAGAGAGAGGGAGTACGTGCTCATGCATGAGCCGGGGGAGTGGCAGAGGGAGAGAGAGAAGCAGACTCCCTGCTGAGCAGAAAGCCAGACGCGGGGCTCAATCCCAGGACCCTGGGATCATGAGCTGAGCTGAAGGCAGATGCTTACCCGACTGAGCCACCCAGGCGCCGCAAGACCACCTGGGTTTGAAATCCTTTTTGTCCACTACTAGCAATGTGACTTTGGACAACTTATTTAACCTCTTATCTGTAATATGGTGGCAAATGTAAAGTAATTGCCTCAGAGGTTAAGAAGCTCAAATGATTTAATACACATAAGATCCCTAGAGCAGTGCCAGGCATGCAGTAAGCCCTTGATAAAGGTTTCCTGCTGTATGTCTGCAACAGGTTCAACTCCATGAGGAATACTGCCAACCATCAGTGGCCACTCGTGCTTCTCAGCAAGGGCACTGCTGGCCTTCTGTCCCCGGCCCCTATGTATCCCTAATGCCATCAGTGAGCCCCCAGTCATCATGACAACCCACCCACAATGTCCCCTTCAAGTGCTAACACCCCCGGGGGGACAGCAATGGAAGGTGGGTGAGTTGATAGCATCACATGAGATAGGAGCGGTTAATATGAGGCATTAAACATGGAAGATAAGGCTAAAATGAACACAGTGATTAGATACACAAATATCAAGCACCTACTGTGTACAAAGGATGGCTGAGCAGGGATAAACACAAAGGAGCATACCTAGACACCTAGAACAAACTAGACATTCATAGCGCGGAAAGAAGCCAGAGGTTATAAACCAAAACCAAAATAAAACTCATCCCGCGAATGAGCAGATGTTAGAATGATGCATACTACAACAAGCTGTATACTTAATACTATGCTGTCAAGATACCCTTCAAATAACAGTATTCTGGGATCATTAGGAAAATACCTGACAAAGCCATAAGGCAATCATTCTAAATTTTAACCAAGAGGCCTCCCAGAGGGGCTGTAACCAGTTGCGCTGTGTTTTGTAAATGTAAGGAGGATATAGAAAAGGTGGACACAAGTAAAAAAAAACAAAAAAAAGTCAACTATGACAGGGAACAGACCTGTGGGGGAGAGTTGGGAGGTGGGGAGAACATGAGTGGTCTTGGAAAAAATGAGGCCCAGGAACTGGTACAACGACCTATCAGTGTGAGAACAATGCCTAGGACATCGTTCAATTTGGGAATCTAGGCTAACATCATAGCAACAAAGAGCAGCTTGATTAAATGTAAGGTAAAATTTCAGCCCAAGCATCCTGAAGTCAGCAGCAGGTTACCAGAAGCAACTGTGAAATTTAGTATTTGGAGATATTAA
>NC_138376.1:40667602-40686300 GCF_054177405.1 Leptonychotes weddellii | reverse complement strand
GAGAGGCGGCTTACTCCTGAAAGGTCCACGGGGATGGGGAAGAAAGGATGGGCAGAGGTGGCCCCTGGCACGCAGGTCCTTACTCAGTGGAGTCCTGTCTGTGAACCACAAGGCCTGCTTCTGGGCTGGACTTGGCCTTGTGCAATGATTCCCCCAAATTCTCCCTCTCCCACATTCACAGCTGGACGTGGATGGTAACCCTGTCAGACGCGGGTGTTTTGTTTTTACACAGGTTACCAAGGGACTGTTGCCAAAGGTTTACTTTCATCGTTTACTCAGCATCAGCTCACATTTCTGTCTGACCAGCCACGTTATCCGGCATCCCTCCATACCATGTATTCACTTTCTCATTCATGCCGTACGCTTACCAAGTGCCTACTACGTGCCAGGCACATGGGCCCTGACGGATGCCGCAGGGAACAAGATGAAATTCCAGGCTGGCAGAGAAACACACACGTATAGAATCTGTTATGTAAAGGGACCGTTAGCAAGAAAGTAATACAGCAGGGGAAAGGGGGTGGGATCATGGGGCAGGATCTACTTCGGAAGATGTACTTAGAGAAGGCCGCCCCGAGGAGGTGACAAGACAGCAGACACCTGAATGGACAGAGCGCCAAGGCAAAGGGCATTCCAGTTAGAGGGACAGGTGAATGCAAGCGCCCCAAGGCCAGGGTGTGTGTGGCATGTTCAAAGACCACAGGCTAGTGGATGACAGCAGTGCAGGAGGCCTCCTGTCCTCCACTCCCTGCCTGGCACCCGGAGCTCGCTCAGTGGCGGTCCACATGGCACAGCTTGCGAGAGCACATGGCCAAAAAGGCTGGGAGCAGAAGATGCCAAACCTTAATTGCTCTCACCACCACCGTCCCCTCATCCTCCTGGCTGCAGGCTGCTTGCCAGCACCATGCCCTTTTCCTCCTCATCTCCCTTGCTGAGCCACAGGAACAGTACAAAAGGTCTCAGCAAATGAATTCTCCACGGCCAGGCAGGGCAGGCCGCCCTGCTGGGTGAACTGGGCACTTGCCGAGTGGATGGTGGGCCCCCCTCTACTCTTTGGTATTTTTCTCAAGGAACAGGAGAGACAAAGGGCCCTGGACAAACCCCTGACGCTCTGCAGAAGACACTCAACTACGCTGCCAGGTCTGCGCACTGCCTGACGGTTGCAGTCCCCCTTCTCCCAGGCTGCCCAGGGGCCAGAGACATCCCTCCTCGGTAATCCGAGTCACCCTACGGGCAGCTTGGGCAAGCTGGGCCAAGTGGGAACACAGCTGCTCCGTACAACTGTACTAGCAGGGACCAAGCCCAGGCACAGGGCCCATGGTAGAGGAGCTTTGGTCCGAAATGAAGCAAAAGAATAAGCCATTCTTTGATCTGGCTGGTTCCCCACACAGACAGGAAAAGGGGTGGTCAGCACCTCCCAGGAACCAGGCCACACTGACATCAGGCCAAGCATCGCTTCCCCATCCTCTGTAACCCCAAATCTCTGACGCCCACTCAACCTACAGGGTTTCTCAGAATTACAGGTCATGATGGAAAGCAACAGGGTCTGTTAAAAAAAAATTCTAACCGTAACAGTATTCAAAGTATTCACTAGTTCATTCATAGGCCACACAGAAAAAATAATGACAATAAAAATAGGATAAGGGTAGAAATCAGAGGCAAGTAAATTAGAATGGATTTTATAGGGGCACCTGGACGGCTCAGTCGGTTCAATGTCCCGCTCTTGATTTCTGCTCAGGTCATGATCTCAGGGTTGCGACATCGAACCCTGTGTTGGGCTCCACGCTGAGCGTGGAGTCTGCTTAAGATTCTCTCTCTCCCGGGGCGCCTGGGTGGCTCAGTTGGTTAAGCGACTGCCTTTGGCTCAGGTCATGATCCTGGAGTCCCTGGATCGAGTCCCGCATCAGGCTCCCTGCTCGGCAGGGAGTCTGCTTCTCCCTCAGACCCTCCCCCCTCTCATGTGCTCTCTGTCTCATTCTCTCTCTCTCAAATAATAGAAAAAAAAAAAAAAAGATTCTCTCTCTCCCTCTGCCCCTCCATCCCCCCCAAAAAAGAAAAAGAATAGATTTTAAAGAATTCCTCTTTTATGCACATTTTCCAAAAGATCCTCTTAGTTGCAAGCCACTTCCCATTATCAAGTTCTGGGGTGTGGTAACCATGCAACTGTATTATAATTGTGCCTCACTGTAAGTATCTCACTAAAAAAATTAATTAATGGGGGCTGGTCACTCCTATAAATTACCCTAGATTATAAGAAGGTGTGAGACAGTTCAGCATACCTGTACCTGAATCAATTATTTTAATTTTATTTTATTATGTTGTGTTAATCACCATACATTACATCATTAGTTTTTGATGTAGTGTTCCATGATTCATGGTTTGTATATAACACCCGGTGCTCCATTCAATATGTGCCCTCTTTAATACCCATCACCAGGCTAACCCATCCCCCTCCCCGCCTCCCCTATCAATTATTTTTTTAAAAGATTTTATTTACTCACTTTGAAAGAGAGAGAGAGAGAGAGCACACACACAAGCGGAGGGAAGGGCAGACGGAGAGGGAGAAGCAGACTCTCCACTGAGCAGAGAGCCCCGATGATGCGGGACTCGATCCCAGGACCCTGAGATCATGACCGAGCTGAAGGCACATGCTTAACCGACTGAGCTACCCAGGCGCCCCTGAATCAAGTATTAATTCTGTGTCCTGGAGCAAGTTCCTGCCACACATACTAACAGTTACAGGAGTGAGGTGCACCTCAGGCCTGAACGCAAGAAAACATCGGCACTACCACAGCACGAAATGCAGAAACCTGAACATACTGATGCAAGCAGAACACAAAAGGGCAAAAACAGCATCCTCCAAAGAGAGTCCTGCTCATGTGGAAAACCCATCTGTCAGCTCCCTCCAGGAGCAGTATGCCCCGGTGAATCATCTGCGTGAGGTTAAATAAGCATTAGTGTGCTCTTTGATCTATTACAAAAAGAGTTTACTGGAGGCTTGTCTGAAAAAAGATACCACACTAAGCTTTAAGCAAATCAGTTGCACCCCCCTCCTTTCCATTTGGCTCCCAAGAGGGACCACAGAATGTGAGAGAATGGCGGGGTGGGGGTGGTGACAACAGAGGGTGCTGGGGTTAATGAGAGATGGCGCTGAAAGTTCTTCCATCATAGCTCTCAAGATGAGTTTTCGGTCTCACTAAGAATGCAAACACCATCATTTTGGCTGTTTATATCTGCAGCAGGAGAAAGCTGGAAGGCTGCTCAGCAACTGAAAAGTATTAAGATCTTAGGGCAAATCTGTTTTAAAAGACATCAAGATTTTTTTAAAATTTACTATAGTAAAGAATGTTAATTTCCTAAACTCACAGGTAAGTAGTAAAGATCTCTAGGGTCAAGTCTTGGCTCTTCTTGCTGCTAAGGTGATGGTAGAAGGCAGCAGTCAGTTTGCTGTGAAAACTCCCTTTCCTACAAAATCAGTCGAGTCAGACATGGCTTTTGGCTTACAGATGTGTTTACTGCAGACATTTAACTACTGTTCAGCATAACCTCCTCATCATACCCGGTTTTATTTATTCTTTGAATTGTCACAGTTCACCTAAAACCGAGCCAATTGAGTTGACGAGCTACAAGGGGTCAGGATGAAATCTCCCTTCACTTTCTCTTCTACCCATTCATCTCTTTAACAGTCAACTTGTGTTAGGCAGGCATGGGAACTTTCTTCAAGCTGACTGCCAATAACACGAAAAATTAAATAGTGCTTTAATTTGGTAGTCACAACACTCTTTCCTGCATTTAGAAAGGTTTTTCTAAGGTTGGAAAAAAATCAGCCCCACAATGAGAGAAGGAACATAAACCATACCTTGCCCAAAAATGTTAAAATATAAAATATAAAAACACTGTCATAAAGACCATAAGGGGAAGAACGTCTAAGTACTAGCAAGCTTCCAGATATGAAAGTGAACTGACAAGAGAGGGCGCCTGGGTGGCTCAGTTGGTTAAGCGACTGCCTTCGGCTCAGGTCATGATCCTGGAGTCCCAGGATCGAGTCCCGCATCCGGCTCCCTGCTCTGCAGGGAGTCTGCTTCTCCCTCTGACCCTCCCCCCTCTCCTGCTCTCTCTCTCATTCTCTCTCTCAAATAAATAAATAAAATCTTAAAAAAAAAACAACTGACAAGAGAATTCCTTTAGAATTCTCAAATTTAAATAAATGATGACTCCAGATTAAATCTTGGCTCAAGAGAACTTATCTGCCACATCAACAGCGGTATTGTCACTCTGCCAACCCACGAATCTATGCTTATTCTTTTTTCCTGTAGAATTCCCATACTTTCTAACTTCCATTCTAAGGGTGTAACAAACTCTTGTTAATACTCTGATACAATCATGTTGCTTACCATACACCACACATGTAGGGAGAGAAAGCAGTCCTATTCAGGGCTTTGGATAAGTAACTGCAAAATTAGGGCACTAATACGCACTACAAAGGATAGCTTCAGGTTAGCTCTATGGTTAAAGAAAGCTCAACAGCCTCACTCTGGTATAGCGTCCAATGTGGGGGTGGGGTGGATTTTAAATGTTGCAATAATCAATTTTCCTTACTACAAAGATTAGATAGGTTAAAAGAGAAGTGCCTCTCTCTCACTCCTTGGTTGCCACCAGTTAATTAAGAAGTACTATTTTTTTTTTTAAAGATTTTATTTATTTATTTGAGAGAGAGAGAATGAGAGACAGAGAGCACGAGAGGGAAGAGGGTCAGAGGGAGAAGCAGACTCCCCGCTGAGCAGGGAGCCCGATGCGGGACTCCATCCCGGGACTCCAGGATCACGACCTGAGCGAAGGCAGTCACTTAACCAACTGAGCCACCCAGGTGCCCCAAGAAGTACTATTTTAACCACTGCTGGAGAAGGACAGTCTTCTAAACCAGTGGAGTCACCCCCTGTGGCTTTGTTTTCAAGTGAATTATCTGTGGGTCTTTCCTCCATGCTCTCCCTTAGTCTTCACTTCCAACCCCTTCTCCCAGGCCCAGATTAGATGTTACAAAGACTCCCCGTTGGCCTCTTGTAGCTTTGCAGGTCTTGACAATTCATTTAGCATATATCAACTTCAACTTTGATAGGGCTTGGATACTTATGTTTTCAGGTATTATGGGAACGCACTCTGTATGTACCTCCTTAGGTAAGCCCAAATCCCTCAAAGGGCAAGTACTCCAATTTGTTCTATGCATGCAACAATTATCTATTGGTGATACTATAAATGAGGAGATAAACCTATTATGAAATAAAAGAGGGAAAACAGCATCATGCAGTGATACACAGGAGCCCCCAACGGCAGCTTCCTAAAACACAGACTAAGTCCTACTTACAGAGGTGTTCCCCAGAGAAGAGCTCTAAAGGAGTTGTTCTCCTCATAAGGTGTGAAAGAAACTATAACAAAACACCAAAAATGATTAACACACACGCTCCCCTCTTAAACAGTCGAGCGAATTTCTTCCCCACTCGGGAGAGATGTATTTTTCTAATTTTGGAAGGCAATACATAAATATAATCAATCTGAGAAATTCAGGTGTAGATGATTTTTTTCAGCAGTGGGAAGAGGGAGAGTAACAAAACCTTCAAACTTTTTTCTAGGGGAATCCTTATTCACAGCTAAAGAACAGCACATGCCATCAAATTCAAAGCTCTTCCCGCAGTTCCAGGAGGGGGGAGAAAAGGGCCCCACACGCCATCCCACTTACCCAATAAACATTTGGAGAGGGGTTCACTGAACGAAGTTACTCTTGTAGGACAACTTGGTCACAGAAGAACAAGAAGGGGTAATGACTTCTGCTTAGGTAAAGCACACTGTCATGTGGAAAAAGACAATGCTGATCTACACACACAACTCCCCTTGCCAGTGGATGAAGGCCAGATTGCTGCAGATGGACTTGGAACTCTGCTCTCACAGAGTTCTGCTGACAAGAACTAGTTAATCACCACAAGGCTGCAGTGCGAAACAAGGCAAAAGATCAAGCCCTGGGACTGGGTCATCCCTGGGACTGGTTTTATTTCTGTGCTCCCAATAATTCTCAGAGAATGACTGCCCTTCTCTCTACCAGTCATCTGAAAGGTGGCTGCCTCACTGAATTAACAAATACTTAACAAGTGCCTACCATAATGCCAACCAGCATACTGCTTGACTGGGAGATCAACAGATACAGATACAGATACAGACACTACAGATCTACTACTGACCCCCCCCTTCTTGAAAGGTGTAGCAGTATACAGTGTGCAAAGACACCTGTTGAGTCTGTCACTTCTGGGTAGCAGTGGTTAGGAGCACACACCCTGGAGCTGTACAGCTTGCGTTCAAATCCCTGCTCCACCACTTACTAGCCATGTGATCTTGGGCAAGTGACTCACCCTTTTATGCCCTGGTTTTTTTATAAAATAAATGTAATTACAGGGGCATGTGGCTGGCTCAGTCAGTAGAGCATATGACTTTTGATCTTGGGAGTGTGAGTTCAAGCCCCATGTTGGGGGTAGAGGTTACTTAAAAAAAAATTTTTTTTTTAAAGTAATTTTAAAGTAATTTTTTTAAAGTAATACCTTCCCTCATGTTATTAAATAAATACATACCAAATACTCAGGATGGTGAATGCCTGGCACATAATATAGGTTGCAAACATGTTTGTATTATTATCATCTTACAAAGACCTTTGCCATTACCAAATTCACATTCAATAGTTACGAAAAAGTTTTGCTAAGCCACGAATCAGAGTTCCCTGGAAAGGCCATGGGCAATGAAATGTGCCCACATCCACCACTCACAGCTCTGATATTCTCTATTTTGGATGAATCACATGCCATAATGATTCCTGTGAATATGGAGATTTTTGAGTCTCTAGATAAATTCCTCTGGAATGTTAAGGGGATGTTGTCATTGACTCCTCTGTGGATGGAAGAGAAAATCAGTATGGTTCATACCATCTTTAGCACAGTGGAAGGAGGTCTGTACCTGAGATGCTTTTTTTGTCCTCCTAGCAACTAACACGTAGAAGATGCCCAATAAATTTATTCATTTACTACAACTGGGGAGGTGGCTGAGTTGACGAAGGTCACAGGACTTGGGTAGAGACAAAATGTGAGGCCAAGTCTCCTACCCTATGATCTACTGCTCTTAAAACAGCCCATGTAGGGGCACCTGTGTGGCTGAGACAGTTAAGCATCCAACTCTTGCTTTCAGCTCAGGTCATGATCTCATGGGTCGTGAGATCCAGCCTCATGTCAGGCTCAATGCTCAGTGGGGAGTCTGCTGGAAGATTCTCTCCTTCTGTCCCTCCACCTACTCGTGTGAGTGCTCTCTCTCTAAAATAAATAAATCTTTAAAACAAAAACAAAACAGCCCATGTAAACTTTCACAGAAGCATCTTCATATACTTATTAAAAGGATGGTGACAATATGTATCAACATCCATGAGAGTAAGATAATTAATTTTATGTTAAATAACATTATCAAAAAATAACATTATCAAGTTAAAAAACCAAAAACCAGTTGTATCCACCTATGCTGCTCAGTAACAGAAGCCAAAGAAATCTTCCCTAGAGGGGAAGATGATGGAAAAAGGGGCAGCAAAATCCTCCTTGCCTCCTTTTCATATGCCTGTCACCACTTCCACTGTATCTCAATCAGTGATTAAAATTACAGGCTTATTGTTTAAATGATGTGATTATCAGTTATACTGTAATTATCTGTTCATTTGTTCACAATCCCAATTAAGCTCTAAGCTCTTCAAGGGCAAACCTCTGATGTTCCCATTTGCAGCTCCAGAGAGCCTGGATCGATGCCTGACAGGTGGCTGATCACTGGTTGAAACTACGAATGAATGAGGGAATGAATGCATGCCTCCATGCCTTTTAGAGTTTCCTATCAAAGAGTTCTCAATTTTGTCTGCATCGAGAATCACCTAGAAGCTTTAAAAAACAGACACTGTGATCCCACCCCTAGAAATTCCGATTCAATAGTCTAGAGGCTGAGAAATTCATCTTTTTGAAACGTTACTTGGTTAATTTAGATGAACAGCCTTCTCTGGGAACCACTGCTATATATATATGTGTGTGTGTATATACGTATATATGTGGTATATATGTATATATGTGTGTGTGTGTGTACATATAGATTAATAAATTGGGCTTTTGGATGCTAATAAATCCGCTGCAGTTCTTGAAGTTCTGTTGCCCAGACGGTATCCATATATTGCATTACACTGACAGAGTCTAGACAAGGACTATGGTCTTAAGGACAAACTATTTTTCCTTCTAACAAATTTTGTTACAATTCCCTGTTTGCTCTAACTCCACCACGACTGCTCTCTGAAGCTGTTAAATCTTGCAGTAATTTGTTCCTCAGCAACAGAGGCAAGGCTTAGAAACTCACAGGTCAGTGACACTGAGAGGGGAGGTTCTTCAAAGTCAACTCTCCCTTCTCTTGCTAGCTTTTCATTTGGTTCCGACACATGAACAAGGCACCAAGTGGAGCTCAGCCCTAAAGTATATATGCTCCCTCTACCCCGATTAAATTGGAACTGGGAAGGAAATGAAAAGGTCTGTTTTGGTTATGAAATTGGTTATGAAATTTGGTTAGAAAAAAATATGACACTTTTATTACCAGAGTGAGGCTTAACGAACAAGGAAGCTAAAACTTATTGATTACTGCAAATCCAGCTTTTCAAAGACTCAGTAAGGAATTATCCTCATTTTTAGATGAGGAAACAAAAGTTCGGAGAGTTCAGATAACTTGGTCAAACAACAAAAAGGGCCATTTACTTATTCCGCAGGTTACAGACTTGGGGTGGCCAACTGTCCTGGTTTATTGGAACTTAAGGGTTTCCCAGTTTACAAAATAAGTAGGGGGGGGGAAACAAAAACAAAGCAACCCCAGGAAAACCCCAGGCACACTGAGAAGAGCTGCTTACTCTACTCTGTCCACATCTTGGGCTCTTTGCAATTCACCATGCAGCTGATTTTTTTTAAAGTACATCTTCAGGCTATCATTTTGTCAGTTTATGTATTTCAAAATGCCACCTATGAAAATGAAAACCACAAACCTTTCTATATCTCACAGTACCCAAGACTGTTTTTTTTCCTGTAAAAAAAGTAAAACTGCTTTTATGATACAATATAGCATGGAAATTTTTCTACGTAAGAATTTCTGCAAACTTTTGTTTCAAAATAGCAGTCGAGTCCAGGAATGGGTAGGTACTGACCCCTGGGCCTCTCTGCACGCCCTTGAGCCCACTGGCACAGCTCAAAGGGCTGCCAGCCAGCTGGGATGGGCTCCTCCCAGAGCTGCACACCAGGTCAAGTGCTCTGGCCGGAAGGGAAGGCAGTTTCACAATTTCACAACTTCCTCCTTTTGTGTAGAAGCCCAGAGACAGCCAGTTGGCACCACTGAGAAGTAGTGCGCAAAGGGTTTTCATATGTCAGGAGGACCACCTAGCAGCAAGTCAGCATTGCTCAAATAGCTCTGGCCCTGTCTCTTGACAAGATCCACGTAACACTCACTAGGATGGCTATAAACATAGACAACTGCAAATGCTGGTGAGAATAGGGAGAAACTGGAACACGCAGACATTGCTGGTAGGACTGTCACCTGATTCCTCAAAAAGTGAAACACAGAGCTACCTTAACATCAGCAATTCTACCTCTAGGTAGATACCCAAGAGAAATGAAAATATATGTCCACATAAAAACCTGCACACAAATATTCACAGTGGCATCATTTACAATAGCCAAAAAATGGGAACAATCCAAAAATCCACCCACCGATGAACAAAACACATCCACACAATGGAATGTTCTTCAGCCATTAAAGGAAGGAAGTATTGATACACACATGCCACAACCTGAATGAACCTTGAAAACATTATGCTAAGAATCCAGACACAAAAGGTCACATATTGTATGACTCCACTTACATGAAATGTCCACAATGGGCAAATCCATACAAAGAACACTAGTTAGTGGTTGCCTGGAGCTGGGGGAAGGATGGGGGTGCGGGGAGTGTAAAGTGCTGACCTATGTGGTGTTTTTGAGGTAATAAAAATGCTTTGAAATTAGATGCAGTTCAAATAAAAACTTTAAAAAAGTAGAACTACTTTTAAAAAAAAGCTTAAAAATTTTGCATACTCAAGCCTACTTCTAGAAATCCTTATACTAAGGAAATAAAAGCTGACGTGCATTGCAATTTACCTATAGACTGTCATCAGTGACATATGTAACAGAAGAAAAATGAGGGGTGGGGGTGGTTTAAATATCCATCTAGAAGTACCAGCTAAATAAACTGTGGTACAAATATGTAATATTAAGCTACCATTAAAACAAAATTATTGGTTATTTAGAGAAATGAAAACCTATGTTTACACAAAAACCTGTACCTGGTTCACAGCAGCTTTATCTGTAATAGCCAAAAACTGGAAACAATCATACCATGAAACATTACTCAGCAATAAAAAAGAGCACTCTATTGATAGACATTAACAACCTGGAAGTTCCAGAGAATTATGCTGAGTGAAAAAACCCAATCCATTTATATAGCAATTTTGAAATGACAAACTTACAGAGGTGAAGAAGAGAGGAGTGGCTGCCTGTGGTTAGAGATGGTGCGAAGGCAGGAGGGAAGAGATGTGGCTAGAAAAGTCTGTAGCTTGACGGTAACAATGTAAGTATCCTGCTTGTGACACAGAACTACAGTTCTACAGGGGGCAACTGGGAAAAAGGCACTTGAGATCTCTATTTATTAATCTCAAAATAAAAAGTTTAATTAAAAAAAAGATCCATATGGGGCGCCTAGGTAGCTCAGTTGGTTAAGCGTCTGCCTTCAGCTCAGGTCATGATCCCAGGGTCCTGGGATTCAGCCCCGTGTTGGGTTCCCTGTTCAGAGGGGTGTCTACTTCTCCCTCTGCTCCTCCCCCACCCCACTACTCATGCTCACTCTCTCAAATAAATAAAATCTTTTTAAAAAAATCCACAAAAGTGAGGAAAACAAACCAATAAGAAAGATTAAACATTTGATTTTTTTTAAATTAACAAATAATGTATTATTTGTTTCAGGGGTACCGGTCTGTGATTCATCAGTCTTACACAGTTCACAGCACTCACCATAGTACATACCCTTCCCAATGTCCATCACCCAGCCACCCCATCCATCCCTCCCCCTCCACTCCAGCAACTCTCAGTTTGTTTCCTGAGATTAAGAGTCTCTTATGGTTTGTCTCCCTCTCTGGTTTTGTCTTGTTTCATTTTTCCTCCCTTCCCCTATGATTCTCTGTCTTGTTTCTCAAATTCCTCTATCAGTGAGATCATTTGATACTTGTCTTTCTCTGATGGACTTATTTCGCTTAGCATAATACCCTCTAGGTCCATCCACGTCGTTGCAAATGCAAGATTTCAATTTTTTGATAGCTGCATAATATTCCATTGTGTATATATATATACCACATCTTCTTTATCCACTCATCTGTTGATGGATATCTAGGCTCTTTCCACAGTTTGGCTATTGTGGACATTGCTGCTATAAACATTGGGGTGCAGGTACCCCTTCGGATCACCACATTTGCATCTTTGGAGTAAATACCCGGTAGTGCAATTGCTGGGTCGTAGGGTAGCTCTATTTTCAACTTTTTGAGCAACCTCCATACGGTTTTCCAAAGTGGCTGCACCAGCTTGCATTCCCACCAACAGTGTAGGAGGGTTCCCCTTTCTCCACATCCTCACCAACATCTGTCGTTTCCTGACTTATTAATTTTAGCCATTCTGACTGGTGTGAGGTGGTATCTCATTGAGGTTTTGATTTGGATTTCCCTGATGCCGAGGGATATTGAGCACTTTTTCATGTGTCTGTTGGCCATTTGGATGTCTTCTTTGGAAAAATGTCTGTTCATGTCTTCTGCCCATTTCTTGATTGGATTATTTGTTCTCTGGATGTTGAGTTTGAAAAGTTCTTTACAGATTTTGGATACTAGCCCTTTATCTGATATGTCATTTGCAATTATCTTCTCCCATTCTGTCGGTTGTCTTTTGGTTTTGTTGACTGTTTCCTTTGCTGTTAAGCATTTGACTTTTAAAAAATTCAAATACCATCCCCTAAACCCCCACTCCAATCCAATGACACATGGCTGTGACTTTCTGGCATGTGTAACCGTAAAGGAAGGTTTGTGCTGGAAAGGAACTCTCTGAACTAGGACTCCATTCGTGAAAGCTTAACCCCTGACCAAAGTGCTGGTATTTTAATTAAGTTTAATTTTCAGTCTAATGTAGCTTCTTGGTAAATGCTTATTTATATCCAGACTACTCAGGCTATGGGGAATACTGTTTTGATTAGTGTCATGTTCTGATTCACTTTAAGGGATCACAGAGCTCACATGGACCAGTTTTCATAGAATAAGAAAATCACTAAATATATCAAATAAAATCTTCCTTGGGGCACCTGGCTGGCTGAGTTGGTAGGGCATGTGACTCTTGATCTCAGGGTTTTGAGTTCAAGCCCCACACTGGGTATAGAGCTTACTTAAAAACAACAACAACAAAAAAACCCAAACACTAATAAAATCTTCCTAAATAACACTTACGATTTTATGATTTTATTTAATAAAATTTATGATGACTCAGAGGCATTCTGTGATGTTTGAGTGTTTCAGAGTCAGGATTATGAATGCCAAATCCCATTTTTCAGGCCTGCAGATGAGAAGGCATAGATAATTTGGATAAATCTGTAAATACACTATGCCTCTATGGTTTAAATAAGTTCCTGCAATCAGTCATTTCCTTGCCACTTTCCATTCTCATAAATGGAATGTAGAAAACTTTAGATAGCAATCGTTGAGAGATGTCAGATTCTAGATGTTAGATATTAAGAAAAGCTTACTGCACTATGAAAAATAAAAACTGTGCTTTCTTCTATTTTTTGGATCATTTTCTTGTCAATCCACTGAGAAACAAGGTGGTTCAGAAGCACTTTTATAACGTGGACGAGTCCCATCATTGTGCTTTTGCGGTTCACTGGGGTGAGCGCTGTGCATCCGTCACACGTGTGCTCAGCAGTGGCCCTTCTTGCTGCTGACAGGAGAGAGTTGTTCAACTCCCACAGCTCTCCAGAGGACATGGGCACTCCAGAAAAGGCTGAGATGACTTCTCCTGTAACCCTCTCTGGAAATTCCCCGGCAAGATTAGATCTCTTCCTAGCAATGCTTTTCTTCTTTTTACGAAGTGCTACTTTCAACAAATGCACCACTGTGTTTAAAACCCCCTCGACAACCATTAAAGGTGAAATGCTGAGAATCAGGCCCTACAGTGATTACACTTTAGTGGAACTACAAGTATTTTAGCAAGTCATATTAATGTAACTGAATATTCTGACTGGCTAATAACAAGATTTCCCCCTTCATTTCAATTCTCCCCAAGTACCAGTATTCAACTCTGAGCTGTCATAAAAGCCATATTGCTGTAACAAAATGAAAAAAGGGAAGCCAGTGATCAAATTAACATGAAGTCAATTAGGTGCCCACCTACAGCCAGAACACCAAGGGACAAATGCTAACAAGTCCCAAAATGAAAATTAAGAACATAGTTAAGGAGGAAAAAACAAACACCTACTTGTGTATAGAACTTGTAAAAATTCTTTCCTGGAGAAGCCTGTCAGGTGAAAATTTTAGGAAAAGAATTTAGGTTGCAAAAAGCCTTGTATCATTGTTTAACAACATGCCTTTACAGAGCACCAAATGTGTTTATGGCCTTGTGGTAGCTGGTAGAGAGAACATGGTCCTTTCCCTGAAGTTCAGAGATCTAGCTGTCATCCAGTTGGAATCCACATCTTTTAGTTCATTTCAAAACACAAATTTAGCACAAATCAACAACAACTCAACACCTTCCCCCCTCCCCCCGCCACCTCTGAAAGGCAAGAATATTTAATTGGTGGGGAGGGGAACACATATAAAATGATATAAAATATCCCACTTTGATCTGGAAAAGCTATCACATTTTCCTACAAGGAACCAAATGAAAACAACTAGAAGAAAATGTGATTACAGAAGCAGTGACATGTTTAAAATGTACTACGGTTTTTTCCACTGATTTTTTTCATAGACATGAACAATTTAATATATGCCACCAGGGAGGAGAAGGGAAGGGAGAGGGTCCCAGGTCAGGCTGCTATAACAAAATACCATAGGCAGGTGGTTTAAATAACAGACATTTATTTCTCACAGTTCTGGAGGCTGAGACATCCAAAATGAGATGCCAGCAGATTAAGTTCCTGGTGAGGGCACTCATTCTAGCTTGCCGACAGCCTCCTTCGAACTGTATCCTCACAAGATAGTCCAGTGCTCCTTGGTCTCTTCTCTTCTCACAACGGTACTAATCCCATAATGGGCATACTCATGACCTCATCTAGACCTAATTACCTCCCAAAGGCGGGTGGGCGGGTGTGTGTGTGTGTGTGTGTTAGAACTTCAATATATGAATTTGTTGGTGGGGGGCATACACAAACACTCAGTCTATAACAATTTGTTGGTGGGGGATATACACAAACACTCAGTCTATAACAATTTGTTGGTGGGGGGCATACACAAACACTCAGTCTATAACAAAGAGGCAATTTTCCATTTAAGACCTAACAGGAATGATTTTATTACAGTGTCTAAAGAAAACTGCTACTTTTTAAAAACCTGGTCTCTAAGGTGAATCTTTTCCATTCATTCAAGTTATCAAAACACATAATCTCTACTTGACAAAAGGGCTGTGTTCTAGATGTTAATTTATAAACTCATCTTCTGGTCTTCGGAAAATCTATTTTCTATAGAAATAACGTTATATTAGTAGTTATTAACCTTTTGTAGATCCCATAACAACTGTAAAAATCTGATTAAAGCAAAAGAGAGGGGCGCCTGGGTAGCTCAGTTGGTTAAGCGACTGCCTTCGGCTCAGGTCGTGATCCTGGAGTCCTGGGATCGAGTCCCGCATCGGGCTCCCTGCTCGGCGAGGAGTCTGCTTCTCCCTCTGACCCTCCTCCCTCTCATGCTCTCTGTCTCTCATTCTCTCTGTCTCAAATAAATAAATAAAATCTTTAAAAAAAAAAAAAAGCAAAAGAGACCTTTTCTCTATCCACAAATGATAAAACATACATTTAGAGTCTTCCAAATCCTCGAGATCCCAGTCCCCAAATTAGGAACGCTACATGTAAGTGGTTGATAGATCTCCAGATGGGCACTATGCCACTTAACTCATAATGAAGTGGCCCCTATAGGGCTCTAGATTCTCACTATTTCTAGGAGAATATAAAATCTGTAATATGTATAATTTGGGTTACAATCCTGTGCTCTGACACAACACTGTAACTTATGATGCTTGAAAAGCTGCTTGCCTGTACAGACCTCAGTTTCCCGATCTGTAAACATTGTGCAAAGTAATGCCCAATACTCATGGGGTTGTTGTAAGGATTAAGTGAGGTTATCTAAAACACCCACACAGTGCATCAGCACCTTCATTCCTGGCAGCTATTTTTAAGATCAGCAGCAAACATCCATCAAACATACATTTAATGCATTGTGACAGAGAAATCCACAAGACAATAAACCTGCCTCCAGAGATGTCAGAGTATAGCAAAGGGAGAGAGAAGTGATAAATAACTGTAATAGTGATAGAGGTGCCTGACAAAGGATGTATGGGGGAAATGGGAGGATAAAAAAAGAACAGTCAATTTTACATAGGGACAAGTGGGTCAGGTGAGGCTTCAGTGTCATGTCTGGGTTAAGGCTTGCCAGTGGAGGATGGGACCGAGGGGAGGGGAGGGGAGAGAAAAATGAAAGATGATGCTGGAGAAGCAGAGAAGGGCTCTAGTGTTTATTTTAAACTGGGGAGGTGGAGTGAGAGTGGGGGTGTGCAGGAGGCTGGAAAGGTGGTGCGGTGAAGGTCACGTCACTTTAGAAGACCACTGCTGTAGCCCACATCAGAGGCGGAGGACATCGTCGGGCCAAGTTGGGGAGGGAATGCAGGGGCCAGAGAGAAGAGATGTCCAGAGGTGGGCCTGGTGAGGAGAGGCAGGAGTCCAAGCTTCTGGCTTCCCACTCTGCACCCTGGACTACTCAAGGAGTCAGGGAGCACAGGGGCAAGCAGGCCATGAGAAAGGAACAGGGAAAGTTCTGACCATCTAGAAATGTACTGGTCCACTAATCTTATTAATCACAGATCGATTATAAAGTTTCATATGTGCCTGCTGAGTTAGGAGGCTCACCATACAATCTGAATGCCTGGAGTGCAAATTAGTGAAAATTCACTGAACTGATATGTTCTCTTATAAGGGCACCATTTGGAAGGTGAGCTGTGCACTGAGTTCAAGACGTTAAGCATAAGAAGGCTGACGCTTACGCTGAGACCTATGCTACACATTTGTTTAGGGATTTACATACTCGTGTCCTAAAAAAAAAAAAAGCCAGTTATGCTCTAAGATGAATTACAACACACTTCTTGAGGCTGATTTATTTAGCAAACTGCTAGTTCCCTTTACTAAATGGTTTGCTAACGACTGCTCCAAGGGAGTTTCTCAAGTCACTTTCCCATCACATCAACATCCAAGAGAAGCTAACAACCATGGAGAACCTAAACAGCCCACCATTTCAAATGATTTTTTTCTTATTTTCAAGGCCACTTTTTTGAAGATCATAATGATTATAACAATAGCAACACTCAGTCCCTACTATGTGCCAGTAGTTTTTCTGCTATAAATTTACAAGGATAAACTCAATTCTATCATTTTTCACACATCCCCTCTGCACAGAGTACACTGAGGCAGAGGGCCGTTGAGTCATTTATCCAAGCTCACACCAATAGCAGACAGAGGGACTCCAGAGCCTGCTCTTTTAAGAACCACACCTACTCCCTCCCCAGTGTTACAGGAAAAATAAAAAGGATGTTTACTGCAGGAAATCTGTAAGGTTTTTCTGTACCATTTTAAAGTAAAAACAAAAGCAACCAAGAATGTGGCAGAATCCATGTTCCCCTTGTACCATTTATTAGCAGAGTGATGGTGGGCAAGTTGACCTCTGTCAGCCTCAGTCTCCTCACCTGGCATATTCCCTTCAAATGGGACTAAAAATAATACCTTCAGATGAGATGGTTCATGTAGAGCATTTTAGCATGGAGCTATGCTAAAATTCTATAATAAACATACAAATATTTAAAATATGAATCTATGGGGCGCCTAGGTGGCTCAGTTGTTAAGCGTCTGCCTTTGGCTCAGGTCGTGATCCCAGGGTCCTGGGATCGAGCCCCGCATCGGGCTCCCTGCTCGGCGGGAAGCCTGCTTCTCCCTCTCCCACTCCCCCTGCTTGTGTTCCCTCTCTCGCTGTGTCTCTGTCAAATAAATAAAATCTTTAAAAAAATAAAGTAAAATAAAATATGAATCTATTTATTTTTTCTATGCTTTAAAAAAGCACATCTTGCAATCCTGCATTTTTACACTTTAGCAATAATTTCCATCAGAAATCTGAGTTCTCCAATATTTATATAAATGCCTTAATTATTCCCCCTATTATCAGTCATTTAATCTGTTTCCAATTTTTACTATTCTTAAATAATATTGCAATGAACATCTTTGCACAAAAAACTTTAGCTGTATGTTATTTCCTTGGGTGAGATCCCCAGAAATTGGTCAATATATTGCAAAATTTCTTTCCAAAACATTTTTTCTTTTTTTCCTTTTTTTAAAGATTTTATTTATTTATTTATTTTGAGAGAGAGAATGAGAGACAGAGAGCATGAGAGGGAGGAGGGTCAGAGGGAGAAGCAGACTCCCTGCCGAGCAGGGAGCCCGATGCGGGACTCGATCCCGGGACTCCAGGATCATGACCTGAGCCGAAGGCAGTCGCTTAACCAACTGAGCCACCCAGGCGCCCTTTCCAAAACATTTTTACCTGTAACGTTCCCACCAGCATTGTCTACAGGAGAAGCCTACATAACTGAATCCTGACCAGGACTAGGTAATCAATCTCAAGGAAAAAAGATTTTTTCCCCTAATTTAGTCTAATATAAAATTTTCTGTGTATATATCAAAAATATAAATCCTACAGAAATCCCAATGGTTGAATAAATACTGAATTATACACTGAAAATATGGATAAATAAAGAGCCATTTCTGGGTAATGCTCAAAACAGAAAAAGGAATAATAAATACTGTGTATCCTCCACTTTCTAAAGGATTAATCTGTGAATATAATAAGCTGGTATTTGTTAAGTGGTCACTTATGTAAGGAATCTTTATTTCTCTCAGGTTATTAGTAAGTGGAATTGTCTGCATTCCACAAAAACTCCCCCTCAGGGCGCCTGGGTGGCTCAGATGGTTAAGCGTCTGCCTTCGGCTCAGGTCATGATCCCAGGGTCCTGGGATCGAGTCCCGCATCGGGCTCCCTGCTAGGAAGGGAGCCTGCTTCTCCCTCTGCCTCTGCCTCTCTCTCATGAATAAATAAATAAAACATTAAAAAAAAAAAAAAAACTCCCCCTCAAACCAAGGAACTAAGTCTAATTACCAATTTGTAAAACCTCTAGGAGAAGCATTATATCTTACATAAACAACAGTGATCCTCAAGAACAAGCGTGGATTTTAAAAAGCATAGTTAGAGCATTTGTTAAGTGTCTATTTTGTCTAGGGACATGGACCATTTTTTTATTTTATTA
>NC_138376.1:40614548-40667102 GCF_054177405.1 Leptonychotes weddellii | reverse complement strand
GGGGATGGGTATTAAGGAGGGCATGTACTGCATGGAGCACTGGGTGTTACACAAAAACAACTGGTGGAACACTACATCAAAACTAATGATGTATGGTGACTAACATAAGATAAAATAAAATTAAAAAAAAAAAAATGATTCACTCCATGAGCTGCATCATCCAGACCTAGCTGTGATACTCGCCTAACTTCTCTTCTTTAAATGAAAAGATGCATGAAACAACCTTTGGTTATTGAATTTGTCCTATAAGAAGAGAAAGCTTCTAGCTCGGCTTTAATTCTAGCTCTTTCCATGCTCCTTGCCTAATTAAAGTTTGCTTTACTCCAGGAAGGAGAAAGCACATATGGTTTGCAGTGGTGCTGTTTGTATTTTGATTACTTGGGAAAAGCCAGGTAGAGTAAATAATGCACACTTGGTTGCTCTTGGAGTAGCTGGTGGTGTACGGAACTGTGCAGATGGTGGCAAGCTGTTCGTCGTGGCCCCCATTTTCATTGAGGTATAGTCCTGTGCGCTCTTGAGCTGATTCCCAGGAGCCCAAGGTAGAGAGACCTATCCCTACTCTCAGTTCCTCACCTTTGTCCAGCCTCCTGGGCCCTCTCGTTTTGCAGTGCCTGCAGCAGTGTGTTGAATTTCTGGGGAACTGACCAGAGCAGCTCTCTGAAAGGAAGCCAGGCCCAAGCCCTGAAGGGAAACGGTAGCCAAGGTGACTTTGACTAGAGCATTGTGTCCACTGATGTGTTCCTAGAGGGGCGCTGGAACAGCAGGGCCCATGCTGTTTCCCTCTTATGGGGGATGGAGGGAGTAGAACTTTCTGATAGAGGCCCATTTTATAGAGAATTGATGAGAGTCTTAGATGAATAAACTTTAACTCAGGAGCTTGGTCCTCGTGTGTGAAATTATTCTATCCCTTCTGAAGCCAAGGATATTTGAGAATTCAACTTCCCATATTCCCGCATTATGACATTTGATGGGGACGGGTTCTTCCGTCTTGTGAACAGAATTCAGATGAATATTGTCAAGTCCAAGTTTCACTAAAATACTTTCTTGTGTTTCAGTTTCTCCATTTGCAAAGCAGAAATGACATCTTTTTGGTTTGGGGCTGTTTTTTTGGCTATGAATAATATATTCGGCCTTGATTTTTGGGGGGGAGGTGAAAAGTAGGGCCTCAAACTTTGTCATCAGTTTAGCAACTATTCAGCACGTCTTGTGTGCAGGTTCCCATGCTGGGTTCTGTGGATGCAGGAGCCACAGTCCCCACCTGTGTGAGCTTCCCAAAGAGCTTAAAATAGACCCTTTAACAAAGGGTTGAAAGGGAGCATATGAGCAGGTAACTATAAGCCATGGCAGGGTGAGCTTAGAGGAAGGACAGACTTCAGACTGGAGGCCCAAGTGAGCAATCATGAAGAAAAGAGGATTTTAGGGGCTCTTGGGTTGTCCATTTGGTGAAGCATCTGACTCTTGATTTTGGCCCAAGTCATGATCTCAGGGTTGTGAGATCATGCCCCATGTCAGGCTCTGTGCTCATCCAGGAGTCTGCTTGAGGATTCTCTCTCCCTCTTCCCACTCTCTCTCTTATCTCTGTATCTAAAATAAATAAATAAATATTTAAAAAACAAAAAATAACTAAGCAAACTTCGAAGGATAGTTAGGATTTTAAGAGCTAGAGATGGAAGTACCTGGGTGTAAACAGCATTCCAGTTGAAAAGAATAAGCGAATGGTCACTGCTAACATTTGTTGTGTTTATCCTATGTACCAGGTTGGGTAGGGTAAGCATTTGTACACTCCATCCATCTCATTTACTTTTCATGGCAGCCTGAAGAGGCAGGGTTGCTATTTTTATCCTATTTGGGGAGTGAAGAAACTGAGGTGTATAGAGAGGTGTACAGACCTTTGTCTAAGGTCACCTAGCTAAATGTGGGATGCTAGGAATTAAAGTCCTCCTGACTAGTGCCCAAACCTGTGCACTTTGCCTTGGCCACTGTACTGTGGGCAAGGAACGAAAGGGGGCCCATCTGACTGTAGGTCCGAGAGCAGTGGAAGACTGAATGCTGCACCTAGGGTTTGGGATTTGGTTCTAAAGGCACTGGGAGTCACTGAAGGGTCTTAAACACAGAATTCAGTGGTTGGCCCCAGTGGAAGTGCTGAGTGGCAGTGGTGAGGGAGGGCGAGCTGCCCTGGGGGCTGTAGTTAGCCCCTCCTGGGAGAAGGGGACGGTGGGTTCAGGGCCCTGAAGCTGGATGAAAGCTTCTGGTTTGTGTACCTGTTTTAATGCTTCAGTTTGGGGGAAGTTCACCCCCCAAGACCTGGAGTTCTTTAGTCTCCAGAGATGCTGGGTGTTTTAGATACACATGTCTTTTTTTTTTTCCTATTATAGGAAGAGGGACAAATGGAATTTTAAAGTAATTAGCTTAAGGAGCAAAGCAATCCAACCTGGATGCCTTCTGAAAGACATTTTAAAAGAAAGGGATGTGTTTGTCCCCTCTGCTAGAGTTAACAGGTCCTTCCTCAGTCTGTGCCTACCCTTGAGGTCAAGGTGCCTACAGGAATACAAGGAAGGATTAGCTCTATTCTTCCTCAGCTCCCTTGCCTGTCCCCTCCCCTACCAAGGTAGGCATTCATGAATGCAGTGATCTGTACCTCTGCACACACAACCAGCCATCCTGTTCTAAAATTGGCAAAAGCAAACCAACCCAGAGTTTCTCAGGACACGATAGACCAAAATAGCTGGAAAACAGTGATGGTAGGTTCTAGAATTTTAAATTGACAAGATGTTAACATTTCAAAAAGCATGTCTAGTGAGGACAATCATGGTTAATAAGTTTTTAATTTTGCCAAGTAAGGCTATCGTTTTAAATAAAGGCATCTTTTAAATTGCATAAATTTATCTTCATGGAGCACTTTGCTGTGTTATCCTTTTTATCATTTGCAGTAGTCGTGTGAAAATTTTTTCAAGAACCATTCATTCCCTTTCCGTAACCTCCAGCCACAGAAGATAATTCACTGGTTCCCTCATGGGGTAGAAGGAAGGGCGGGGAGACTCCAGTCTCTTCTCTCCACCTCAGGTCTTCTGAGGGCACACAAGCCTGCACCCCCAACTCCCGATCCCACTTGAGGTTCAGGCTTTTTATCTCAATCCTTGGAACTCGGGATGGGTCTGCATGTGGGGTGCTTAACCTGCCGTGACTTGAGAGCACAATATTGTCCAAAAGGACGACATACCTTCTAGTAAATTACCTTGCGGATGTTGGTCTTTCAAAGATAGTGAAGTATAGCATAGTTTGTGTGTGGTCTGTTTTTTAAAAGTCCTAACATAGGAATTGTAGAAAATTCGAACCTTTAGAGATCATTTAGTCCAACCTCACCTTTTTACATAAAAACACCCAGGGCCCGAGGAACTTAGCGGGCTCGCTTCAGATCTTGGGCCTCGGTGGACCGCAGCCTAACTCGTCCCAGCTCCCTGGCCTTCTGCTTCCTAATGCGAACTCTTCATCGAAAAACAGTGCCTCCCCCATGTGTACTCCAAACGCCTGTGTTGGTCTTTGGCCTTGAAAACCATGTTAACGCTTAATACTTTTTAATGTATAGAAGATGACAAAGCCAGAAGGCAAACCACAGAAAGGAAGTTAGTAGAAGAAAAAGCAGTTTCTAAGAAGGGCATTCAGAGTGCAATTGCCATGCCCACTCTGGCATTTCTGAGGTCAAACTGGGTTCAAGTTTAACTGTTTGTCTTCAGGCCCTTGTAATCCCTTTGCTGCTTACCCAGCATGAAACCCGTGATTCCCATTCCTAGTTGCAGGTTGGAAGTACTTTAAGAGCTTTGTGAAGGCCCCTCAAGATTCTGGTTTCATGATCTGGGGCGAGGCCAGGCATTAGCAGGTTTTAGAAGCTCCCAGGTGGTCCTGTTATGTAACTAGAGTGGGAACCAAGGCTTTCAGCCGGTGGTTTGCAAACTTTAGCTGCGTCAAAGTCCCCTGTGAAACAGCCTGTTGCCACGCCTCTGGGCTTCGCGCTCAGAAATTTCTGATTCAGAAGGTCTAGGGTAGGGCTTGAGATTTTGTGTTTCTGACAAATTCCTGGGTGATTCTGATGCTGCTGGGTTGGGAACCACACTTTGGAAACCACAGTATTCAGTTTTCAAAAGCTCTGTGATCATGACTCTAAGGCCCTACCTTGATGGTCTACCCCTAGAGTTTTGATTCTGGGGTGGGCGCAAGAACATCCATGTCTTAGAAGTTCCTATGTGGTGTTAATGGAGCTGGACTGGGGAACACACTTTGAGACCCAGGGCCAGTTTTTTATGTTGGATACCAGATCAGATCAGGCACAAGTCAGGCCACCTCAGAATTCTCCCCATTTATAGAGTGCCAATTGGCCCCCAGAGAGAAGGTCAACAGGAAAAATCAAGATCACCATAGGCTTTGGGAAGCAGGAAGCTACAGTTCACATGAACAAGGAATAGCACCTTGTCCTAGGTGTTTGTTTAGAAAATAGTGTGGACGTGCACAAGTGTTCAAAGTAAACCTTCCCTCTGGACTGTTACAATAGGTCCTTAAATCTCATCTAGGCCAGTTGTCCTCGCTATGGATAAATGAGGAAACCATAGAGAACTGGTGATACTGCAGGCCTGTAACCTAGAGCTTGCATACCCCCTGATTCTGGGGTCCTTTCTGTGACACTGCAGAGTTCTGCTTCCTGGGCCCAGCGGATGACACGGCAACAGGAGATAACGAAGGCGAGGCTGACTAAATCATCCTAGGTTTTACAGCAGTGATTCTTGGAGCATGGTCTCTGGACCAGCAGCATCAGGATCATCTGGAAACTTGTTAGAAATATGAATTCTTGGACCCCACCCCAGGCCTACTGGATCAGAAACACTCCCCGGTGATCCTGTTTTTACATGCCCCTGAGGGGATTCTGGTGGTACGCCATGCTCAAAGTTTGAGAAGTGCTGGTTTAGGGAAGGGCTGAATTTGTGAAGGTGTGATCTCCCTGGAGACTGCGTGTGGGACCGGAGCCTGCCATCAGGTTGGTCCGGGTCTTGGGACAGCCTAGGGAATGGAGAACTGTGGAGACCGCCAGCTTGGTAAGGTGGCACCCTAGAGTGACTGACTTCCAGGCCACCCCTCGTGAAATGGAGACTTCCTGGTGTTCACACTCCCCATCGTCGTGCTTTTTGCTGAGGAGCAAAGACCAGACTTGCCTCAGCCAGCCCAAGGTCAATTGTCATAGATTCTGAAACAGATGAAGTTTAATTGAATAGGGCTTTCCATATTTCTGATCTTGTTGGTGATGGGCTTTTTCCTTTTTTATCCTTTTTTTTTAGTTAGTGAAAGGAGTATGGGAAGGCAGGTACAACTTCTTCTGTCAAGGCACTCGCAGCGCAGGAGAAGCAGATATGAAGGTATGGTCTCTCTTTTTTAAGTAGGTTTTTTTTTTTTTTAATAAATTGTACAAAAGACAAAATGGTTCATATCCTCACTGCCCAAGATAATTCCTGTTGACATTTTAAAAAAAAATTTTTAAAAACCTATGTCCACATGGTATGAAAAGTTGAACAACATGAGAGATATAAGATGAAAACTAAAGTTTCATTTAGTAAAAGTAAATCCTGTTAACAGTTTCTAGGAAAAGGCGCCTGGCTGGCTCAGTCGGTGGAGTGTGCAACTCTTAATCTCGGGATTGTGAGTTGGAGCCCCACATCGGGTGTAGAGATTACTTAAAAATAAAATCTTGAAAAAAAAATTTTTTTTAGGTTTCCAGAAAAAAAAAAAAAAACTACATGCATTTGTCAGCATTCATATAAACAGGATCATAAGAATAACGTCTTAAATGCTGTAATCATTCCTTAAAGTGCTGAGGGTGGTCTTGAGATTCCGACTTCCACTCTGAGTGTTTTGTTCTAAATAAAAAGCTGCTGCTTTAAGTTCAGATGGGCAGTTGTTTCCTTAGAACTGTGTGACGTATTTAACTGGGCAGGGACCTGACACAGAAAGTTCTGATTCCTTTTCTTCTTCGCCTTGTATCCTGGCACCTGCCCCCACGCCAGCCCCTGAAATCAGAAGCGCCTCTCGGGAGGGTTTTTTATACCGATGGCTTCACAGGTCCTTCCAAAGGGACTAGGCAGGCTTCAGGGGTTTTTTGAACCTTGATCCTCCTGTTTTTGTTAGTCTTGAAAGATGGCCGTGCTGCTTTTAAAATTTTCCCTGTCATCATTCCACACCTCCCCCTCCCCCCCAGTATCCTTTGGTTAGAGACACTCTCAGAATGACCAGAGCTCCCAGCTGCTGAAGGACTTTAGGAGCCAGTGGGGTGCTCAGGCTTCAAGTGAACCTGGGATTCTGGGATGTTAGTAAAACACGTCCGGGGTGATGGTCCAGAGAAACATTGATGATCTCTTCCTCTTAGATTATCCGTGTCCTCTGGTGGTACTATTTCTCCAAGCTCATTGAATTCATGGACACCTTCTTCTTCATCTTACGGAAGAACAACCACCAGATCACAGTCCTGCACGTCTACCACCACGCCTCCATGCTGAACATATGGTGGTTTGTGATGAACTGGGTCCCCTGCGGCCACTGTAAGTCTTTCATGGGGGGGGGGGTTGCTGGGGACAGGTGTGAGCAGAGAGGCTGAATTGAAACCAAGGCTTTTAGAGGAGGTGCTCTTTCTGTGGATTTCTAGGTCAAACACTGGAACTTTGTGTCCAAGTTGCTTTAATGATCGTTTGTGTGGCCTGTGCACTCAGTAAGCTGACGAAACCTATTTCTGGCTGACTTGGCAAGGTGAGGGAGATACCAAATCCCCAGCCTGGGGCTTATAGGGAAATAGGGACAGTGTCCTCTGTCATAGAGGGTAGGTGTTCTAGGTTATTTCTAGTCCTTGTTTCTCTACAATTTGGAAGATATTTGACTGAGAGGGGCAGGCCAGATAGATAGAACCACACCACTGAGGGAGTCCCAGGGAACAAGACTAATGATGAAACACAGCTTTAGCTGAAGAGTACAGGAGGAAGTCTGCACATATGAGCCTGCCATGTTCCATGAAGCACAGTTAGCAGGGCATCTTCAATGGCAAGCACCGAAATTTGAAGTAAATTCCCAAAGACGGATGTGTGTCGTTTTTAGAAAGCTTATGGTCTGAGGTCTCTCATAATTTTCAGAGATTAAGTTGTCTCCTCTAGGTTTAGCTTGGGAGTTCTAACAAATGTCCTGATCAAAATTTCTGCCATCTAGCACTGACGAATATGAGAACCTCTGCGTCTGCTCATGTGGGTTTTTTCCCTAGGATTTTGCCCTGGATTAACCCGGCCCACCAAGATTCACACAGTCATAGAATTTTAGAACCAGAAAGGTGACTCACCAAACCCAGCTCCCTGTGGTTTGGGAGGAAACTTGAGATAGTAAAAGGTTTGGTAGCGCTCAGGTTCCAGGCCCCGGCCCTCTCATGTTTTCTTCCCACCGTCACACCTCATGGCTCTGGATATCTGACTTAACTTTATAATAGAAACAGTGTCTCTTTACATTTTCAAAGAACTCACAGGATGGCAGATTTTAACTAGCCGCACTGGGCCCAAGAGAAACAACCAGGACCTGGATGTGACTGTGATAGCCAGAGGTAGAACCTCCCTCCCTGACCCCAGCCGTATGCACCTCCGACTGTGTGTGGGAGAACTGGCGAGCTCTGTTGGGTTGCCTGCTGTGGGGGAGGAGGACAGAGAGGCTAAAAAAAGAACTGGTGGTTCTACTGGAAATTCAAAGCATGCAATAAAAGAGGAGTCTTTTATCTCCAAGGAACTGGACTCTGGATTGTATTATTGAAAAAATATGTGGTCTCAGCCCTGCAGTCCTGGGGAATAATAAGGAGGCCGAGGCCTCCAAGACCTCTTCCAACTTCAGCAGGTGTGTTAGACAGCCAGCTTTGAACTTCCTGCCCATCAGCTATCTTCCCCAGGCCTGAAGCACTCGGCACATAAAGAAAAGCACCTTGCGCTGGGAGTTGATGGGGGGTCTGGCAACAAAGCTGTGAGGTGGTCTCCTGACTCTTATGTTAGATGCCTGCCTGGCAGCTCCAGCTGACCCTGGCCTTAAAGCATCCCAGTCTGCCTGCCCCAGTGGAAACGGAATTCCGAGTACTGGTTCACACAGTGCTTGCCAGCCCCTGTTTGAATGCATCTGTTTTTCGGATTTGAACAGAATCTTGTTATGTGTAAAACACTGATGCATTCTCCTTCCCAAATCCCCTCTGTTCTTCAGCTTACTTCGGTGCCACACTGAACAGCTTCATCCATGTCCTCATGTACTCGTACTACGGTCTGTCGTCCGTCCCTTCCGTGCGCCCATACCTCTGGTGGAAGAAGTATATCACTCAGGGGCAACTGGTAAGTGACTCAGCCTCTTTGTCCAGGACTTGCTGCCTGGCAGACCCCTCTTCCTGGCTTTGTCCTTTAATAGTATCTAATATGTGCCTTTCCCACCCTTTCTCTTTTGATCCAATTAAACTACTTGCAACAGGCTGAGCAGAGAATTTTCTTTCAGTTGAGGAGGAAACTATGCCTGTGAGCACACAGCTAGTTGGGCTGTAGAATGAGGACAAGAAGCTGATTTCCTGACTTCAAGTTCAGTCCTACGTCCTTAGTTTGTGCACAAAGTATGTGTTGCCTGTGTGTTTCCTAATTATAATCCAGAATCCAGAGTGACCACTGTGACCCATGTTCCCGGGAGTTTTAGAAGGAGCTGTGGGGTAGCAGGAGTCCCGGATGCTTGTAGCCATTAGGCAGCGAGGATGTCAGTAAGATAGGTGCCCGGTGACCTCTCAGCCCCCTGCAGCAAAGCACCTGTTGGCTAGGATGGCACCTGCTGTGCTTCCCGAGGTTGGCCGTGCCAGGGCCACCCAGAAGCTGTTGGCACCCAGTGATCATGTCCTACCGTCCTTTCGGAAGCTTCCCTGAGTTGTCAGGATACGACAGACGCCTGTTTCTCTCCCCTTGTGAATTCTTTCGTGAACTAATTACTATTACTACGGATGTGAAACACTGACCTTGGTTGAGTGTACTCTGTGTCAGGCACTCATGCTAAGAAAGCAGGTTTACGTGGACTATTCCAGTAGCCGCATCTCATGTTGTTATCCCCACTCTATGGATGAGGACACTGAGGCAGTAGTCCAAAGCCAGCTGACAGGGGTTTAGGCAGTAAAGCCTTAGCCCCAGCCTTGCCTTATCAGCGTATTTCTCTAAAGAAACCAAGCTGATTCCAGTCTTTCCAAGTCAACTGTGATTTTTCAATATTTAAAAATAACAGTCTGGGAAAAAAAATCTGAGAAGATCCTCTGAGCTACTTACGTGTTTGACATTTCATTATCACCTCTTTGCCAGCTGCTCTCTAGTCCTTGTTAATTTTTTTCCACCCACCTGTGAGGCAGGAAAATTGTTCTCTAACCTTCTTGTTACACTTGAGAAGTGATGTGGAGATTGATTTATACCACACAGCTGTGGGCCTGCAAAAGCAGAATTTACAAGAACAGACTGGGGAAGTTGGTTTCCCATTAAGCTCTGCCCTTTGAGGTAGAAGATTGCACCCAGTTTGCCTAGATTTATTTTAAGCACCACTCCTAGTTATTCCTTAGCTTAGAATACTTACCTTAAAAAAGAGAAGAAGGGGGGAAAAAAACAGTTCTACAGAGAAACCCTGGGGGCTGGGCCAGAAATCCAGTGGGCAGAACCCTTCCCCCCTAGTACTGTTATTCCTCTTGAAGACTCACCCTTCAGTAGCCACACTTCATTTTAACACTTTTCCCCTGTTTCTCCAAGCAGTTGTTCTGTGATCTGTCATCCAAAAAAAAAAAAGATTTATTCATCAGAAATAATCTGGACTTAGCATTATATCTTGATAGAAGTTTAAATCTGTTGACCAGCCTTCTTCAAACCAAAAGGGTATATGGATAAGAAATAGGAAAAGTTGGGGCACCTGGGTGGCTCAGTCAGTTAAGCGTACGGCTCTTGGTTTCAGCTCAGGTCATGATCTCAGGGTTGTGGGGTCCAGCCCTGCGTTGCGCTCCGTGCTCAGCGGGGGTTCTGTTTGAGAACTCTCTCCTGCTTCCTCTGCACCCCTCTCCCTGCTCACACTCTCTCTCAAATAAATAAATCTTTAAAAAAAAAAGAAAGGGAGAAATAGGAATTGCACATCCCACAGCGACATCACTGGTTCTCTTTAAACATATACTCCAGGGGCCCCTGGGTGGCTCAATCGTTAAGCGTCTGCCTTCGGCTCAGGTCATGATCCCAGGGTCCTGGGATCGAGCCCCGCATCGGGCTCCCTGCTCGGCGGGAAGCCTGCTTCTCCCTCCCCGACTCCCCCTGCTTGTGTTCCCTCTCTCGCTGTGTCTCTCTCTGTCAAATAAATAAATAAAATTAAAAAAATAAAATAAAATAAACATATACTCCACACCCTTCCTTTCTCCCTTAAAAATATAAAGCATACAAAAAAATACTTTGCATCTCTATACAGGGTCCCTAAAGTTTGTGTGTTTGGGGAGGGTTAGATAAGTTTTCCTTTGTTCCCCAGCTTCCCTGAGCTGTACTAGCCCTGTAACATTCTGTGAAGTGTATGGCGTACTGATCAGGTGTGTGTAGGGATTGTGACAGTAAGCTCAGGTCACAGCCACAGTCGCTCTACCTAGCTATAGGGTTTTTCCTTACAATGAGAACTTTTAAGATCTACTCTTTGCAACTTTCATGTATACCATGTAGTATTGTTAACTCTTCTCGGAATTTTAGAGAAGGTGGTTTAAGTAGTAGGAAGCGGAGAAGAATGTATATGACAAAAGAATGTATATGACAAAGGCACATATATAGTTTAGGAGAACTTTATGCATAAATGTCTGCTTAGTGTTTGTGAAGGGACTTCGCCTCCAGAAGGGCCCGTGAGTGTTCGTTCACGGACTCGTCGTGCTGGATGGAGAGCCCATCTGGCGTGGCGCCCTGTCCATGGGCTGTGGCCGTGCTGCTCAGCTGTGGCCCTCTCTCCCACCAGCTGCAGTTTGTGCTGACAATCATCCAGACCAGCTGCGGGGTCCTCTGGCCGTGCACGTTCCCTCTTGGGTGGCTCTACTTCCAGATCGGATACATGATCTCTCTGATCACTCTCTTCACAAACTTCTACGTTCAGGTAAGTCTCACTCTTCCGTGGCAGTTGGGACTCGTGGCCTTTCCAGCAAAGGCCCTCCTCTGTTCGTTTAAGGGGGACGACCTGTAGAACCCCTGCTGCGTGCCGGGCAGCAAGCTCTAATTTAGTCACAGTGACAGGTCAGCCCCTACCTTTGGGAGGGGGACTACTGCCAACATAGGAGATGCTGAGGTCTGTCCCAAACTTCCGGGGTTCTAGACCTTTGGCAGGGGAGCTTGGGATTCATGTGGGAAAGCAGAGCTGTTCGGCAAGCTCCGTGGTGCTTTGCTCACAGCCTAGTGCAGACACGTGATGGGTGAGTTCCACCAGCAGGCCCACAGCCCTGCTGCCCTGAACTCTGGGGCTACATTAAATGTCCAAAGACATGTCCATCACAGCCCTCAGCTGTAGTTCCGTCACACCTCCACTGTTCAGGTTTGGGGGCTCCGTTCATTCCCAAGTGCATGATGTAAGGTCAGTTTTACTCACAGAAGGGTCCAAGTGGGCAGGTTATTTCCATGGGTCACTTTGCAGTTCCCCATTACCTCTGGATGAGGTGTGTTCCTGCTCCCGTGGGCAGTGCCTGGTTCTGGGCAGGCACCAGAGGTCAGGAGCCTGGGCAGAGGCCAGGGACGTGGCGGCAGTGAAGTCCAGCTGGTTGAGCAGCCACCTGGGGGCGTCACCACATTGCCATCCTTGTGCCCACCTGCACCTTAGGCCCCACGCCCCTGGGTGTGGTGCCACGGTCAAGGGAGCTCCTGGACTGCCGCGCGGACCGTGTATGCCCTACTTTGGGACATTCATCAGGCGTGAGGGAGGATACGGGATGGGACCCGACAAAACTGAAGTCATACTATTTTAACTGCTTTGGCAGCGTAGCACTTTGTACATACGGGCCAAAGCAGTTGCGGAACTCACGAGCAAATTCTGAAGGTGAGAGATGTGAGTGATGGGGAGAGGTACCACAGAGGGGGGGAGACTGGTGGGGCCATGTAGCCCCTATCCTCTGCCATCCAGATACAGAGAGGGCACAGCCAAGTGAAGTATAATTTGAATTTTCTACTTCGTTTGTAGAATAGCCCTTACATTGCAGCGCATTCCCCTGTGAACTTACCTCAGGCTACGCCTCAAAAAAGGAGTGATTGAAACCAGTGGCAAAAAATGTTCCCAGGGTTGCTTGACCTGGGCGGACCTTACATCTCGGTGCCAGGAGTCTAGGCTTAGAGTTAGGGAAGCGGGGTGCCCCCCAACCCCCAGCAGAGCACCCAGTCACACGGCCCATCTGCCCTGATGCATTTCAGACTTACAACAAGAAGGGGGCCTCTCGGAGGAAAGAGCACCTGAAGGACCACCAGAACGGGTCCGTGGCTGCTGTGAACGGACACACCAACAGCTTTTCTTCCCTGGAAAACAACGTGAAGCCGAGGAAGCAACGGAAGGATTGACGCCGAAGAGTTGAAAAACCTCCAAAACCCATCGTCTGATTGTAAGCACAGTATGAGTTGTGCCCGATGCTTGTTAACAGCTGCTGTAACTAGTCCGGCCTACAATAGCGCGATTCATGTAGGACCTCTTTCATCAGTTCAAAACCCCTAGAAAATGTATACAGATTAGACACGTAGGCATAAGATTTTTAACATTTCTGGGCTCTCACCGACCACTGCGCTAAACTGTGGAGGGCGTATTATTGTAGTATACAACACTGCTGTTGCCTTATTAGTTATAACATGATAGGTGCTGAATTGTGATTCACAATTTAAAAACACTGTAATCCACACTTTTTTTTTTTTTTACTGTAGATCATGCATGTGATTGTAAATTTGTACAATGTTGTTACAGTAGACAAACACACATGCCTTAAAATTTAAAAAGCAGGGCCCAAAGCTTATTAATTTAAATTAGGTATGTTTCAAGTTTTTATTCGTTTTTAATAGCTCTGTTCAGAAAAAAATCAAAGACCGTGATTTATGAAACTAGCGTGTGACACATAATTTCAAGTGACTTGTATGTGTGAAATCAGAAACGGCACCTTCAGTTTTATAATATTGGCTTTAAATCAGGCAGGCTCAAATCTAGTGGAAGGTCAGTTTAACTTTTTAACAGATCTTATTTTTTTATTTTGAGCGCCACTATTGATAATGTAAAGGGGGGGGCTCTAAAGCAGTCTTGATGAAACCTAAATATATATTCTTTGTCTTCAAGATTTTGGAAAGTATGTAGGATGAGTAGGACATTTAAAATTTCTGAAGTGCTAAGTGTTTTTATACGGGAAACAATGCCCACTTTGCTTTCCACTCATGAAAGAGAGGATGTATACTTTTCAAAAGAGATAATTGAATATTTACCATTTGACAGAATTCCATAGATGAGCAATGGGTCCAAATTTGGATTGGTTTCTGTACTGCTCTCTGTTTTGACACAAACTTCTTTTAAAATGTGCCTAGCTTATAAAAATGAATGAAGGGGGAAAAAGGGACCTTAAAAAAAATTTAAGGTAAAATTAAACAGATAGCTACAATGTAAGAGAACTGGGAAATTGCATAGAGATAATTTGTTTAGTGTAAATCTAATAGTACCTGTAATTTTCTTTTTCTGCTTAGGATCTAAAGACCTGTGTAGAACTGCTTATTTAAAAATGAGACTGCTTATCATAAAATCACGTCTCTCACCCTGGAGGCAGTGGTCAAACAGATAAGGACTATTGTGCGTGTCATTTTAAAGTGTTGGAATTTAGTCTCTGAATACCTTCTCCACTGGGAGAAAAAACAGTCATTGAACCACTCGTGACACATCTTAGAAGGTCATTGACAATGTGTAAACTAATTGTTGGTTTGATATTTATGTAAATATCAGTTTACCATGCTTTAATTTTGCACATTCATATTACAGGGAGCTGATTGGTTCTCTTATTAGTTTTGCGGGTTTTCTGTTTGGAGGGAGTCACAGCATCTGTTTACATTTACCTTATCAAATCTAGAATGTGTATATTTGTAAATGTATGTCTTCCTAGGTACTAGTTTGCAAATGTCTTTACATATTTCAATACAGAAACTATAACATTCAGTAGTGTGCTGTCAAAGTGTGCTTTAGCTCATCTGAATATACCCACACTGTTAAATAATGTCTAAACATTAATCATTAAAACGTTTTTGATTACCTGTGCTCATGTGTTTATATGTTACTGTTTATATGCTGCCAATTCGGACAGGCAGGAGAAAAATCCACTCTCTCCACCTTCTAGGAACTCCCCCCGGTGCTCGCTTCGGCAGCACATATACTAAAATTGGAACTCACCCCAATAGATGTAGGTAATTCAGTTGGAAAGGGTATTCTGTAGCTCAGCTCACATGAGGAGGGACCCCCATATAGTAAAACATGGTGGTGGTTCCACCCTAATTGTTTCCTCTCTGCCTTTTTCTGGCGCCCCAGCCAAAGGTCCCAGCTTTCCAGACATACCCCTTCTTCCTCTTTTCTTCCCCCCGCCCCTCCCCCCACACACACACCTTCAGGCTGTTAGTTGCTTTCCTTTCCTAGGTCTAGACCAGAGGTCTGTAAAAAGCCAGATAGTACGTGTTTTAGGCTTTGCAGTCCCTACAGTCTCTACCCCACTTTCGACTGTGCCATTGTCAAGTGCAAATCAGCCATAGACCATATGTGTATGGATGGGCATGGCTGGGTTCCAATAAAGCTTTACTCGCAAAACAGAAGGGCTGTAGCCATAATTTGCTGACCCTTCTCTAGAGTAACGGGAGCCCACCTTATTCCCAAAGCTCTACCACTTTCTTTGCCAAAGATTGTTTTCTGCCCCTCCCCCCATCCCCCAGCCTGCCACAGTCCGACTTACAGGTCCAACCACGTATGCATGAGCCATGACCTGAATGGCCCCCGTCTTTCCATCTCCTGCATAACACGTGGTCCCCAGTGTAGGCTGGATCTTACCTTTTGAGTGCCTTCTAATTTGTCAGTATCACCTTAAAAATGTCATGTGAAACTGCATTTAATTTTGGGGATACTGTCTGAAAAGTACAGAGGACTCCTGGGGTTTTGGTGGTGATAGTTAGTCATATACTTGCCCTTCCCCTCTAAGTCCAGCACATATTGAAAAAACAGGACCTAAAAAAAAGAAAGAAAAAACAGGACCTAGAAATCAGATAAATGAAAATCAAAACAGTTCATCTCTTACTGGAAAGACTGGATTGGTGATGCTAATACCATAACGGGGTTTATTACCCTGGTCAATAACCCTATTGACGCAAACTGACCAGGGCTGGCCCTCGCACACCAGTGGTTTGTGGCGTTTGTTGGTCTGGTGATGAACTGGTTATTAAAATATTTTGATTATCAGCCCAGTAATGGACCCACCATAAACTACAAGGTCCCCTTGCAGTGTCGTATTCTGTCCTGATGACGTTGCCGTGCCAAGAAAATATACTCACTGTATCTCCCCATCTTGGCAACCAGAAGGTCGCCCTCCTCCTCTCAGAGAAGTAAGTGGGTCAGAGGGCAGAGCAAGGCCAGATGCGTTCCCATCCTTCTCGCTCTCTTACAGGGAAGTGGAAGGGCAGGTTTGCCCACCTGTATGGGAAGGGCAGGATTCACACCTCCCCTCTTTTTAGCAGCCTTGCCATGCATGCGGAAAGGCACTGTAGCCTAATGTGAAAAGCACAACCTGGGGGCCTGGTTGCCTGGTTGGACTTCTACCTGTGTAACTTGCGGGCAAATACAGTACAGAAGCCCTTGGAGCCACGTCAAGCACAGAGTAAAGTCTCAGTGTTAGCTATCGCCTTCAAGATTATGTTCTGTTCAATCCACCCCACTGGTCTCTTAAAACTCTCAGCTATTGTTTTGTTATTTCCTGGGTTGGCTGCTGTAGTAATCCTATCAAGAAAAACAAAAAAGGAGGTTATTTTGGTGTGACACTACATTGAATCAAGAGCTGGAAAGAAACCAGCAATTGTTAGCAGTCAGAATGTTTATCGTCTGTATCATTCCAGATTTTGCCAGCGTTTTACATAAAGTTCACCATTCTGGAGTTTCTAGAAGCTACTTTATTTCCCCCTTGGGAAGGTAGGGCAGTGCTTCTCAGGATCTGGTCCTCTGTTGTTCATGGTTTCTCCCGAGTCCTGACAGCAGTCCTGCCATGGGATCTCCTTTGAAACAGGTGTCTCCCACTATCCCCACATCAGTCTTAGACTTCAAGTACTAAGCAGGTGTTTCTCTGCACTCTCAATTTGGAAGATCCTGCCCTCATTGGAGAAAACAGGACCAAGATAGTGGTTACCTTAGTCGTTTGCTCTCTGCTTTCATAGCACTAGTTCTCATTCTAGACACCAACTTAAAGCGCATTTTTTGTCATCTTTGACATTTTTGTGAGCTTCATTTCCTCTTTTCCAGCTTAGGGATGGCACTCACCCAAAGGGAGAAATTTCCCCGGGACCGATTTTTGCTGTCATTTTCGAATGATGTCTGGCCCCGGCCTGTGGTCTAAGGTTGTGGCAGATGGCTCAGGCTCTGCGGTGGACGTTGTAGGGACAAGCAGGGTGGAGCCCTGTGCCTGATGAGGTAGTGATGGCAGAGAACCAATCACACGGTCGTCAGGGGTTGTCCCCTTTTTCGGATCGTCCAGACTCTCATGAATGGTGCTTACTGCCCCCTCTGTTGCCCGTTCGTGTTCTTGTGTTGACCAGACCTCTGAAGAATGTTACCTGGCTCACCGGGAGAGTGCTTGGTACGCAGGGATCTGTGAGATAAGGCTTCCGTTCCAAAAGGAGCCTCTGTTAGCTTGGGATCAGACACCCGCACAGATGATTTCACAGGGGGCTCTGTGGTGAGTTCCGTGAGGTGGATGTACCCAACTACTGTGATAGTCCACGGAGAGAGAACTCTTCTAGCAGGGTGACCGAGAAGCGCTCTGGGAGGGTGGGGGCTCCATCCGAGCCTTCGTGGACCATCGAGATTTCAGGAGGTGGTGACAGGGTCGTCTGGGAGACAGCGTTGCGTCTGTAGGAAAGTACAGGAGTCCATGGCTGACGCGGCTAAAGGGCACTGCTGATGGAACCAGTGGCTGTGTGAGAGAAAGTGCTTATTCTTCCAGTGAGGTCAAGGGCGAAGAGGGTGGAATTTGGGTGTTCCCATGGATGAAATGTGTAGCATGTGGCTAAGAGCTCCCAGGGGGAGGTAGTAACTAGGCCTTCTAAGGATTATCCCTCACTATGCCTCCTGCCCACCTGCCCTCCTGCTCTCCCTTACCAGCACTGAGGAGGAGCCCGAAGTGCTTGTAAGGAGCCTTGGGACTCACCTGTTAGTTAGAAATCTATGGGAGGGCGCCTGGGTGGCTCAGTTGGTTAAGCGACTGCCTTCGGCTCAGGTCATGATCCTGGAGTCCCGGGATCGAGTCCCGCATCGGGCTCCCTGCTCGGCAGGGGGTCTGCTTCTCCCTCTGACCCTCCCCCCTCTCATGTGCTCTCTCTCTCTCTCTCTCTCTCTCATTCTCTCTCTTTCAAATAAATAAATAAAATAAAATCTTTAAAAAAAATAAAAAGAAACCTATGGGAGTCTGTCGAGCAGATTCAAAGGGGGCCTCCGCCCTTGTGAAAAGTCCTTCTAGCCAAAGAACTGGCATTTGAAGTCTGAAAACTTGGGATACCTAAAGGAATGGACCACAGGCGGGATTCCATGTTGGCTTGGAAACAAATTCTTAAGTGATTATGTCAGCACATATTACGACTGGCATTCTATGTTCAAATAACAAGCATAGATGAGGGTTTCCTGTGACTGATGAACGTGACGATGTTTCAGCCAAGCTAGCACTTTCCAGCAATTTGTATGCCCTCCCCTTGACAGTGTTCCCAGTGAAACAGGTACCTATTGGGAACAAACCATCAAAACCAGGTTCCCACAACCTCATGCCCTCCTGCACCCCCTCATGAAGTGCTCCGGCTGGTGGTCCTTTGTAAGCCTATGTCATCGGGGCGCTGGGTAAAACGGATGAGAAGACCAAGGCCAGAAGTCATGTGATGCCCTTACAAGAGAGCAGTCAGATCCAAATCTTCAGCTTTCCTAAGGGATTGGGAAGAGGGAATTGTGGTGGCCCCAAGCTACACCCTAAATCCCACCCTTATTTTAGAACTGGGTGCAGTAGGACACATGTCTTAGAGCACAGAAGGCACTCTTGGCTGTGCTGGAAGGGGTCCATGTGTCTTTGGAAGCGGCACGGCGGATGTGTGGGAATCCAGGCTTTGCCATTTAGTGTGGGATTGTAAGCAAGTGACCTCACTCTCCTGAACTTCCGTTTCCTGCACTGTAAAGAGAGAGAGAGATGCTTAGCACAGATGGCTGAGGTGAAATGCAGAGATGAAATATGAGGTTCTAGCACAGAGCTTTACAGTAATAGTCACTTATTATCAAGGATGAAAGACCACACAGGTAAGTAAACAGGAAGAAGGTGCACGCCGATCAATTTTGTATCAGATTTTAAATCTATTCAACACAAATTATTTGCACTAAGTTATCCTTGGTTGAAGCTCAGTTAATAATAGCTTTTGGTAAGGAAACTCAAATTTCTTTAAAAAGTAGATGAATTGGACATTTAAATTTAGTGGCGTCACAAAACGATATTAAATAGGAAAATAGTCTTTTACAGCATGTTTTAAATTTACCACAATACTGAAAGTAATTCATGATTTAAATGTGGCTTTTTATGAAATGAGATCAAGGAATTTGGCAAACTCTCTGGCCCAGACCCAAGTGGGCGCCGACTGTGTCCCTGGACCTGCGGTGGGATTTGCAGTGAGGTTTCTGAAGAAGCAGAGGCAGGGAAAGATGAGGAGAAAGCACAAAGTTCAGATAAAAGGATTAAAAGTGAACCATGGGGGCGCCTGCGTGGCTGTCGTTAAGCGGCTGTCTTCGGCTCAGGTCATGATCTCGGGGTCCTGGGATCGAGCCCCGCATCGGGCTTGGGGTCCTGGGATTGAGCCCCGGGCTCAATGCTCCCTGCTCAGCAGGAAGCCTGCTTCTCCCTCTCCCTCTCCCCCTGCTTGTGTTCCCTCTCTCGCTCTATCTCTGTCAAATAAATAAAATCTTTAAAATAGGGGGGTGGGGGATGGGTTAGCCTGGTGATGAGTATTAAAGAGGGCACGTACTGAATGGAGCACTGGGTGTTATATGCAAACAATGAATCATGGAACATGACATCAAAAACTAATGATGTAATGTATGGGGATTAACATAACAATAAAAAATTTTTAAAAATCTTTAAAACAAACAAACAAGTAAATAAATAAATAAAAGTGAACCATGGGTACAAGGAAAGCACCAGAGAAGGAACACTGTTCTGGAGACAGCAGTTTTTCTTCTGATCAGAGTGAAGTAGAAGTGGTGCTCTCACCAGCCTTCCAAATCCTTGAGGGCATTCCCTGCTGGTTCAGGTGTCCTGGAAGGGAGTCAAGTGGGGACAGGGCCATGGTCTGAATGTGCGTGTCCCCTCTCCCTGCCCCTACCCCCGTCCCTGCCAAATTCCTACGTTGAAGCCTAATGCCCAATGTGATGGTACCAGGAGGTCGGGCCTTTTGGAGGTGATATTGTCAGGAGGGACAGCTCCTGGGATTGGGATGACTGCCTTGTGCAAGAGACCCCGGGGAGCTAGCATCTCCCTTCTGCCACGTGGACAGCGAGAAAATGACCATCCGTGAGGAAGTAGACCCTCCCCGGACACCACATCTGCTCGTGCCTTGGTTGTGGACTCCCCAGCCTCCAAAACTGTGAGCAATACATGTTTATTGTTTAAAAGCCACCCAGTCTGCTGTGTTCTGTTAACCCCAGCCTGAACGACCTAGGTCACGTGCCGAGCACCAAGCAGTGACTGAGTGAGGCCAGAGGCGCTTTCCTCCCTCTGTCGAGGTATTGACAGCCATCATTCTCCAGATGAAGCAGAGTCCCAGAGAGGATAGGCCCGGCTTCCCTCCATAGGAATGGGCTCTCCCGTTCCCAAACGGATGCTGGCCCTTAGAGCTCACTATGCAGGGAGAGGCCCCTGCCCGACAGCAGCCCCTCGGACCAGCTCTTCTCAGCCACGATTAACGGCTGCATGTATTCAAATGGTGCTGGCTACTTCCTTTCCAACCAGGTGAGAATTTGCCCACCAGTTATACCCATGCGGTTTATATTATTTGGAAAATACCCATTGTCTAGTGGGGGTTTTCAGTTAATGGATTAGAACGTTGGGAGAGTCACTCAGAAAGATCCCCAAATATTAAAATGTCTCATTTAAAGCTTTGGAATAGTTAAAGGGCTTTTACTTATTTATACCATTTCCTTCATTCTGGGATGCCATTTAATAAAAGAAACCACCAAGTCATAAAAGTTAACACCAAGTAACATCTGTAAATTTAATACATTTTTTTCCAAAAAAAATATGTTCATAGGGGCACCTGGGTGGCTCAGTTGGTTAAGCGACTGCCTTCGGCTCAGGTCATGATCCTGGAGTCCCGGGATCGAGTCCCTCATCGGGCTCCCTGCTCAGCGGGGGGTCTGCTTCTCCCTCTGACCCTCTTCCCTCTTGTGCTCTCATTCTCTCTCTCAAATAAATAAATAAAATCTTAAAAAAAAAAATATGTTCATAAAACCTATTTTAAGATTTTATTTATTTGAGAGAGAGAGAGAGCAGGGGGGAGGGGAAAGGGGAGGAAGAGGGACAAGTTGACTCCTCCCTGAGCGTGGAGCCTAATGTGGGGCTCGATCCCACAACCCTGAGATCATGACCTGAGCTGAAATCAAGAGTCAGCCGCTTAACCGACTGCAGCACCTAGGTGTGCCCTGTTCATAAAACCTTTTTTAAAAAACTAACAGTAACATATATTTCCTTAGGCAACTACATAGCATTTATCTTTTTCAGCATCACAGTAAAACTTTTGAGTCTAAGCTTCTCCCGGACACTGAAGAAAGACAGTTCCAAATCATTCTGGCCACAGGTAGGTATACAGCATCTTGGCCATGGACTCCTGCTTCCTCCAACCCCTCCAGATTCTTCCTCTGCACGTGCCCACTCTACTGTAGGCATTTTGCCCATTGCTGGGGAAACAACAATGAAAAGATCGCCTCATTCTGGAAGAAAGACAAAGAGAAAATAATTACAAATTGTGGTGATTCTTCTGAAGGAAACAACCAAGGTACTGTCATTGAGAATAATCTCTGTTATAACTGAGATCATTTTGAGGCATATGGAAGAATATTGGCATATTTACCTATGTGTTTAAATCGGTGACTCGTATTTTCCTGAGCTGAATAAGCTATCACTGGAAGTTTCACGCCTTCTCTAGAAAGTCATCTGGAAGCTTCTGATAGCACTATGTGTTCCCCTGAGCGGTAGTCCTTCCCCACACATGCGTGAGTCCGACGCCGGGCTCTGATGATTCTGTAAGCACTCACTCCAAGACTGGCCAATTCCTGCTGCCCTCAGTTGCGTTGCCGCTGAGTGACCGGTGGGCTTCTACATTGACAACGTGTCATTTTAGCCCTGCATCCCAGGCTGATCTCTCTGAAGATTTTTTTTTTAAGATTTATTTCTTTATTTCAGTGGCGGGGAGAAGCAGAGGGAGAGGGGGAGAGAATCTCAAGCAGAGTGCCGGCTGAGTGCAGAGCCCAATGCGGGGCTTGATCGCACAACCCTGAGATCATGACCTGAGCCGAAACCAAGAGCCAGATGCTTATCCGACTGAGCCACCCAGTCACCCTCCCCCTGAAGACTTTTTAAAGTGACAATTTAGGAGGGCGCCTGGGTGGCTCAGTCATTAAGCGTCTGCCTTCGGCTCAGGTCGTGATCCCAGGGTCCTGGGGTCGAGCCCCACATTGGGCTCCCTGCTGGGCGGGAAGCCTGCTTCTCCCTCTCCCACTCCCCCTGCTTGTGTTCCTTCTCTCGCTGTCTCTCTCTGTCAAATAAATAAAATCTTTAAAATAATAATAATAATAATAAAGTGACAGCTTAGGATCCAAATTAAAGTGAAATCCAACGTGAACAGGTAGTGCCAATGTGAGCCAATGATAAATGGGTCAACAGGTGCTATTCATCCACGGCACAACCTGCTTGGCCACTGGCAGGTTTCTTTAATGAGAAGAATAAGACAAATCTCCATGTCAGAAAGTCCAGAACGGTGTGTGTATTTGCAGTGGGGGTGCCTGTGTGATCTCCATTCTGGGAGACGCATTATAGATTCCAGACAGCCCACTCGTTTCTAAGACACTTGAGGGCAGGAACTGCCTCTTATCTATGTCTACATCCCCAGTACGGCTCCAAACACAGGAGATGTTTGATAAATGTTGTGATGAATGAAAGTACTCAGGAAGGATTAGCCAGTGTGATAGATAGTAAAAACGGGCTTTCCAGCCAGCTGGATCTGAATTTAAATCCCACCACCACTCAATAATCATGTGTCATGGATTGAATGTTTGGGGCCCCCCAAATTCATGTTGAAACCCTGCCCCCCAGTATGATGGTATTAAGAGATGGGCTTTGGGAGGTAATTAGGAGTAGAGGAGGTCACGGGTGGAGCCCTCATGAATGGGATTAGTGTCCTTAGAAGAGTCACGTCTCTCTGCTGTCTGCCACATGAGGATACACCAAGAAGTTGTGCAACCCAGAAGAGGGTCTGCAACGAGAAGCTGACCATGCTGGCACTCTGGTCCCAGACTTCCAGCCTCCAGAACTATAAGAAATGGCTGTCTGTAAGCCACCTAGTGTATGGTACCTTGGTACAGCAGCCTGAATTAAAACACAATGTGACCTTGTCAAATTATCTAACCTCCTCTAAAACTCAGCATGGTTCTCTGGGGTTGGAGAAAATACATATTGTTCACATGGTCTATAGGGGGGACTCAGAAGGAATTATCCCCACAAAATAGTTGATGGTTATGTGAATGGCAATGTAGCAGAAATAAAGTCTGCTTTCCTTAAAAATCTCATCTGTTTCCACAGTCTACAAAGCCAAAAGGCAACCGACGGAATGGGAGAAGATATTTGCAAATGTCTTCTCAGATAAAGAGCTAGTACCCAAAATCTATAAAGAACTTTTCAAAGTCAACACCCAAATTGTCCAATCAAGAAATGGGCAGAAGACATGAACAAACATTTCTCCAAAGAAGACATCCAAATGGCCAACAGACACATGAAAAGATGTTCCACATCACTCGGCATCAGGGAAATCCAAATCAAAACCTCAATGAGATACTACCTCACACCAGTCAGAATGGCTAAAATGAACAAGTCAGGAAACGACAGATGTTGGCGGGGATGCGGAGAAAGGGGAACCCTCCTACACTGTTGGTGGGAATGCAAGCTGGTGCAGCCACTCTGGAAAACAGTATGGAGCTTCCTCAAAAAGTTGAAAATAGAGCTACCATATGATCCAGTAATTGCACTACTGGGTATTTATTCCAAAGATGCAAGTGTAGCGATCCGAAGGGGCACCTGCACCCTGATGTTCATAGCAGCGATGTCCACAATCGCCAAACTATGGAAAGAGCCCAGATGTCCATCGTCAGATGAATGGATAAAGAAGATGTGGTATATATAAACATATATATATATATATATACATATATACACAATGGAATATTACTCAGCCATCAAAAAAATGAAATCTTGCCATTTACAACAATGTGGATGGAACTAGAGGGTATAATGCTAAGTGAAATAAGTCAATCAGAGAAAGACAATTATCATATGATCTCACTCATACGTGGAATTTAAGAAACAAAACAGAGGATCATAGGGGAAGAGAGGAAAAAATAAAACAAGATGAAATCAGGGAGGGAGACAAACCATAAGAGACTCTTTTTTTTTTTCGACACAGAGAAAGAGACAGTGAGAGAGGGAATGCAAGCAGGGGGAGTGGGGGAGGGAGAAGCAGGCTTCCCGCCGAGCAGGGAGCCCGATGTGGGACTTGATCCCAGGACCCTAGGATCATGACCTGAGACGAAGGCAGACGCTTAACGACTGAGCCACCCAGGGGCCCCCATAAGAGACTCTTTTTTTTTTTTTTAAGATTTTATTTATTTATTTGACAGAGAGAGAGATAGCGAGAGCAGGAACACAAGCAGGGGGAGTGGGAGAGGGAGAAGCAGGCTTCCCGCCGAGCAGGGAGCCCCATGCGGGACTCGATCCCAGGACCCTGGAATCATGACCTGAGCCGAAGGCAGACGCTTAACCACTGAGCCACCCAGGCGCCCCAAGACTCTTAATCATAGGAAACAAACTGAGGGTTGCTGGAGAGGAGGTGAGTGGGGGGATGGGGAACTGGGTGATGGACATTAAGGAGGTCACATGATGTAATGAGCACTGGGTGTTATATAAGACTGGTGAATCACTGACCTACCTCTGAAACTAATAATACACTATACGTTAATTGATTGAATTTATTTTTTTTTTAAGATTTTATTTGTTTCTCAGAGAGAGAGCACAAGCAGGGGGAGCGGCAGGCAGAGGGAGAGGAAGAAACAGGTTCCCCGCTAAGCAAGGGGAGCAAAATAGGGCTTGATCCCAGGACCCTGGGACCATGACCTGAGCCCAAGGCAGACGTTTAACCGACTGAGCCACCCAGGACTCCCGAATCTGTTTCCAATAGACCTAGGATGCCAGAGCAGCTCATCTGAATTATAAAACCACCAAGACAGTGGACCTGACAGCCGTAGTGACCAGGACACAGAGACTCTCCCCAGAATCCCTCAATGCTTCCAGCCTGCTGGGACCTGAAGTAGTCTGCTGGGCTCAGGGACCAGGAGAGTCTGAAGTCAATCAGCACGTGGCAAAGAGCACAGAAGAGCAGACTAAGGGTCACTAACTTCCCCCTGCCTTCGGGCCACCTCTGGACAATAGCTTCACAGTGAATAAAATGCTAAGTCTTCCCAATGACCTATAGGCCCTCCCTGAGCTGGCCCCCAGCCTCCTCGGATCTTCCCCCACCCTCCAACAATGCATTCAGCCACCCTCGAGTCTTTGCTAGCTCTCTGATGGATCCTCTCCCATCTTGAGGTCTTTGTCCTTGCTGCTCATCCCCACATAGTTCTTTCCATGACTGGTTCCTGCACTTAAATACCACCTCCCCAAAGAGGCCTTCTCTAACTACCAGGTCTAAAATATCACTGCCCCCCACTCCTCCCCTCTGACACACATACTCCATTCTCTTACTTGGCTTTATTTTGCTTTGTAACATTTTCATTTATATTAAATATTTATTTGTCTCCCTCCTGGAAGGCACTTTTTCTCTTGCCGGGCACCTAGGAAAGTCTCACATGTTTGAATAAATGAACTTGTGAACGAATGAACCTGAGATGATTAGTGTCGTTGTCAACCACACCCTCCTGTGGGGGGGCTATAACCTTGTCTCACACAGGAAGGGCACTGTGTTGTTGATAGCCTTCAGGTTATCAATACGACATCTTAATCATCTCAGAAAAGCGGGCCAGATAGATTTTGGAACGGAGCATATGACAGCGAATAGTCAAATACCACCAATGTTAAGAATTAATGAGCTGACTGTTCCCTTATGAACTTAATGTACAAATTCTGCTGCTCTGTGCCATTCAGATTTAGAACAGAAGACTAAAATAATTGTGAAGGTGAAGGGCAGCATTGGGAACTATTTTTGGAATCCTGCAACAAAGGTGTTTTGTTTTGTTTTTAAAGCACTCAGTTGAGCATGATTTGATTTTATGACCTTTCTCATCTGCTTCTCAAATTCTAGCTTGGGAATTATGATCATCCCGATTTTTCTAGTTATTAGAACTCACGCACACTTAGTGCCTGATGAGAAAGGAATGGAGGGATGGTGGGTTTGTCCAGCAAAGAAATTAAAGAAATCCAGAGGTCACACTATCGTTAATTTTCTTTGAGCTTCTTACCACTTCCCCGGTCAGGCAGAGCCAGGCGGTGGGTGCACCCACAGGCAAAGCAGGTGCAAACCGAAGAGTTTTATAGGCACGACTTCAGATATTCGAACGCTGATCCTTCATTCGCTGCTCCTAGAAAGAACTTTTCAGACACTGAGTCAAGACGCAGCAAACACTTAGCTGCAGCCAGAGGGACCAGGGAGGGTCTTTTGAGTCCAGTTCTGGGGTGGCCATGAGGGGCGGCAGGGCAGGGCAGAGAGAAGGCCGAGGAGCTACAGAGACGGGGAGGTGATAAGTTGGAGGAACAGAATTAAGAGCGCAGGGGAGGGAAACAGCCTTTACAGTAGGACTCTGGAAATCCTGGCTTCACTTCTTTCCCTTCTCCGGCAGACGGAGGCAAATCAAGCTAAAGCCTATCAACGTCCTCTGTTTCTTTCCCTGTTTTCAATCTTTTCTCAAACCAAGGCCCAGACAGACCACAGGATGGAAACATCACTGTATTTTTATAAGACCAAGCATACCCATTGTGATGGTGTTTATAATTTTAAAAAAAGGTGACAGCCTAAAAGTCTAAATGAGTAGACTGAGGGACCCCTAGGATGATGAAAACATTTTATGATGTGAGAAAATAATCACGGAAATAATATTAAATGAAAAAACAAGTTAAAAAAAAAACAAGTTATCAATCAGCTTATACCACATTTTCTTCCAATTTGTTAAAATACAGTCATCTGTATACGGAAAAAGACAAGAAGGAAACATCAAAATGTCAACAGCAATTATATCTCAGTGGGAGGATTACAGGTGATATTTATGGTCCCCTTTGTGTTTTTCTAACTTTTCCAAAGTTCCTGCAGTAAACATTTATCATTCGTATAATGGGGGAGTCATTACATTTTTGGGGAAGAATCGACCAGTCCACCAGCAAGTGATTCAACCTGTCTGAAAGAAATGCTTTTGCAACAATGGGAGAAACCCCCTTCCCTCTTGAAGATACTGTCTTGTTTTCTAAACCATGGTTTTCTAGAAAAAGAACATGTTTATTTTAAAGTTTTATTTATTTAAGTAATCTCGATGCCCAACGTGGGGCTCGAACTCATGACTTCGAGATCAAGAGCCACACACTCTTCCAACTGAGCCAGGCACCCCTAACATTTTTGTTTTAGAGGGCAGCAAGCAGCTATGAGATCTTGCACAAGTCATTAAATCATTTTCAAATGAATTAACGGTCCGTCATACGTGAGAAAAGATACAAGACAGAAGTCCACACTCTGTCACTTGGACCTGAGGCTGCTTTTCTGTTTACCTCACAAGATTATTTTTGGGTCCCCAAACCCCGCATTCCATGGAAAGTTAGGTAGGGCTCTTCTGTTCTCACAGAAATACAGACAAGCCTCCTTCTTCGGCATAGGGCCTCTTTTACTAGAAGGCCAGAGAAGAGGCTGGTTGGGAGAGAGAAATCTCTGCAAGGAACGAACTGCTGGAGATGAGCCATGAGTCACTCAGTGAGTCGCTGAGGAAAATGGCAGAGGCGGCAGGAAACGTTCTCAGACCGGAGCCCACCGAGGTCTGCTGCAGGAATGTAAGTTCAGCCTTTACCCAAACACAGTGTGGGCGTCACAGCACAATATTTTGACTGCTCTGCCATCTGGCAGTATTGGTTTGCCGCCAGCCTGGCTCTGAGTATCTCTTCCACGAGAGATTCTTGGCCATCTAGATACAGAGAAGGGGTGACAGTTTGGTTCCAATACTACTCGGCCGGCACTCAGGGTCAGAGCTAGGCAAGCTACTCACCCTGCCGGTGCTTGACGTGAGCACCCTCACATTCCCCCTGTTCATATTCTTGCCGTCCTCCCCTGACTCCTGCTACACGCTCTCCCGTTCGTCACTTTCCAAACACTTCCTGGTAGTCATTTACAGACTAGTCAGAATTTGAGTCCCTAAATCCCTTCCCTCGGTAGTGTTTCAGCTCATTCCTTATGGTAGGATGAAAGACTTTGTCCTGTGCTAGGAAAACTGAAGGCAGTAGTGAATGAGGAAGAAGGGTGAGGTCAAGCAAATTTAGGGGAAACATTGCTCACTTTCCCCCAGGGCAGAAGCACCGACTCTCCTGTTCACCTACTCTCCTACTCTCCTAGTCTGGTCTTAGCAATGCCAGTGGTGTTTGCTTTGGGAAACACAATACTCAACTGAAATATTCATGGAAACGAGTAATTGCGGTGCTGAGGGCTTTCCTTGAAATTCCACAGGTGAGGGGCTCCTGGGTGGCTCAGTTGGTTAAGCATCCAACTCTTGGTTTCGGCTCAGGTCCTGATCCCAGGGTCCTGGGATGGAGCCCCAGGTCGGGTGCTCAGCGGGGAGTCTGCGCTCCCTCTCCCACACGTGTGCGCATGCTCTCTCTCTCTCTCTCAAATAAATAAATAAATCCTTTAAAAAATCCCACAGGTGAGAATAAAATGCAAACTTTTCACATGTGCCTGTGGCTCCACATGATCTGGCCCCTGCCCACCTCCCTGGGGTACCCCTATTCCAACCACATGGGCCTCCCTGAACAAAGCAAGCTCATTTCTGCCTGGAAATCTTTGCCCTTCCTGTTTTCTCTCCTGGAACTCTCCCTCACCTCATTCATGGGGGTCTCATGGGCTAGAGTTACAAGACAAAATGCAGACACCCAGTTAAATGTGAACTCCAGATAAATGATGCATAATTTTTTAGTACTTGTATGTCCCAAATATTGCATGGGACACACTTAGGCTGAAAAAGTTGTTATCGCTTCTCTCAAACTCAAATGCAATTGGGTGTCCTGTATTTTTTTTTAAAGATTTTATTTTATTTATTTGAGAGGGAGTGGGAAAGAGAGAGAGCGCATGAGAACGGGAAGGGTCAGAGGGAGAAGCAGGCTCCCCACCGAGCAGGGAGACCTATGTGGGACTCGATCCTGGGATTCCAGGATCATGCATGACCTGAGCCGAAGGCAGTCGCTCAACCGAGCCACCCAGGCGCCCTGGGTGTCCTGTATTTTTATTTGCGAAATCTGGAAACCTGACCTAGGAAGCCTGACCTGCCTCCTCATCTAAACACCCCCACCCCATGCACCCTCCTTGCCGCTCTCTTATCTCCTTACCCTGTTTTGTCTTTTCAGAGCACTTCGAACCACGTGAAATTATATGTTATTAGCCTCACCCTGCTAGTTGGAGAGAAAGTTCCATTGTTGCAGGTAGAGAGAGGCCTTCTGTGTCTCGTTCATGGCTCTCTCTACTGCCTCTCTGATAGCAAATACCATTTCATTTGAATGAATGAATGAATGAATGAATGAATGAAAGTATAAATAAATGAGTGAGTTTTACCTCTATTTTCTGTAGGAAAAGCAGATAACTTCCAGCACAGAGTTTTGAGCTCAAGGTTTTCTACTCTTTGCCTCCTTAGCTCCCATGGCCGCCTCCACCTGCCCCCGGAGCCCTGTCTTACGGTAGGATGAAAGACTTCGTCTCTGGAAATGCCTGTCCTGCTCGAACCCTGACCTTCCTACACATCTGCACCATTGCCTGCCCCCCAGAACGGGCCGCGCCCCTCTTACCTGACTTCCCTGACCTCAGAAATTGCACAGAGACTCATTAGTTTTGCTTTAGGTCCTCAAAATGCATATGCCCCTGGGAAGATACGAGTTTGTCCCTTCTCCTGATGCGAAAGAATTGATCAGATCCTTCCCTGGGAGCACGTTTTGGTTTAGAGAAAGGAGAAAGGAGAGAAGCTCTGGGGGGAGACTGTGTGCAGGACACCTGGACAGAAGGCAGGAACTCAGAAAAGTGAGACCGGGAGTGACCTTCCATTGGATAAGGCCAGCACCTTCTGTCCGCACTAGCGCCTCCTAACGCCGGCCTGTCAGCTGCCCGGCTCTCCTGTCCTTCCACCGCCAGCCCCTCAAGAGAACAAGGGTTTCTAACCTCTTAGCTATTGTTGCTTAGCCCAGTGCAAAGCCATCTCTGGGAGCGAGGTTAGATGAGCATCTCTTGCTGTTTGGAGAGAGCAGTGACCCCAAGTCGTCCCCGGGCCTGGCTCTGGACTCAGGTCCCGTTCCGCACAGTCTCGGGGGGGCGGGGGGCAGGGTCCTAAGTGAAACAGCGAGTGATTCCCAAGTGAGGAAGCATTGCAGTGGCTGAAAGATGAGGCGCACATTCCCTGAATCAACCAAAGTGCTCATGTAGGGCCTCCTTATTGATTTTGGTTTTCTTTGTGCGCAACTTTGAATCTCTGTCTCATATTTGGGTCAGAGCAACGGGAGAGACACATGACTTGCTTTAAAATTAGCCTCAGAACTCATTGTATAACAGCTCTGGTGTTCACTAAATGGAAGGGCTTCTTGAGAAGACAAGCAGAGCATTTGTAATTAAGTCTATCTGGTTGAATTATCTTGGAGAAAATCCTTTCGAGGCACCAAGACTCAACGTTTCTACCTGTAAAATGGGGTAGATTTTGTTTGAAAGAAAAGAAATAAAGGGTAACAAAATAAAAGTAACCACCTCAACCGGACCTTCTTCCCCCAACCACCACCATCACCACACACACACACACACACACACACACACACACACACAGTATTTGGGTTTGTCAGGAGACGAAGAAGTCCCTTCTAATCCCCAAAAGACAGGACAAAAGTAGAGAAGGAAAGAAATGCTTGTTTCCAAAATCACACCATCACCAGAGTCCAGTGTTGAAGTTCTGATAGCTAGCTTACATGAGCTCAGAGAATATATTTTAAGTCTCAAGAACACAAACTTTTCTTTCTGTTTTTCCTGGGACAGTGAGATAGTCTTAACACAAATGCAAAATCAGCAAAAAGAAAGTAACAAGAATCCATCCCTACTGCTGTCCTTCTCCAAGGACAAAGAGTTTCCCCAGATTTTTGATTCATCTTGGCAACATCTACAAATAAACCCGAATGACCCAGAGGCTAAATAGATGCAAAGAACTATGAGTGATTGTGTATGCCTAAAATGTTTCTTTATGACACAGAAACAGTGTTCCCATGATCCACTGAGTTAGAAGAGTGGCCCATTGTAATTTATATCTCATTTCTGAGGCGGTGGTAAAGAGCCCAGGGTTGGGGAGAGGGTGCTCAAAGAATCTTTTTAAGATTCTTTTCAAGATTTTATTTATTTATTTGTCAGAGAGAGAGAACAAGCAGGGGGAGTGGCAGGCAGAGGGAGAAGGAGGCTCTCCTCTGAGCAAGGAGCCTGATGCGGGACTCGATCCCAGGACCCTGGGATCGTGACCTGAGCTGAAGGAAAACGCTTAACTGACTGAGCCACCCAGGCACCCCAATCAGGCCCCTTTTTAAGAAGGGGGACAAAGACCACATTGCACAGACAAAACCACCAAGTGTAGGGTGTGTCTCCTTTACAGCTGGGTCCATGACACAGCAGGGAGGTTTCTGTGTGTGCTTAAAAGAGGTCTTTGGAATCAGAGAGACCTGGGTTCAAATCCCAACTTACCAGCCATGTGGCCTTGGGCAAGCTACTTGACCCCTTTGAACCTCAGTTTGCTCATCTATAAAATGGGGATGGTAATAGCACCTATCTCTTGAAACTGTCGTGAGGTTTAAGTGAGATAATGCTTGTGAAAGGGGTTTAGTAAAGGGCCTGGCATGTAATCAGTCCTAATAAATGTTCAACATTATTAGTAATTGTTGTAATTAGCCTAAACTCCTAAGGCTGCCATAACTAATCACCATAAATTTGGTGGCTGAAAACAAGAGAAATGATCCTCTCAGAACTCTAGGGGCCAGAAGTCTGAAATCAAGTTTTCGGCAGGGCAGTGCTCCCTCTGAAGGCTCTAGGGGAGAAATCTTCCCTGCCTCCCCCAGCTTCTGGTGGCTGTCAGCTCTCCTTGGCTTGTGGTCCCAGCACTCCCCTCTCCGCCTCCGTGTTCACATGACCTTCTCTTCTCCTTCCGACTTTCCTCTATTTGTCGCCTCCAAGGACACTTGTCATGGTACGGAGGGCCCACCTGGATCATCCAGAATGATTTATCTTGAGATCCCTAATTTAACACATCTGTTGAAACCCTTTTTCCAAAGAAGGCCACATTCACAGGTTCTAGGGATGAGGATATGAGCATATCTGTTGGGGGCAACCATTCAACCCACTACAGTAATATCTGTACGGTGACTTAGCAAGTAACACAGTACTGGCCGCAGACCCATGCTGTGGGTTCCAGGGCCTGGCCCTTTAAAAGGCTCTCTGTCACGTGGCTCTGAGCACTGGCTCAGTCCCACCTGTAACCCTGAACGTCGGCAGTTGGCTAACACCATTCGGCTCCCTGCAAACCTCCATCGCTTGCCCTGTGTTCTCCAAACTACAGGTAAGCACACCCAAAGCTGCAGACGTCTGTAGGGGGTGTTACTGCTGATCTCAGATACAGGCACTGCCTTGGAGAGGGAGGACGATCGGAGCAGCAGAAGCTCCTGGGCGGGTGGCGGGGAGGAAAGATAACTTAGCTCTCCAGACCGTTGTCGCCCATGGATTCTTGTTCTTCTTGTTCCAGTGTATGGTTCTACGGTTTCTCGTGAATTAGCACAATATTCACAAACGGCTCATGTTACTCTCAGATGTGTGTGCACACATAATGTGCATGAAACATGACATCAACCCTTTACAATATTATAGGAATCTAGATTTTTTAAAAGATACTGTTCTAAAGGATTTTTCAAATCATGACAAATGAATTTATAGGATGAAATTTAGATATTCGTGTTTGTGATAATGGCAATATATCGCGTGACCCCACTACAATGCTTGATATTTAAAAGTAAGAGTTTTATTGACAATTTCAGGGGCGCCTGGGTGGTTCAGTTGGTTAAGCGACCGACTCTTGATTTGGGCCCAGGTGGGAGTCTTGGGAAGATCAAGCTCTGCATTGGCTACGTGCTCTGCGTGGAGCCTGCTCAAGATTCTCTCTCCCTCTTCCTCTGCCCCTCCCCACCACGCTCCCTCTCTCTCTCTCAAATAAATAAATCTTTAAAATAAAAAAAGAATTTTATTGACAATTTCAATTGCCGCTGCCTCTGCAGAGCAAAATTTACCCAAAGTGAAATTTTTAAAAAACCTAAGATTCAAGAAAGTAAATCTAGTTGGGCTTTACTGTCAACAGCACAATAATTATGTGAAAATATTGATTATAAGAATATAATGATTCTGTTGAGATTAAAGCAAAAAATATTAATTTTATGGATAAATGTAATCATACATGAATTGTGTATGCCCTTAATGCTCATTAATTTAATTTATTTATTTGACAGAGAGAGCCAGAGAGCACAAGCAGGGCGTGGAGGCCAGAGTGGCAGAGGGAGAGGGAGAAGCAGACTCCCCCACTGAGCAGGGAGCCCGATGCGGGGCTCCATCCCGGGACCCTGGGATCATGACCTGAGCCGAAGGCAGACGCTTAACCGACTGAGCCACCCAGGCGCCCCTTTAATGCTCATTTAAACGTGTCATAACAGAATGCCCACAAGTGTGCAATAATCACAAAATTGTCATTTTTAAAATTTTTGCAAACTTTCAGTCATATAAAACCCATAGATTTCACTTTTTTCCCCCAATTTTGTTGCTATGAAGATATATTTGCCCAGGGGCAAGGATGGAACAAATTTTATTTAAATATCAGACCTGGGCTCTGCGCCTCCATGTGTGCTCCAGCCCCAGGTCCTTGCAAATGGTAACGGCTGGCCTGACTCTGTGTCTCAGGGTCTTCGTCTATAGCAGGGGAACATCTGCATTTAATGAAGGTTTTCTTGATTTAGAATCTCTCTGTCCTGGGGCACCTAGGTGGCGCAGTTGATTAAGCATCCAACTCTTGGTTTCGGCTCAGGTCCTGATCTCTCAGGGTCGTGAGATGGAACCCTGTGTCTGGCTCAATGGGGAGTCTGCTTGAGATTCTCCCTCCCCCTCCCTCTGCCCCACCCCACCCTACCTACCCTCTCTCAAATAAAAAAAAAAAAAAAAAGAATCTCTCTGTCCCTCGGCAGAATGACACCTAGCCCATCCAGGAAGAGGGTTAACACTGCTGGTCTTCCCGGGTCCTTGAAGGAAGTTCACCAGAATGCAGGTAGTAGATCAGGATTTGCTTTGCGGGATGGCATCTCCCAAACTAGAGGCCTTGGGCCATCAGTGTTTAATAGTTAGGAGCGCTTTCAGAGGTCTGCCCTCACTCAAAAATCACATCTCCCTTATTTGTCTCTGCATCCACCTCAACACTTAGGACCTAAATTTATAAATGAATAGTCCAGACACAAAAAGGCCAACAGGTACAGCTTCTAGCTATCCATTCTGCTTTTTTCTCCCTTAGAACATTCCTGAACCACCTCTCGCCCACTGCTTCATAATCTATTGCCTCTGTTTCTGACAATGAGTTGTAGGAAAATTCTAATTCTGATGGTAAGAAAGTTTAGGACCTGCCATAGCTAGGGGATCCCAATGTCCTGTCTGATTCCACGGCTAACGTGTGTCTCCTGTGATACGTAAAATGCAGCATGCAACACAGAGCTTGACCTTGCAGCCCAGGGGCTCGGCAGGTGCTCACTGTGCAGGGTGCCATGCTGAGGGAGGCCAAGGCTGCAGATTAGGTGCACCTGTTCTTCTAGCCCTGCTCCTAACCCGCCCAGAGGGACACCTTTTTTTTTTTTTTTAATTCATCCACCAGGGGTGCACCTTTTCTAAATTGCATAAGATCATTTGTATAGGTTTGAGGTGGCCCAGCTTGCAATCCAGAGTCCACAGTCCTTCTTTTCTCCCTCTTCTACAAATCAGAGGTCCTAGAGGACTGGCAATTACTCTAGATGAGTGAAACAAGATAATAGATCCCAGGCTGTTTATATTACAAACAAGCATATCACCTGCCCAGGTGAATTACCTTTTAAAGTCTGTGCTTGCATAACAAATAGACAATAGCCAGAGTGCAATACCTAAATAAATTATGCTTGAGCTTTTCTGACCTGGAGGCTGCCACAGCCAAGTTAGAGACCAATGTGCAAACAAACTGGATGTTCCTGGTGGCTCCCTGCCAGTCCCCCAAGATCTGGCAAAAGGATCTGGAGAATGTTCCCTTGGTTCATGTCCTGAAAAATCTCTCCAGGCTCTAGGTTCCACCCACTGGCTCACTGCTTCCCCTCACCTGTTCTCAGTCTATACCAGCAGTTCTCAGGTGGGGCAATTTTGCCGCCTTAAGGGACACTTTTGGCTGTCGAAACCTGAGGAAGGGGCTCTCCTGGCATCAGATGGGTAGAATCTGGAGATGCTACTAACCTTCCTACAATGCACAGGATAGTCACCCACATCAAAGAATGATCTGGTCCAAAATGCCAGTTGTGCCGAGGTTGAGAAAGCCATGGTGTACACCCTTCACTTGGATACTTTTACTTGAATTTGGTTCTTACCATCTTATTGACCCTTGCATGATGCTTTAGCCACCCTTGGCCCCAAGCCCACTCTCACCTTGAATGTAAACGCCATGTTTCTTGCAGCCACTAAACAAAGACAAGGCTGTCCTCCCCTCACCAGTTCCTATCAATTCTTTCAAACACTATCTGGGGCTCTGTGATGACTATTCCACCATCTTCCACCCCTGAAAGTCAAGTAAAGCCATGCAGGACCAACATCATTAATGCTAATGAAGTTTTGCTTTTTAAATGGTGTAAGTTCTAGGTTTTTAGTTCTGTTTTGTGAAGGTATGCTATATAACAGCAAAAAGCAATCCCATGCTAAGCCTCGAGTCTTTGCTCTGGCTTTTTCACAAAGGATTAATGTGTATCCAACACAGTTAACTATTTTTGTTCATGTTGTAACTCATCAGCTTCCTTCGATTTTTTTTTTCTGTATCAATCCTGTCTACTCCTTTTTACCCCATAAATTATGAAGCCTAATTTCAATTTTTCAGGAACATGCTTTAGTTTCTCAACACCTACACTTCTTTATTTTTTTTATTTTTTATTTTTTGGAAGTAAGAACTGTTTATTAAAGATATAGAGAAGTGTAGATACAGACAGAAGTTCAGGGAGACTCAGAAAGGAAGGAGAGTGAGTCTTCTCAACACCTACACTTCTGGGGTGCCTGGGTAGGTCAGTCATTAAGCGTCTGCCTTGGGCTCAGGTCATGATCCCAGGGTCCTGGGATCGAGTCCCACATCGGGCTCCCTGCTCAGTGGGGAGCCTGCTTCTCCCTCTCCCATTCCCCCTGCTTGTGTTCCCTCTCTCGCTGTGTCTCTCTCTGTCAAATAAATGAATAAAATCTTAAAAAAAAAAAAAACACTTCTTTTTAAAAAAAAATACCTACACTTCATTAGACAAAACATTTCATCCTTGTAGAAGGCAGAATAATGTCCCCCTAGCCCCCACAGAGCACCCTAATCCCCAGAACTTGTAAATACGTCACCTTACATGGCAAAGGGGACTCTACAGATGTTAAATTCAGAGGGGAGTAATCCTGAACTATCTGGGTGAGTTCAACCTAATCACAGGGTTCCTTAAAAGGGGAGAACCTTTCCCAGCTATGGTCAGAGAGGCAGATGTGACAAAGGAGAACGGTCAGTGCAGTGTTGCTGGTTTTCAAGATGGAGGGTGGGAGCCATGAGCCAACGAATGTGCTCAGCCTTCAGAAACCAGAATATGCGGGGCACCTGGGTGGCTCAGTCATTAAGCGTCTGCCTTCGGCTCAGGCCACGATCCCAGGATCCTGGGATCGAGCCCTACATCGGGCTCCCTGCTCCGCGGGAAGCCTGCTTCTCCCTCTCCCACTCCCCCTGCTTGTGTTCCTGCTCTCGCTGTGTCTCTCTCCATCAAATAAATAAAAAAATCTTAAAAAAAAAAAAAAGAAAGAAACCAGAATATGCATGGAGGTGGATTCTCTCCTAGGACATCCGGAGAAGAATGCAATCTTGCTGACACCTTGGTTGAGCCCAATGAGACCTCTGACCTCCAAAACTGATAAAAATTTGTTCTTTTGAAGCCATCAAGTTTGTGGTAACTGGTTAGAGAAATCATAGGGAATTAATGCAATCCCACATTCTCCATCCCTCATATTCATTAAGGTATTTTTTTCCCCATAAAACTATTCTATTTTTTTAAGATTTTATTTATTTGACAGAGAGACACAAGCAGGGGGAGTTGAAGCAGGGGAGAGGGAGAAACAGGCTCCTGGCTGAGCAGGGAGCCCGATGTGGGGCTTCATCCCAGGACCCCAGGATCATGACCTGAGCCGAAGGCAGATGCTTAACTGACAGAGCCACCCAGGTGCCCCTGCTCCTCATAAAACTATTCTTGGCTTCTAGGGACACCTGGCTGGCTCCATCAGTAGAGCATGCAACTCCTAATGTAGGAGTTGTAAGTTCAAGCTCCATGTTGGGTGTAGAGATTGCTTAAAAATAAAATCTTAAAAAAAAAAAACAAAACTATTCTTCTCTTCTAAAAGAATTTTTCTTATCTTAAACAATTCTCCTTACTTCCCATGTCTCCTATTAACAAAGATTATTCAGACATCCCTTCCGGACATTTCTAGGAGCTGTGAAGTAGCAAACATTTTAGTTTGTTGGGATGCAGCCTGATCTCCTACAGATCTTACTTTGCAAGTAAGAACAGGACACCTCTGAGAGGGCGAGGGGCTTGGCAAGTTCACGGAGTTACCAGACAACAGACAGGCACCACACCCCATGTCCTGACTCACCAGCTGTTCCTTTTTTTTTTTTTAAGATTTTATTTATTTATTTGACAGAAAGAGACACAGAGAGGGAACACAAGCAGGGGGAGTGGGAGAGGGAGAAGCAGGCTCCCCACTGAGCAGGGAGCCCGATGTGGGGCTCGATCCCAGGACCCTGGGACCATGACCTGAGGGGAAGGCAGATGCTTAACCACTGAGCCACCCAGGTGCCCCTCACCAGCTGTTCCTTAACCAATTTTTTTTTAAAGATTTTATTTATTTATTTGAGAGAGAATGAGAGACAGAGAGCACGAGAGGGAAGAGGGTCAGAGGGAGAAGCAGACCCCCCGCTGAGCAGGGAGCCGGACGTGGGACTCGATCCCGGGACTCCAGGATCATGACCTGAGCCGAAGGCAGTTGCTTAACCAACTGAGCCACCCAGGCGCCCCTCACCAGCTGTTCCTATATTCATTTCCTTCCACTTAAAAAAAGAGACGACTATCCCACTGATTCAAGAAGAGCCTATTTGCTTTTTCCATTTTGGGGGGATCTGATAGTTGATGCTGAATAGATCAAAGTTTCCTGGCAAAAGTCTCGTGGAACTTAATTCAGAGAGATACTCCGGGGAAATGTTTAAAAAGCTTCTGTGGTCAAATAAGCTTGGGAAATGCAGCATGTTTATCCCCATCTTGGAAAGTCATTACATGTACCTAAACATAGAAGACTCCTCAAAAGTCCTGTTAGAAAGAATCAAGTTCTTTTTTTTCTTTTAAGATTTTATTTATTTGACAGAGAGTGAGCACAAGCAGGGAGAGTGGCAGGCAGAGGGAGAGAGAGAAGCAGGCTCCCCGCAGAGCAAGGGAAGCCCGATGTGGGGCTCGATCCCAGGACCCCAGGACCACGACCCAAGCCAAAGGCAGTCGCTTAACCAACTGAACTACCCATGCGCCCAGAAAGAATCAAGTTCTAACCCAGACCTGACCCTTTTCATATAATATGCATGGGCATGAAACAAGAAATGCCAGTAGAGATAATCTCTCCATGTCCTTTGGCCCTTGACCTGTTGTGTGGTTGCTTTAGACCATATATGGACTTGGCCTGAGGACACTGTGTGGGATCCTTTGAGAATCAAGCAGGTGAATGCTGAGACAGAGCCTGCTCGTTTCCACGCATTCTCCCTTTCTTCCTCATTAACAGAAGCTCATTTTATTTGGGTAAACAAGTGTTGAACTAAAACTATTTGATTTCTTAGGCTCCTTTGAGGCTGAGTGTGGCCATGGGACATAGTTCTGGCCAATGAGGATGGAATGTAAGTCTATAAAGGGACTTTCAGGAAAGCTCCCACATGTATTTCCTATTTATTTATTTGAGAAAGAGAGAGAGCGCAGGGGAGGAGAAGAGGGAGAGGGACAAGCAGACCTCCTGCTAAGCACGAAACCAGACGCAGGGCTTGATCCCATGACCCTGAGATCATGACCTAAACCAAAACCAAGAGCTGGTTGCTCGACCAGCTGAGCCACCCAGAAAGCCACCCCTGCATTTCCTCGTTATCTTCCCTCTTCTTCCTGCCCACAGTGGCAGAGGCAATACCTGAGGTGCAGCAACCTTCTCGTGACCATGAGGTCCATCGCCATTCCAAGGGTGGCAGAGAAGAAAGGAAGAGCCTGAGCCTCTGATCATGTGATGTCATCTCACTACCCCTGGACAGCTTCTGGTCTTCCTGAGAATGTGAGAAAAATAATTAACTGCTATCTGGTCAAGTTCTGGTAGCCAACACTATTCCATGCATGTAAATATCTTTCTGACTGAAATCGTGTTTCAGTATTTATTTCTGAGTACCATGGAATCTGGCTCTATGAGTATTGTCTTGGCTTTCTTTATGAAAGGCAATTATTGGGAAGAGTATACCTTTACAGGGGCACCTGGGTGGCTCAGATGGTTGAGCGTCTGCCTTTGGCTCCAGTCATGATCCCAGGGTCCTGGGATCAAGTCCCACATTGGGCTCCTTGCTCAGCGGGGAGTCTGCTTCTCCCTCTCCTTCTGCCTTTCCTTCCCCACCCGTCATGCACGCGCGCTCTCTCTCTCTCTCAAATAAATAAAATTAAAAAAAAAAAAGTATACGTTTACAAAGCAGTCCAGCACCAGCCCCAAGTCACCAAGTCAGTGTAGTGTCGGACCAACAGCCTCAGCACCACCTGATCTTACTAGAAATGCTCATCCTCAGGCCCCACCCCAGCCTTACTAAAACAGAGGATCTGGGGCTGAGGCCCAGCCATCTGTGTTTTAGCAAGCCTTCCTGGTGATCCTCACGTACACTGGAATCTGAGAACCACTGACAAGTTAAACGCATCAACCTCAGTGAGTTCAAACCCAACATGGGTGAAACCCTTTGAATGAAATAATTGAGTCTGAATAGTAAGACCCATGCCAACAGCTAACAAAGCACAAGCTCTCGGGGAAGAGGTGTCTTGCCATGCCTTGACAATTCAAACTGAGAGAAAAGTAAAGGTAATAAAGACACTAATAGGATCTGCCACCAGTTAGTGCGATTAATGGTGGTTCATATCAGGGTACCAAGAGGCCAGGGTTGAAATTTTCACAGGAGGCTTTTGCTTTTCTTTTCTTTTCTTTTTTTTTAAGATTTTATTTATTTATTTGATAGAGACACAGTGAGAGAGGGAACACAAGCAGGGGCAGTGGGAGAGGGAGAAGCAGGCTCCCCGCAGAGCAGGGAGCCCGATGCGGGGCTCGATCCCAGGACCCTGGGATCCTGACCTGAGCCGAAGGCAGACGCTTAACGACTGAGCCACCCAGGCACCCCTGCTTTTCTTAATTAGTCACATACTGTTCCCTTGCCTCCAACTCTGCTCACAGGACAACCAAATCAGAGTGGAGATAGGATTTGTATAAAACTCAACAAATTAAGAATGTGTTCATGTGCTCACTACAAAAAAAAAAAGATAATTATGTGAGGAGATGGTGGTGCTAACTAACTCTACCATGCTAATAATTTTGCAGTATAGACATATATCAAATCATCACTTTGTACACCTTAAACATACACAATTATATCTCAATAAAGCTGGAAACACACAGAATGTATACATGTATATAGGAGCGGGGGCTGGGTGAGGGCGTGATTAGAAGTGATCAGTGTGTCTGGACACATTATGAGAATGCTTCAGAGGCTAAGACAAGATCCCTCTCCACCTGAGGTCTCTGCACCCACTTGATGCCAATGCCACCCTGAGGTTTATTAGACAACCAGTTGCTGATGACTCTCAGTTTTCCAAAGACTCATTCATTGTTCCGTCTTCATGAGCATCCCAAGAGGTGTGGATTTGCAATGGACATTTGTTGAATTTTTGGAAGCAGAAGGGGCCAGACCCTCCTGTCCCCACTCTGCTAGTGCAGTGGAACCTTCAGGACGCAGAAGCAGTTGAGAGTGACCCACAGCAACAGCCATGGTGCTGGGAATTCAGCTCTGGCAGAAATATCCAGTGTCGAGGGGAGGTTTCTCCAGCAAACCATTGGCCTTGTATGGCATTTCCTGCTCCCAGGCCTCCTTCTATTGTGTGAGTTGCCCTAAATATATCCAATAAATTCCCCTTTTGTCTCAGTAAGCCAGGATCATTTTCTGTTGCTTGCTACCAAGAGGTATGACTACCATAATATTATTACCATCTTTTTCAGATGAAGAAACTGAGACGTGGAGGTTAAGTAATTTCTCAAATGTGTGGTAAACAGCCATTAAGATGAGCTCCAATGATCTTCACCTCTTAGGTGTTTACATGCTGGTGTCGTTTCCTCCCATGTTTAATCAGGACTAGTCTGTGTCAAGTCTGGCAAAGGTGATGGTTTGTGACTTCTGAGTCTAGATCACAAACAGCATTGCAGCTTCTGCCTTGCTCTCTTGGACTACTTACTCAGGGCAAAGCCAGCCACCATGCTGTGAGGATGCATTAATCATGTCTTTTATTTTTGTATTTTCATGCTTTGACATCTAGGGCCTTAATGGCCTGGAGGGACTGCCCCTCCAAGGGCTAGCCAATTCCTAGAGGTAACAAACGCCTTGTCGGTGAGCACACTTTCCAAATGCAAGCCAACCAGTCCAGGGCCCACATCCCCTCCTTTATCGAGCTCCCACACTCTGGGCCACTGTCCACTTGCCCTAATCACCCCATGGCCAGGTACTAGACAACTAGGGAATAGCCATTATGCCCCAGAGCCTGTTGAAATAATTCAAACTAGCCCATCCTAAGCCTACTTAGCCTATTTTACCCATTCCTTCACATGGAAACCACTTATTGTGGCTCTTGCCTCATCTTCTCCCTGCTGCCTCTGCTTCCAGACCTTTCCCAGTGCTTTCCTAGGGATGTGGATGTGCCCTCCTCTTGTAATCTGGGAGTATAACCAACTATCTTTTCATTGGCAGTCATTCCTGATATGTTGGCCTTGCCACATCAAAATAACAATAAGACATCTATTTATTTATTTATTTACTCACTCATTTATTTATTTATTTATTTATTTTTAAGCAGGCTCCATGCTGGGCATGGAGCCCAATGCAGGGTCCAAACTTACGACCCTGAGATCAAGACCTGAGATGAAATCAAGTCAGACACTTAACCGACTGCACCATCCAGTCCTTTAATAAGGACTTTATAGACCTAGTAAGACCTTTATTGAAAACAGAGGGTGCTCAAACCGCCCTATGGGGAAGCCCAGATAGGGAGGAACGGAGGCCTCCCAGCAGCCACCTGAGTAAGCCCCCTGAGAAGCAGACCCACCAGCCCCAGTTAAGCCATCAGATGACTGTAGCCCCAGCCAATACCTGTTTACAATCTCATGAGAGAAGAAAAATCTAAGCCACCCCAGAGTAGCAACACACGGAATCTGAGAGATGATACATGCTTAGTGTTTTTTTAAGTCACTAAGTTTTATTTTTTATTTTTATTTATTTTTTTAAAGATTTTATTTATTTGTCAGCAAGAAAGACAGCATGTGCACAAGCAGGGGGAGTGGCAGGCTGAGGGAGAAGCAGGCTCCCCGCTGAGCGAGGAGCCTGATGTAGGACTCAATCCCAGGACCCTGAGATCATGACCCGAGCCGAAAGCAGTTGCCCAACTGACTGAGCCACGCAGGCGTCCCAGTCACTAAGTTATAAAGTAATTTGGTCCTCAGCAACAACCTATAAGTGGAGGAACTGAGACTTGAAATCGGGTCCAAATAATTCTAAAGCCCAGGGGTTTCCTCATTGCCTCGCCAGTGTGCTGGCATGAACTGTATTAAAATGTTTGTGGCTTCTGGGCGCCTGGGTGGCTCAGTTGGTTAAGCGACTGCCTTCGGCTCAGGTCATGATCCTGGAGTCCTGGGATCGAGTCCCGCATCGGGCTCCCTGCTCGGCAGGGAGTCTGCTTCTCCCTCTGACCCTCCTCCCTCTCATGCTCTCTGTCTCTCATTCTCTCTCTCGCAAATAAATAAAATCTTTAAAAAAAAAATTTAAAAAAAAATGTTTGTGGCTTCTCACTCAAGCAGTGAGAAAAAAGTTATCTCATATAGCAAGAATTCAAGAGGTAGTTGGGTTCCAGGGTTGATTAAGCAACTCACCAAATCACCAAGGACCCAGACAATTCTTCCCATTTCTCTACTCAACCAAATTCATTCAACCTGTCAGCTTATCTTTCTCATTTTCAGAAGATGACCATGACATTCAAGGCATTGCATGCAGACATCACAATACGAATTTTCCCTGAAGTCTCTCAACTGATCTCCCCAACATTGACCAGAACTATAAGACATGCCTATACCCAAACCAATCGCTAGTGAGGATAACAGGCAAATGGGAGCACAGTGCCTTGCTCACAACAATCAGGGTTTTCCCCTAGAGCTGAGTCTTTGGAGTCCTGCCCTTAGCTACATGGGCTCGGGGCACCCTTGATCCCAATCAGGGTCCTGGCACCAAGGAAGAGTTAGGGTGGTGGTGAATGGCTTAGGTACGTTATCTTCTCTATGAGCCAATGAGAATCCAGCTGCACTAATGAGAAGGGAAATCAAGATCCAGAGAAGGTGTGGGAAAAGAAAGAGGCAAAGCAAGTGTATTGAGGCCAGTTGAAGGGAATTGGGCCCTCACGCAGAGCAAATAACCTGAATGAGGCTTTCCCCAGAACCATGGCTCGCCCACCCCATTCTCCCTCCCGAGGATGGGTCATGTAACTGCTGGCACATCAGACTGCTCTCTCGCTTTGCCAATTTGGGTCAGAGAGTGTGACCCAACTGCCTCCAGAAGCCCCCCACCCAGTGGAGTGGGAACAGGTCGTAGACATATCGGTCAGCTGGGGCCCGCTGATTGGAATCCATGTGCATTTCCCAGGGTGGAAGGCAGCAGGGCATGTGTATAACCTCCCCCTTCATTGAGACAAGGGAGGGTTATTTGTGTAAATGGTAGTAGTTGGTAGAGCCAAAAACATGCGGCCTCCTTTATCTGGATATGGAATAATCCAACACAGATCATCAGAGATGTAAGGAGACTAAAAGTCCAACTCCTTTACTCAGTAGCTGTGGAAATCCAAGTTCACGTTGAAGTGAGCTGGCCAGGGTCACAGAAGCAAAACTGGAACTAAAACTCAGTCTTAAGTCTCTCGCCTCTCACTACACCTTATGGAAAAAGATTCTACGCCAAATTCCAGGCCAGATCTCTAACCTCATTTCTCTGGAATACAGAGTTGCAAGGCAGAATATTCTAACAGTCTTTCATGTCCATTGAAAAATACAAACTATCCTTGAAATTAAGATATTTATTTTGAATGCTGTCTAATTAGACTTTCAAACTCCACCCTCAAAACATTTTATCTGGTGTTTACCAAACAGGCCAAAAGTCCAGCTAATAATAATATCAGCCACTTTTGTTGCTCTCTAATAAATGACATTAAAAATTATCAAGAGTAATTATTTTCCAAGTGACAGCAAAAATTAAGGACTTCAAATCTCCAGTTCAAGAGTTCACTGGACTCAGTACTTCAAAGAGAATATAAATAAGCTTCCTGAGATGATCTTTCTAAAATAACTCTTCTACCAGCTGACTTGCAGAAATGACTTTGTACTCAGCACAGGTCCACATGACTGGGTGCAAAGGGCTTTGGGAGAAGATTTCAAGTTTTGCTTCCCGATATGATTTTCACTCTTGATTTCTTGGTTCGTTTGAAGAGGTCAAAGGGGAGCCACATATGCCAACTGAATGGGTCTTCTTATCATCATTTTCTATTTTCCTTTATGAGATCCATTCCGACTTTGGAAATGTGGCAACATTTTTCTTAAAGGACACTACTAAAGATGCAATCTGATGAGGTGGCTTTAGGGGACTGTGTGTCTGTGTGTCTGTGTGTCTTTGTCTGGGTGTGTGTGTTAGGGGTTGGCTGACTGGAGGAGAAAGATAAATTTTGGAGTTGCAATTATAGCACTTGGAACAACAAAAAAAGATGTTTAGCATATATCCATAATAAATATGGTCTTCATTATTTTTAGTTAGTATTGTTATCCCCACAAAAATAATTTAAAGTCTTCATCGGTTAAATAGATGATGCACAGAAGATAATCAAAGGCAGCCTGTTCAGTAACTATTGTTTATTTCCCCCACTAATTTTTGGGTTGCCAAATCACTCTCAGGAAAATATTCTTAGTCAAGCAAACTATATAAAATTTAGTTGTCCTCATCCACTTAGGCACACAGGTGAGTACGTTAACTCTGATTAAACAATTCATCCATCAAATGTACAAAGGACACTTGCCATGAGACAGCTTTTGTGCTACTATAAAAGAAACAGTAAATAGGAAAAGACAAAGCATTCCATTTGGTGTAATACTGTTATAGAGGTCCAGACAGATGCATGAAAACTCACTGGGGAAGTACCATCCTGATTTGAGCAAATAGATAGTCCTGGAAGGTTTTCAGGATTATCACTAGTGAGGATAACTCCTACTCAGCACTAGGGTAACTAGTGCTAGTGAGCTAAATGTGGAAAGACCTATCAGAATCAGGCAGACATGGAGGTAAAGAGAAACGGTAAAACAAAGGCTTGGAGGTGTGAGGAGGGAGTGTGGCGCTTTCAAGAACCTCAGAGTCAATATGGCAGAGGCGTTGGGAGGGAAAGAAGAGATGAATAGATGCAGAGGCCCTGGGGACCAGCTCCCGAGTGGCTGCTTAATCCTGAGAGAAGTGGGAGTTACTGAAGGAATTATTTTGAAGCAGAACAGACTCGTTTGGGTTTAGTGGAGGAGTGGGGAGGTTGATGTTTGTGCACGCGTGCACATGCGTGTGTGTGTGAGAGAGAGAGAGAGAGAGAGAGATTAAGCTTGTTTGGACAAACTTTAAGCTCAGTAAAGGACAATACCAGGTACTTGAGGTCAAAAGAACCAATACACTGTGTCATTCACTATTGCAACATCCTCTTCATTTACTTAGCACATTAGGATGAATGTGTTCTCCACAAATATTTCCTTCTTTAACAGGCAGGCAGAGAGATGTTTGGTGGGAGACAGGCCAAATAAAAGAGACGCCCAGTTTTGATGATCTTTTTTTATGTCCCAGGATCTCACCACTGATGTTTCATCTGAGAATTTCACACTGGCTTCCTCAAACTTTTTTTCATTAAAATGTTAACAACCATCGTGTCTACATGTGATCTTGAAAACTGTACACAAGGCACCTTTGTGGGACAATGTATTCAGGGGAGAGAAATCTCTCCCTTTGTCTCCCCTCCCCTGGCCCATCCGTGCTTATGCCTGAGTCCTTCGTATTTCAGAGTTTAACACTGTGTTCTTGAGATCGCAGATTTTATTTCTAGGAGCCATCGGAGAAACTGAGAAATTCCTTTTATGACTTGACTACTTGAAATTTTGTAAAGAATGAATAGTAAGACTTCTTGTCAGATTCAGGCTTATTTAAAACCTGCTCTAGGGGCGCCTGGCTGGCTCAGTCAGTGGAGCATGCGACTCTTGATCTTGGGGTCATAAGCTCAAGCCCCACGTTGGGTGTAGAGATTACTTAAATAAATAAATACACAAATAAACTTATAAACAAATTAATTAATTAAAACCAACTCTAGAGAATTAAAGGACAAGTTAAGTTTATTTAAAATCTTAATCATTGGGGCACCTGGGTGGTTCATTCGTTAAGCGTCTGCCTTCGGCTCAGGTCATGATCCCACTGTCCTGGGATGGAGCCCCGTGTCGGGCTCTCTGCTCGGCGGGAAGCCTGTTTCTCCCTCCCCCAATCCCCCTGCTTGTGTTCCTTCTCTTGCTGTGTCTCTCTGTGTCAAATAAATGAATAAAATCTTAAAAAAATAATAAAAATACATAAAATAAAATTTTAATCATTACATCTCAGGAGCCACCATATTAGACTCGATACAACTTTATTTTTTTTCAAAGATTTTTATTTATTTATTAGAGAGAGAGAGAGAGAGCACAAGCAGGGGGAGGGGCAGGCAGAGGGAGAAGGAAAAGCAGATTCCCCACTGAGCAGGGAGTCTGATGCAGGACTCGATCCCAGGACCCCAAGATCATGACCTAAGTTGAAGGCTGACGCTTAATCAACTAAGCCACCCAGGCATCCCTCATACAACTTTAAACACATTACACCCACACACAGAGAAACACACACCCATGCTTTTGACAGGGTCACCAAGTCCATCCATTTTTCATTGCAAGTTCAAATTCACTTCAAGTTTTTGCATTTGAAGTCAAACATCGGGGCTCCTGGGTGGCTCAGTCAGCTAAGTATCCAACTCTTGATCTTGGCTCAGGTGTTGATCTCAGGGTCATGAGTTCAAGCCCCACTTTGGGCTCCACCCTGGGTGTAGAGCCTACTTAAAAAAAAAAAGTCAAACATCTTTGGGGCATCTGGCTGGCTCAATCAGTAAAGCATGTGACTCTTGATCTCGGGATCATACTAGGTGTGGAGCCTACTTTAAAAAAAATAGAAATATTTTGGGGCACCTGGGTGGCTCAGATGGTTAAGCGTCTGCCTTCGGCTCAGGTCATGATCCCGGGGTCCTGGATCGAGTCCCGCATCGGGCTCCCTGCTAGGTGGGGAGCCTGCTTCTCCCTCTGCCTCTGCCTCTCTCTCTCTCTCTCTGACTCTCATGAATAAATAAATAAAACATTAAAAAATAAAATAAAAAAATAGAAATATTTTAAAAAGTAACAGTCAAAAAGGCTCCTTTTCTGGTCACCACAGTCCCATGTTTTAAAAAAGAAATAATACATTTAGTCAGATAAGTCAGTATTAGGAACTACTCCCTACTCACATAGGGCATGTTCTTTTATTTTAGGCACAAATATTCCCCCAAATTGCTATTTGCATCTATTTTCCTCTTAAGAAAATTCATCTGAAAGATGCTCATAGATTTTGATTTGCATCTAACTTTGAAAAGTGTAGTTTTCCCTCTGAGACTTCTTTTTTAAAATTGGTAAAGGATCGGGGCGCCTGGGTGGCTCAGTTGGTTAAGCATCATTCTGCCTTCGGCTCAGGTCATGATCCTGGAGTCCCGGGATCAAGTCCCACATCAGGCTCCCTGCTCAGTGGGGGATCTGCTTCTCACTCTCCCTCTGCCTCTCCCAGCTTGTGCTCTCTTGCGTGCTCTCTCTCTCTCAAAGAAATAAATAAAATCTTTATAAATAAATAAATAAATAAATAAATAAAATTAGTAAAGGATAATTTAGCAAAAACAAACCACAGAGTGAAGTTACATTTTGAAAGTATTTTGTGGATTTGTAAGTAAACAGTGGCTGCATCTGTCTACTCCATGAAAGACCATAGGAGTTTTAAATATCACCCCCTCCGACAAAGGCAGAGCTGTGTCCTTCCCTTATCCCTTCACCCCGACCTCTGTATTTTAATGCCCTAAGTCAAGTGACACTATCATCTGTTTGAAGATCCATGAAGTCACTTTTTCTAGACACCAGAAGAGTTAAACTGGACTTTAAACATTGTGAACGGGGGGCGCCTGGGTGGCTCAGTCATTGAGTGTCTGCATTTGGCTCAGGTCATGATCCCAGGGTCTTGGGATCGAGCTCTACATTGGGCTCCCTGCTCAGCGGGGAGCCTGCTTCTCCCTCTCCCACTCCCCCTGCTTGTGTTCCCTCTCTCGCTGTCTCTCTCTGTCAAATAAATAAATGAATAAATATTGTGAACAGTTTCACTCACCATGTTAGCACCTCTCAAACAAGCCACTGTTCTGGAGACCAGATGGAGGTGATTTTAATGGGGGGCGGGGGGATGGAGGCAGAAGATGGAGAGTTGGAGGGTTGGAGTGGGCAGATTGATAATGATTTAAAAAAAAAAAAAAAAAGGCATCCAGTCTCTGGGTTGAAAGCGCACTTGCTTCCCAGGAGCAACTGGAGAGGAAACACTAGGGAATTCATCATTCAAGGCACAGGATGAAAGCAAGAAGGAATTCCAAAAATAATGCCTTCTCCTTCCAAACCAAAGCTGTCTGCAAGAAGCAGAATTGGAGAGCTTATTAGCATGACTCCTTTGCCCTCTGCAGCTGAGGCTCCCTGTTTAAATCCTGGCACAATCCTAAAGTGGGAGTTTGCTCTGGAAAGATCAGAAGAATTGAGGTCACCAAACAACACGTATCAGCTAAAGTTTGGTGGCACAAAAAAATCAATTGCCATTCCGCATGTGTGTTAAGGGCTCCTTGGACCTCTGCATTCTTGTTGCCACCTACAGATGTAACTGGAAAGGAAAGTGGCTAGACAGAGCTGTCGCTGATTGCCCTCCGTCCTCTTGTTGGGCCGCTTGTCATCTTGCGGTATCAGTTGTGTTGGGAGGAACCAGGAAAGGGAAGGTTGCCAAGGCATTTGCCTGTATGTACGTGTCAACTCCATCTTCTGTGCCCTTTCTGCAGAAGAGGCCCTTGGTACATCTCCCCTCTCCTCCTAAAAAGCTTGCCACCCAGGTCCACCTGTCTTTCAACAAACACTGCACATTTCTTTTTATCATATAGCTGATCCAATGACCAGTATTACATGATAAATCCCTTCCTTCTTTCTTCTCCCTCTTCCTACTTCTTTCTTTCTTTCTTTTTTTTTTAAAGATTTTATTTATTGATTTGACAGAGAGAGACACAGCGAGAGAGGGAACACAAGCAGGGGAAGTGGGGGAGGGAGAAGCAGGCTTCCCATGGAGCAGGGAGCCCAATGCGGGGCTCGATCCCAGGATCCTGGGATCATGACCTGAGCTGAAGGCAGACGCATAACGACTGAGCCACCCAGGCGCCACTTCCTATTTCTTTCTACCCTCAAACATCTGGGGGCCCTGTACTAGATGTTAGAGATAAGAAGAAGACCAGAACATTCCCTGCCCTCAAATTATTCTCAGTCCAGTGGAGGAGACAGAAACTGAAATCTGAAGGGTGCCTGGGAGTTAGTTAGGTGACTGACTTGATTTTGGCTCAGGTCATGATCTCAGGGTCGTGAGATGGAGCCCTGCGTCAGGCTCTGTGCTCAGTGCAGAGTCTCCTTGAGATCCTCTCCCTCTTCCCCTCCCCCCTCAAAATAAATAAATAATAAACCTAAAAAAAAGAAACAGATCTGAAAAATCTGAATAGTAAAACAATTTGTCACAGAGTTCCAGCTCATATGGGAAGTAGAATTTGTATCTTGTGACTCACAATGAAGACCTCTGTGCTCAATGCCACATACAAAACATGCTATGAGAGACTATGGACTCTGAGAAACAGACTGAGGGTTCTAGAGGGACAGGGGTGGGGGGATGGGTTAGCCCGGTGATGGGTATTAAAGAGGGCACGTTCTGCATGGAGGACTGGGTGTTATACGCAAACGATGAGTCATGGAACACTACATCAAAAACTACTGATGTAATGTATGGTGATTAACATAACATAATTTAAAAAATTTTTTAAAAAGAAAAAACCAAGTAGAAAAAAAAAACATGTGCTATTTATAAATTGATGAATCCCATCAATAAATAGATAAATCATTCCAGAAAAGGCCATTTGTGTCAAGAGAGCAGGATTTCAAGTACTAACTTTTCTTCCTCCCACTCTGTAAACAAAGACCTTCTCCGAAAGAACATGAGTGTCCCATCAACAGAGAAGCTGCCCAAAGAACTCAGGCCTTGAGTACTAAAGAGTTTGGAGCACGTGTGGGGAGGTCCCTCCCTCTTCAAAGGGCACACTCCCAGCCCTGGCCCACCAGCAGTGCAAACGCGGACCCGCTCTCCCGTCGTCTGAGCCTCAGGTCCCACATCTGCGTCGGAGGGATCATTGCTCCCTCTTCACGGGTCGTTGTGATATTTAGCCTCTGGTATACTGACACACCAGGAGTGTGCAGGAAGGGGACATCCCTGTCACTGGCCCCTCTTACTGTAAGCCCCCTTCCTGAGGAAGACAGGGAGAGAGGGCCTAGCGGGTGAGTGCTGCTTTCTGGGGCCCTGCAGGTATTGTGGCTGGTGGTGCAGAAACATCGCCAAGGAATTCCTCCATTTTTTTTTTTTAAGATTTTATTTATTCATTTGAGACAGAGAGGTACAGAGAAAGAGAGCATGAGCAGAGGGAGAGGCAGAAGCAGGCTCCCCGCTGAGCCAGGAGCCCGATGCGGGGCTCGATCCCAGCATCCTGGGATCAGGACCTGAGCCGAAGGCAGATGTTCAACAGTCTGAGCCACCCAGGCGTCCCGAAATCCCTCCATTTGTGTACAACGATGTGCCGCCAGGCTTCTGGGGGTAATAGGCACAAAGCAGCACCAGGAAACTTGGGTTGAAGGGATGGATGCCAGAGGTCAGGAAAGGTACCCAAAGGGATGAAAAGTTGACAAGTGTATAGATAGGCTCGTGACACAAAATCAGAGGGCACATTGGGTAGGTTTATTTAGTCCCTATGAGCAATTCTCACATCTTTCTGCTTTCAGACGCTACAAGTTCATCCCACTACCACAGCACCCATGAGTCCTAGAGAGAGCAAGACTCTGTTCATTAGTAAATACTACCCCTTCTATTGCCTCTCAACCCTGCCTTCTGGTGAGCCGTCAGGCCCTGCCCCACTGCCATGGTGCCTTGTCGGCAATCTTGTGCTCAGGTCCAAACATCCCCTTGTTTCGGTCACAGATTGTTTCCCCCAATGTTTTGGTTAGCTACAGCTGTGTAACAAACTACCTAAAACATAGTGGCTCAAAACAACAATGATGTTATTTGCTGGTGATTCTATGAGGCAGGTGTCGGGCACAGTTCAGCTGGGTCCTTCTGCTTATGTGGGGTCAGCTGGGGTCATCTACTCAGCTTGCCTTCATCTGGTGGCTGGCAGGGCTGGACTAGAAGGTCCAAGAAGACTTCACTCCCAGGCTGGTGCTTGGGTGCTCCTCCTTGTGGCCTCTCTCTGTCCACATGCTTAATTTGAACTTCCTCACAACAAGGTGGTCTTAGGGTAGTCAGACTTCTTATATGATGGCTGGCTTCCAGGGGAAAACATTTCAAGCAACAAAGGCAGGAACTAAGGGCCTCTTAGGGCCCAGCCTCAGGCGATACACAGCCTCCCTTCCACTGCACCCGACTGGTTAACACAAGTCACAGGACCCGTCTAGATTCAGAGGAAGGGTCTCTCCATGGGGAGAAGGGCAAAGAATTGGCAGCCATCTTGAATCGACTATAATCAGGGTAGCCTTCTAGACCTCCAACCTCAGAGCCTGTCACAGTCCCTCCTTGCCTCTTGAATTTCTTTTCATGACACTTACCACAAGTTAGTGGTGGGATGAACTGTCTACTTCACAGAAGCCTTGTGAACAGAGAATGAGATGAATCTCTTAGGTT
>NC_138376.1:40591871-40614048 GCF_054177405.1 Leptonychotes weddellii | reverse complement strand
ACTCCAGGATCATGACCTGAGCTGAAGGCAGTCGCTTAACCAACTGAGCCACCCAGGCGCCCCACACATTGTAGGCTCTTAAAAAAATTCTTTTTAGGGCGCCTGGGTGGCTCAGTCGTTAAGCATCTGCCTTCGGCTCAGGTCATGATCCTGGAGTCCCGGGATCGAGTCCCGCATCGGGCTCCCTGCTCGGCGGGGAGTCTGCTTCTCCCTCTGACCCTCCCCCCTCTCATGCTCTCTCTATCTCATTCTCTCTCTCAAATAAATAAATAAAATCTTTAAAAAAAAAATTCTTTTTAGAGAATTGGATAAAACATTATCAGGATAATAGAAGAAAAACACAGGGAAAGTCAAGACAGCATAATATGGTTCATATGACACAGTTCCTTGGAGACAAAAGGATGAAATAGTGCACCAAGCCTTTGAAATCTGTCTGTTTGATATCAAAACCACCTAGAAATCTCATATTTCCTATCTCTTCCCCCACGGAAGAAAACATCTGATATGTTCAACCTAAGCACCTCTCTGTGGGAGTTTTCAGGACTATCTATAAAATTTTTTTAATTAAAAAAATTGGGGGGCACCTAGGTAGCTCAGTCAATTAAGCACCAACTCTTGATTTTGGCTCCTGTCATGATCTCAGGGTTGTGAGATGGAGCCCTGCATTGGGCTCCGAGCTGAGTGTGGAGTCTGCTGAAGATTCTCTCTCACTTGGACTGCCTGGGTGGATCAGTCAGTTAAGCATCTGACTTCAACTCAAGTCATGATCTCGGGGACCTGGGATCGCCCCGGAGTCCAGCCCCACATAGAGCCCCACATCGGGCTCTTCACTCAGCAAGGAGTCTACTTGTCCCTCTCCCTCTGCTCCTTCCTCCACCAGCACACGCACTCTCTCCCCCTCTCTCGAATAAAAAAAAAAGATTCTCTCTCCCTCTCCCCCTGCTTGTGCACATGCTCTCTCTGGCTCTCATATATATGTATATAGATGTATATATTAACTGTGGTAAAATACACAAGCATAAAATTACCATCTTAACCATTTCTTTTTTTCTTTTTTTTTTTAATATATATCCACACATGAGAAGTTTGAGATTTTTTTTTTTTTTAAAGATTTTATTCATTTATTTGACAGAGAGAGAGAGAGAGAGAACAAGTAGGCAGAGAGGCAGGCAGAGGGAGAGGGAGAAGCAGGCTTCCCGCTGAACAGGGAGCCCCATGCGGGGCTCGATCCCAGGACCCCGGGATCATGACCTTAGCCGAAGGCAGCAGCTTAACCGACTGAGCCACCCAGGCGCTCCCCATCTTAACCATTTCTAAGTGTAGTGTTTAATATGTTCACATTGCTGGGCAACAAATCTCCAGAACTCTTTCATCTTGCAAAACTGAAACTCTACACCCATTCAACAACTCCCCATTTCCCCATCCCCCCAGCCTCTGCAAAGCACCATTTCATTGTCAGTCTCTGTGAATTTGACTACTCTAGATACTTCATATAAGTGGAATCACACAGTACCTGTTTTTTTGTGACTGGCTTATTTCAGTTAGCACAAGGTCCTCAAGCTTCATCCATTTTGTAGCATTTGTGAGAATTCCCTTTCTTACTAAGGCTGAATAATATTCAGAAATATCTATAATTTTTAACACATTTTTTCCTTTTATTTGTAAAATTAAGGACATCTGTCCTAAGAAGACCTAAGAGAACAGTAATGCCTAGAAATGCTAAACTTATCTATGCATCCATGCTGGGAAGTCTTATTCTTGCTCACAGCCAACAACATACTGATATAGCCTTCTTTAATCTATTAAGAATCGATCCATATTTGATAGAAAAATGCCTGCCTTAGAGATGAACCCTAACCTACACTCTAGGCAATAATTTGTGGAGCTCAGCACAAAAGGAAAATACAGGGGACCCTGCCAAAAAATTATTAAGAATTTTAAGATAGTGGGGCACCTGGGTGGCTCAGTTGGTTAAGCAACTGCCTTCAGCTCAGATCATGGTCCTGGAGTCCTGGGATCGAGTCCCGCATCGGGCTCCCTGCTCAGTGGGGAGTCTGCTTCTCCCTCTGACCCTCTCTCCTCTCATGTTCTCTCTCACTCTCTCTCTCAAATAAATAAAATCTTTTAAAAAAAACAAAAATTAAAAATAATAAAAAAAGAATTTTAAGATAGTGATAGCGATGCATTAAAACAAGTGTGTAGCCCTGGGCAGCTGCAAAGAGCGAAGGCCCACGAAGCTGGCTCAGTCTATACTGCAGGGCTGCCCCCGAAAAACACTGCCTGATCACTTCTGCCTATGTCTGAAACCCTGATTGTTTTTTAACCACCACGCCACTCATTAATTCAAACTTTCCAAAGTACACATAAGCCCACAATCTGAACAAAAATATTCTCATTTCTCAATGTCCCTTTCTAGCTCTCTCAGGCAATTCTGATCAAAAAGGCATAGCTTTACCCTCTTTTCTCTCCACATGGGAGGCTGTCACCCAGTATGATTAAGATTGCCCCCTTGCCACCAGCTTCAGGGCCCAGCCATGTCACTCTCCAAGCCTGCCCTGGAGCTCTGGTAAGAGGTCTAAGGGTAGGGCAGCCTCTTCCTCTTATATCTTCCCCAAACTCACCCTCAGAACTTGGTCTTTTCTTCTCTGGCCCTGGTACCTCCCAGAAGCAGACAGAGTCTGGGGGCAATTCTCTCAGTAGCTCTGATCTTCTAGTCCAAGTGCTAACTATTACTGTTTTGAATCAAGTTACTGGCAATCTCAGAATCAGGTGATATTGTAACGCAACTATCTTTTTAAATTTGAGGAGTGTTTAATTTCCATCAGTGCTCCATAGAAGAGAACTCTTAGTTACGAATCAAATGTCATGAACTTGAATTCTAGTCTAGGCACCAAACTGGGCTCCGCTCATCTCTGAAGAGTTGACTGTGGCTGCTTTGTCCACATCTTCACTCCCACTTTCTCTCAATCCACTCCAGTCAGGCTTCCCACACCCACCCCTCTACTCAATGGCTCTTAACTGAGGCCACCAATGACCTAGGTCTTGCCAGAGTCAGTGGCCGGTTCTCTGTCCTAATCTTACAGGGCTGGCTAGCAGCCTTTGGCCAGACAGACCACTCCCTCCTTCTGGAAACTCTTTCTTTTTTTTTTTACAGGACAATAAACACCTTTATTACATGACCGAAGATAGGAGGAAGATTTATTTGCCTTTCCGGGCTTTGATTTTCCTCAGATAGAACTCTAGCTCCTTGCCCTCTAGCACGTAGCCATCTGCTTGGCCACACTGGCCTGGTCTTGAAGCGATGCACGCAAGAAGCTTGCCCTGCTGGAATTGCTCCTCCAGAAGACTGCTGATTTTGGCATTCTTTTTCCTTTCATCATATTTCTTCTGAATTTGCTTTGATCGTTTTTTGTTTAAAATCTCTTCCTCCTCGGGCGTCAGCTTGGCCCCCTTCTTGCGGCCCAAGGGCAGTGCATAGTGGGACTCGTACCACTGCCGGTACGGAGTGCTGTCAATGAGCACAATACAGTTCTTCACCAGGGTCTTGGTGCGGACCAGTTCGTTGTTGGATGCGTTGTAGACAACATCAATAATCCTTGTTTTTCGCGTACAACACTCAGAGCCCCAGGAGAAGTTCCCCACGTCTAGCCTCAAGGCACGGTACTTCTTATTGCCTCCCCGGACTCGGACTGTGTGTATGCGGCGGGGGCCAATCTTAGTGTTGGCAGCGGGGCGTCCCAGCTCATACTTCCGCTTCTTGTGGTAGGGCTTTCTCTTGCCCCCGGTCTTACGGCGCTTGTGCCAGTTGTCCCGAGAGATGCCCATCTCCCTCGGTGCTGGCTGCGAAAGAGAGTGGAAACTCTTCTTGAGGCTTCAGTGAAACTCCTCTCTTGGAGTCCTCTCTCCCTGGTTCCCTTTTCCCTCTCCTGAAAGTCCCCTCCTCAGATGGCAATCCAAGTGATGTTTCATAAACATTTGCTTAATCACATCACTATCCATCTGACGGCCTCCAATGACGTGTTGGGTGATATCCAAACCCTTAGCATTATCTATGGTTTGACTCTGACTTCCTTGCCCAACCATCAAGGTAGTAGGAGCCCTTCTTTTCTGCTCATCCACCATGCTCCAGCCACACTGACCTCCTGCTAGCCCTCGCACTCCCTAGGGGCTTTGTGAATTGTTGTAACTTCTTGGAATGCTCTTCTCACACTCATCAGGCAGCTGCCTCCTCTTTGTGGGGACCGCAGCGGAGCATCAATTTCTCAGGAAAACTTGCCTAACACACAAGTAGAGTAGCCTCTTCCTTGAAGTCACTTTCTATTCTGTTTTTGTCTTCAGAGCCCATAATATCTGAAATTCTCTTTTTGTTTGTTTACTGGAATGTATGTTCATTAAATTGATTTATCTCATCACAGTGTCCCTAGCACCTAGAACAGCACATAGTAGGACTTCAATAAATATTTGTAGACTTACTAGCTGACTCTTTATTATATTATTACCCCTTAGACACACGTGCATGCACAAACATACACACACACCTCACTCATGGTCACACATAACCTCTGACCTTATCTCTCACTACTCTTTCCTTGCTCACTCTGCTATAGTGAAAACAGGCCTGAACCCCATTGGAACCTTTGTTCTGGCTGTCCTCACTGCCTGAAACACTCTCCTCTCACAATTCCCTAAGGTGAACCCCCTTTTTTGAATCGTTGTTCAAATATCATGTTCCTAATGAGGCCTAAGTAGTGATTTGTATTTAAAATTGCGGCTCAGTCTATAGAGCGCGCAACTCTTGATCTCGGGGTTGTGAGTTCAAGCCCCATGTTAGGTGTAGAGGTTACTTAAAAAAAAAAATCTTTAGAAGAAAAAAGAACTTCACCTATAAGGGGCACCTGGCTGGCTCAGTCAGTAGAGAATGTGACTCTTGATCTTGGGTTGTAAGTTCAAACCCCATGTTTGGTGTAGAGATTACTTAAAAATAAGAAAAAATTTTTTAAAAACTGCAATTTAGGGGCGCCTGGGTGGCTCAGTCGGTTAAGCGTCTGCCTTCGGCTCAGGTCATGATCCCAGGGTCCTGGGATCGAGTCCCACATCGGGCTCCCTGCTCGGCGGGAAGCCTGCTTCTCCCTCTCCCACTCCCCCTGCTTGTGTTCCCTCTCTCGCTGTCTCTCTCTCTGTCAAATAAATAAATAAAATATTTAAAAATAAATAAATAAATAAAGTTTAAAAACTGCAATTTACTGCTGTCCAACAGTGGCTTCCAGAACATACCAGAGAAACAACCTCTTACTAAGACAAAGCTGAGTTATTCTTACTGCAATAAAAGAGAAAGAGGGAACACTACTGTGACAGAGTCTTGGAGCTCAGAGGGTGATGCTGGAATATTTATGAGGCCTGAGAAGCTGGGATGAAGGCAAGTCTCTCATTATGGGGGCTTAATTACGGTGGTATAAACATCATAGTATATTTTAGAATTGGTAGACACAGCAAAGACTGCAGGTGAATATTTCAAAGCGTCTTGGGGAGTAAGCACCCATTTGATCAGACTGTTCAAATGGGTTTCTAGAAGAACAGAGATAAGAAAGCTTGTGATAATATTTGTTTATGTAGGTGGGAGTGATCTATTTTTCATGGCCATAAAAATCTCCCAGAGAAGAGATTTATGGTTTGTTTACCCTTGATCTGTTTCCTAGGAGTAGATCAGAATAGTCCCTGGAGTATAGTAAGTCTTCAATAAACAATTGTTGGATGGATGAATGGTATTGGCAGTAGTTTTATTCCCCAAAATTCCCCAAAATAGTATTGGCAGTATTTTTATTCCCCAAAATTCCCCTGCCATTCCAACAAAAAAATTTTCATGCTATAATGGAAAAAAATTATTTTAGTTTTACCATCTTGTAGTCAATTCTATCGTAGAACTCACTTTGCTTCTCCAACCAAAAGAATTACAAGTGGTTTCGGTTTAAAAGTTAGTGAATGAAAGAAAATATTTGCAAAAGGCATATCTGATAAAGGACATACATCCAAAATATACAAAGAGCTCTAAAAACTCAATGAAAACGACCAACTCAATTTAGAAGTGAGCAAACACCTGAACAGACACCTTACCAAGGAATATATAGATGGCAAATAAGCATATAAAAAGATGCCTTACACCATGTCATTAGGGAAATACAAATTAAAACAACAAGACACCACTAAACAGTTACTGGAACGGCCAAAGTACAGAACCCTGACACTACCCACTGGTGGTAGGATGTGGAATAACAGGAACTCTCAGTCATCGCTGGTGGAAATGGAACATAGTACAGCCACTTTGGAAGACAGTTTGTAGGGGCGCCTGGGTGGCTCAGTCAGTTGAGCATCTGCCTTCGGCTCGGGTCGCGATCCCGGGGTCCTGGGATGGAGCCCTGCATCGGGCTCCCTGCTCAGCAGGGAGTCTGCTTCTCCCTCTGTCTCTGCCACTCCCTCTGCTTGTGCTCTCTTTCTCAAATAAAAAAAAATTTTAAATAAATTTAAAAAAGGGAGATAGTTTGTCGGCTTCCTACAAAACTAAACATATTCTTACCATATGATCCAGCTATTGTGCTCCTTGGTATTTCCCTGAGTGAGTTGAAAACATATCCACATAAAAACCTGCACACAAATATTCACAGAGGCTTAACTTATACTTGCCAAAACTTGGCAGCAACCAAGATGTCCTTTAGTAGATGAATGGATAAATTGTGGTACATCCAGACAATGGAATATTATTCAGCATTAAAAAAAAATGAGCTAGGGGGCACCTGGGTGGCTCAGTCGTTAAGCGTCTGCCTTCGGCTCAGGTCATGATCCCAGGGTCCTGGGATCGAGCCCCACATCGGGCTCCCTGCTCGGCGGGAAGCCTGCTTCTCTCTCTCCCTCCCACTCCCCCTGCTTGTGTTCCCTCTCTCACTGTCTCTCTCTGTGTCAAATAAATAAATAAAATCTTTAAAAAAAAACTTAGAAATAAAAGGGGAAAGATTGCCCTCGTAGAGTTAAACTATTATTATGTGCACAGATATACAAAATGAGCTTTAAAAAAAGAGAAACTAGGGCACCTGGGTGGCTCAGTCGGTTAAGCGTCTGCCTTCGGCTCAGGTCATGATCCCGAGGGTCCTGGGATCGAGCCCCGCATCGGGCTCCCTGCTCAGCGAGGAGTCTGCTTCTCCCTCTACCCCTCCCCCTTGCTCGTGATCTCTCTCTCTCTCACTCTGTCTCTTTCACGTAAATAAATAGATAAATAAAATCTTTTTTTTTAAGATTTTTTATTTATTTATTTGACAGAGACATAGCGGGAGAGGGAACACAAGCAGGGGCAGAGGGAGAGAGCGAAGCAGACTCTCCACTGAGCAGAGAGCCCGATGCAGGGCTTGACCCCAGGACCCTGGGATCATGACCTGAGCTGAAGGCAGACGCTTAACGACTGAGCCACCCAGGCACCCCAAACAAATAAAATCTAAAAAAGAGAGAGAGAAACTGTCTTCCAGGGTGGAAAAGTGGTTTCCAGGGAAAATATTTACATAATTTAAGAAGGAAAGTTGTCAATCGGAGACTGAACTGTCAGCAAAAGAAACGTCATCATCATCACCTTCATTGTCAAAGTAAAGGGGTAAGCTTGTTGAGCTCAGACTATAGGATAAATATCTTAATTATCACAATCTGCTGAGGGAGTTCCCATTATGTCCATTTGCTTAGAAGGAAATTCAGTCTCCAAAATCCACACTCCTAACAATTATGATGTACTACAGGGATTGGCAAATGTTATCTGTAAAGCATCAGATAATAAATATTTTAGGGCTATGGTCTCTGGAAATTTCTCAACCCTGCTGTTGGAGCAAGAAAGAAGCCAGATACAGCATATAAATGCAGACTCTGGCTGTGTTCCAATAAAACTTTGTGAATATATTTATTTATATTTGAAATTTGAATTTCATATATTTTTCATGTGTTATGAAATATTCCTATTTTTATTTTTTCCAAACTTTTAATAGTGTAAACACTATTTCCTACTCGGGGATTTACAAAAACAGACATGGGGAGAGGTTTGGCCCGGGAGCCCTCTTTCGCAGGTCTCTAGTGTATTACTGATCAACTTTAAAAAAGTAGTCATGGACTCCCAACTTGTCAGTGTCCTTTCAAGTGCAGTCCCAAGGACGGGGAATCTTTCCACTGGACTAGTCTACATGGACATGGACACACTAATACTTAATTAACTTAATTATTAAATTAACTTAATATCTAGTATCTATTGAAGACTAACCAGGTACGAAGGCCGCACTGGCCTTTCTTTAGAATGACTCATGTCATCTTCATAGAAACCCCATGAAGTCGTTACCTGAACTTATAGATGAAGAAATGAGCCACGGAGAAGTTAAGTAGCATGTCCGAGGTCACAGAGTTAGGTTTTGTTGAGTGCGGATTTGAATTTGGGTAGCCTGGCTCTGAAGTCTGCACATTAAACCATCATGCTGAACTGCCTTCCATTAAACATTTTTTTTTTAAAGGTTTTGTTTATTTATTTGAGAGAGAGAGAATGAGAGAGAGAGAACACCTGAGAGGGGATAGGGTCAGAGGATGAAGCAGACTCCCTGCAGAGCAGGAAGCCCGATGCGGGACTCGATCCCGGGACTCCAGGATCATGACCTGAGCCGAAGGCAGTCGCTTAACCAACTGAGCCACCCAGGCGCCCCTTCCATTAAACATTTAACTTTAGTGCCTCTCTCCCTCCTTCTGTCCAAGCCCACAGGCTTCACCTTGTCCCTCTGAAAGGCCCACTTGGTGTGCCTTTGCTTCAGCAACTGCCCTGTAGCTTGATGGTTTTCCCTAGCCCTTTTCCTGGGTCTTCATGCTTCAGGTCTTAACTCAGCTGTCACCTCCCTTTGAGGCCTTCCCTGATCAGCCAGGGGACAGCAGCTCAATCCCAGGACCCAGAGATCGGGACCTGAGCCAAAGGCTGACACTTAACCAACTGAAACACCCAGGCGCCCCTTAGGCTTGGGTTTTTTGAAGTAGGTTACTAAGGCACTGAAGCCCCCTCAGTCTAATGGTCTCCTGGTTAATTTAGCATTTGTGATAACAGGAGAAAATGGAGTAGGCGTTGCTAAGAGCATTCTTTAAAATGGAGCCAGGGCACCTGGCGGGCTCAGTCAGCGTAAACAAGAGACTCTTGATCTTGGAGTCGTGGGTTCCAGCCCCACACTGGGTGTAGAGATTACTTAAAAATAAAAAAAATCTTTTAAATTTTTCTTTAAAAATCAAATGGATTCAGGATGACATTGAAGAAGCGAGGCTTATGCATGTCTTCTGTCTCCGATTTTGGAATTTTTGCTGAACTCCGCTAAGAGCCAACGCATCTACTATATGTTAAAATGGACATAAATGGACCTTCCGCCTAACACTGGCCCATCACGTCCGGTTAGTTTACCTCCAGCTCTGCCGGCACCACTTACATTTCATTCAAAACTTACATAAATTCCTTCTTTCCTCTTTAAAAACTCTATAACCTCCTTTGTCTCTTCAGAGCACTTTCAGTTTCAGTTGAATCAGTGTCTCCTGATTGTAATCCTTAAGACCCCAAATAAACACATATTTTATGGGGCGCCTGGGTGGCTCAGTAGATTAAGCATCTGCCTTCAGCTCAGGTCATGATCCCAGGGTCCTGGGATGGAGTTCTGAATAGGGCTCCTGCTTCTCCCTCTGCCTGCTGCCCCCCCAGCTTGTGCTCTCTCTCTCCCCTCTCTCTCTGACAAATAAATAAATAAAATCTTAAAGCACACACACACACAAACACATATTTTATTTTGCAGCTTGCAGTTTTGTTTTTCGTTGGTGGACACTTGCCACCTGTAGGAAGCCTTCTGGTCCCTGCAAAGGGTGAATTATTTCAGTGGATTAAAAAGTAATTACTCTGCTCATGATGTGACTTCCAAGGCACTGTAACAAGTGTGGGACTCTGATCCCACCACACGAATACTTCTGGCCTGTGAGGTTTCATTCTAAGTTACATCATCATTCATACACTAGCCTTCTAGTGAACATTCCAGTCTCCTATGCAGTTTAGTTATTCTGCATCTTCCCCAGAAGGTGTCGCTGGTCCTTGCAAAGGGATGGTCCTATCTGGCCATTAGGCAATTAGGTGATAGATTTTCCTTCAAATAATTCCTCCTGGGAGCATCCAGACGGAGCTGTGCTTACCAAACTTTCAGATTGGTGCCCCTGACATTCTCCCTTTCAACCTCTTTATCCTCTGGTTAAAGAACCCCTTACACCACCCCCGGCCCCCCTCTCAGCTTCCAACCCTGGCCAGGTCCGGGACTTCTCAGTCCAGGGCAGCCACTTTCTGTGACCCCTGCTCAGCCTACCAGGCATGCCCGCATGTCTGTTACATCACAGGGAGCCTTCCCAAAACACACACAAGTGTGACAGATGATATTGAGGTCGTTCTTAAATATATGTGAGGTTCTGGGGGTCCGGAGCCGACGGCCAAGAAAGAATTCTTGAGGCGTCTTTGGTGCAAAATGGATGGCTTTATTAAAGCACGGGGGCAGGACCCGCGGGCAAAACGGCTGGTACCAGAGGCACTCAGTCTGGTAGCGAAGCCAGTTATGCAGGTCACACCCAAGGTGGTGCAGAAACAGGAGGGGGACAGGAAGGCCGAAGAGGCAAAGTGCTGCCAGAAGGCAGAGAAAGGGTTGCTGGTTCTAGAGTTCAGCAGCTCCAACAGAGGGGCAGACACCATGTTTTCCCGCCAACAAAAGGAAATAGACCACGTCGGGCCAGAGAAGACAGGGAAGTTCCCTGAAACAAAGGGAGTTTTGGCAGCTGCTTGGGAATATTCCTTCAAGTTCCCGACCTGAAATAGACTAACCAGAGACCGTTGGTTCCAATGACAGCCATTAACCTGGGAAATGGGTGAGGGAGAAGCCCCCACATACCAGTAGAGTAACCTGGTCTATTAGGAGGAACACAGGGAGGGAGAGAGAGACAGAGAGTCCCCATTGCTAGGGAGGGCCTGTGTTTCCTCCAACCTGGGTTTATTCGGAGGAGGCCTATTTAGATAATTATCCAATACATCAGGAGGGAGTTGACTGGTCTGGTTACGACCAAGCACATTCTGCAAGAGGCCCTTACGTCCCCGTCCTGATTTAAAGCCCTGAAAGCCTGGGATGGACCTAGGGCACCTCCATCTATTGGCCTTGTTTCCTGCAGAAGAGATTAACGGATAGATCCGATTGAGGCCATGCAGTACCTTTCTTAAATTTTGCAATCCTAATTGTTTCCAGTGGGTTAAAAGGCATCCCAAGGGCGCCTGAGTGGCTCAGTTGGTTAGGCGACTGCCTTCGGCTCAGGTCATGATCCCGGAGTCCCGGGATCGAGTCCCGCATCGGGCTCCCTGCTCAGCAGGGAGTCCGCTTCTCCCTCTGACCCTCCTCCCTCTCATGCTCTCTGTCTCTCATTCTCTCTCTCGCAAATAAATAAAATCTTAAAAAAAATAAAAAATAAAAGGCATCCCAAGGGAGAGTCCTTGGAGACTGAAGAGAGAAGGTCCATTACCAAGACAATCCCCCCCACCCCCCAACTCCTGGGTGGCATCCCATGTGCAGGATTATGTCAGAGGTTCCTGGTGTCAACGCGACCTGAGGCGTCCCTTGAATGAAATCACTATGATCACCGCCTGCCGTAAAGGCCCTATAGGAGGGAGACCTGCCCTCTCCCCGCTTCCCCATCGCATTCTAGACTACGATAGGTGCTGGCGTATGGACCAAGTTTGCCTTGGTGTGAAGGCCCCTCCGTGAAGGTCACACTGTGCCTTCGCTTGCCCCACTGAAGGCCATGTAGAACTGGCTGTTTTTAACCCATGGAATACACTAGAGAAGTTTTACAAGAGGAAAGTATCCAATTTTATAACTTAAGTAGAGGACATTGACAGAAAACAGTAAAGATGGAAATCCATCGTGGTCTAAGGGACATTCCAACACATGTAGTCCTTACAGCCAACTTCCCTAGGAAACGGTCCCAGGTTGGGTTTTTAATTTAATCGGGTACTGGTTGCGGCCAGTTCCAAGTGGAGGTCCCGCGGCAGGAAGCAGCTAGACCAGGGATGTGGAGGGGATCACATTAGATCAATGAAGAGGAAACCTCACACGGGAGTCTTAAGACTGGCAGCCATCCTGGTCATTTAGGTGGCTGTCCCGTGCCCAGACAGAAAACTTTGTATAAGGACAGGAATAAAGAGAGGGCATCAAGTTCCTGGATCTTATTACCATTCCGGCCAGGGGACTAACTTCCAGCCAAAAGGCAGGCTTTTTCCTCCCCGTAGAGTAGCCACAGGTTTGAGGATCGCAGCCTGAGCAATTGACATGAAGGTGTTCCAATAGGACCATACTCCTTGAAGAGCCCCCGGAATGGAAGTAAAGGGAGAGCAAAGGACTCACCAAGTTTGCACCGAAGCTCAGAGTCCAGATGAAAAGACTGGAAGCCCACGTTGGAGCACCAAATGATGTAGTTTTTGTATATAAGTGAGGTTTGGTGGGGTCCAGAGCTGACGGCCAAGAAAGAATTCTTGAGACTTCTTCAGTGCAAAAAGGTGGTTTTATTAAGGTACGGGGACAGGACCCGTGGGCAGAAAGAGGGGCAGCTACCTGCGGCCCCCTCCTGCCCCGGGATTATGAGGAGCAAAAGATCATATGCTTTGGGGGTGGCGGAAGTAAAGATATGGAAAGTTCCAAAAGGATCTTCATATGCTAAAGACACAGGATACCAGAGGCCTTGCTGTTTGTCAAACCAAAGTTGCTTTTCCCTCTAGGCAAGGTATTAACACTAAGGCATTTAGGATCTTCCTGGAGAAGCATTATATTCTGCCCGCCTCAAGTAATTGTCAATGGGCTGCAGGTTATAAGGACATTTAATTTTATCTACATTTCCTTCTGCCTTTATTTCCCACATCAATATGTGTGAGCAGAAGGTTTATAGATGCTTTTTTTTTCTGTCTCTATTTCTCAAACTTTCTCTGAATTGGTTACACTGTTTTATAATTTAAAATCAAAAAAATTTTTGAAGTTAGGCTAACTTATTACTAGGTCAAGGATGACATCATTCTATGCTCATTTTTTATACAGAGCCTTCCCGGGTTTTGCCATTATTGAGTACCACCTGCGTTATTACATACTTAATAACTTCTATTAAATTTATTCACATTTTTAAGAAGTTAAATAAATACATCTTAAAGAAAATCCCACGTGACATAAAATGGAAAATGCATCTGCCACAAATATAAAGTCACTAAAAATAAATAGAGCAGAAATAAAACAATATTCTCCAGTCTGCTTTAATGCTATTGCGGCTGGAGGCTGGGATCCTTTGTTAGAAGGGTAATTAGCAAGTGTTAGGGATCTTCTCTTTTACTTAATCAGTATGATTGAAGGAGCATTAAGTCATTGTTAATTAATACAATGGCCCTCATATCTTTTATTGGGTCCATTTGCACTTTAATGAAGTAATCTCAGAGACAATACCTTGGTTGAAGGGGAAAGAATTCTCTCGAAGTTGTATCTCAGATGGAGAGGACTGGTGGGGGTGGAGGAGGTCTGCGTGTGCGCACAGTAGGGTTAAATTGAGTGAGCAGGTGGCCTTTTCCTGAAGGTCATGCATTCGATGACGACACACTACATCGTCTGGTCTTGGACACAGGCCCCACAGGCAGGGATCAAGGTACGGAGGTGACAGAGCCCTTATTCCCAGGCCTGCGTCTTTCAAGTCCTCTGCAAGGGCCTGACCACAGCTCCGTGGCTATTCCTACAAATACTCACAGAGGGGAAAGCATGCATGTCTCTCTCTTTCTACTGGAAGCAAACTGGAGAGCAAACAAAGCTCCACAGAAGTCAACTCCCTGCAACACTGGAGTTGCAGCTTTTTTTCCCCTTTTGCTTTATTCTTTGCTCATCGCTGCAGTTGCTGGTGTTACCGGACTCAGGTCCTTGGACCCAGCAAAGCTAGAAACGAGGCTGGACCCCAAATTTAAAAGCACAGGCAAGGCTTCATTGCGACTTATGCTCGAGTACAAGAGGGGCAGCAGGTTGACTCTCCGAGGACAGGTCAGGGAGAGTTTTTTAAAGAAACTTGGGTGGGGGGCGCCTGGGTGGCTTAGTCGGTTAAGCATCTGCCTTCGGCTCAGGTCGTGATGCCAGGGTCCTGGGGTCAAGCCCCGTGTCGGGCTCCCTGCTCAGTGGGAAGCCTGCTTCTCCCTCTCCCTTGGCTCCTTCCCCCACTCGTGCTCTCTCTCTCTCTCTCTCAAATAAATAAAATAATCTTTTTAAAAAAGGAAGGAAGGAGGGGAAAAAAAGGGTGCTGTCTAAGCATGTAGAGGTGGGAATTTATTGGCGCCTTGCACTTCAAGGTCATGCCTCTTTGAGTCTAATTACTGTGTCCAATTAACATGTTAAATCTCCACCCCTAGGCGTGATTTCTAATATTATAATGAGGGGGAGAGTCGGTGAAAGTTCAGGACTAGGGTTCATCTTGGTGCAGACTGGTTGGGACCGGTCCGGGTTTGCTCCTTACCTGGTGCTTTCCTTTGCAAGAAAAGTGGTAACAGCCGGCGGGCTGCAGGGAGTTTTTCCCATGCTCAGGGGCTTGTGCCCAAGGTCCCCTACTGGCTCACTGTCACTAATTACGTCTGAAGATTTAAGAGCACATCAATCCATTAACATGTAGTAAAAGGAGCTCTAGATTTGGAAGCAGGGAACCTGAGATCTGATCCTCTTTCAACACTCCTTTGCTGTCTGATTACCATGAGCGATTTATCCCATCACAGATCATATCTCTTCTTCCAGTAAATCTTCAAGTCTCTTCCCCCTTGTCTGAATGGATTAGCCTCGGAGGGCCGCAGTTAGCTCCTGTGTAAGATGAAAACCATAATATCTATCCGCTCGTGGAAGGACAGGGTCTGGACGAGGTCAGCTCTTGTACCCATCAGTTCGATGACCATAGAATCTTACGGATCAGAGAAAACCAGCCGTAAGCTGGTGCCTCATTCCTGAGCATGAGGCAATGACAAGCTATACCAATGTTTGAGCAAGTGGCAGCCAAGAGGATGGTTATTTACAGAAAACCACTATGCACGATGAGGATGCTGAAGATCATTTTTACCAAGTACGGTCACACCTCAGAAGTATTGCAAATTCAGTACCAGACGCGGCAATAAAGTAAATATCTCAATAAAGCGAGCCAAAGGAGTGTTTTGGTTTTCTGGTACATGTAAAAGTTATGTTTACACTATTCTGTAGTCCATTAAGTTTGCAATAGCATTAGATCTAAAAAAAAAAAAAAGGGGGCGCCTGGGTGGCTCAGATGGTTAAGCGTCTGCCTTCGGCTCAGGTCATGATCCCAGGGTCCTGGGATCAAGTCCCGCATCGGGCTCTCTGCTCCTTGGGAGCCTGCTTCTCCCTCTGCCTCTCTCTCTGTCTCTCATGAATAAATAAATAAAATATTTAAAAAAAAAAAGCCCATAACATAATTAAGAAGTGTTGCTTAAAAATGTTAACCATTGTCTGAGTTCTCAGGGAGTCATAATCACTGATCACAGAGTGCCATAACAAATGTGATAATAATAAAAAAGTTTGTGGGGCACCTGGCTCACTGAGTCGGAAGAGCATATGACTTGATCTTAGGGTCATGAGCCCCACTTCAGGTGTAGAGATTACTAAAAATAAATAAATAAATAAACTTTTTAAAAATTTTTATTTTATTTATTTTTTTAAAGATTTCTGTATTTATTTATTTGACAGAGAGAGAGTGCGGGCACAAGTAGGCAGAGCGGCAGGCAGAGGGAGAGGGAGAAGCAGGCTTCCCGCTGAGCAGAGAGCCTGATACGGGGCTCAATCCCACGACCTTGGGGTCATGACTTGAGCCGAAGGCAGACGCTTAACGACTGAGCCACCCAGGCGCCCCTAAAAAAATTTTAAATACTAGGAGAACTACCTGCAATTTGTAAAAAATGCAATTGTCTGGAAAATGCAATAAAGTGAGACACAGTAAGAGTTAAGCCTGTATTTACTCCTCACAACAGCGCCATGGATTCATGTCTATCACTACCCCTACTTAAAGGTGTAGAAACGAAGGCACAGACAATCTAGGTCATTTGTTCCTAACTCACGATCAGTAAGCAGTAGAGAAGATTATGAACAGAGGCAGTCCAACTCAGGAGCTGTGCTCCTTGCACTAACACACCACCTAGGGAAGCAGGAGTAAGAAGATACACAAACCACTGCCTTGCCCTTGAAACCTTGCACCCTAAAGTGGGGGCCGAGGAAGGGGCACAAACACGAACACTAAACCAGGTAGAATGCAGTCAGAGCCCAATAAGGCTATTAGGAGAAAGGGTTCCTTCTGCATGGGGATGTGTGGGCAAGAGCTGGGACCAGAGGGCCCGGGCATCCACATCTGTACCAGTGACTCCCCGGGAGGGCACAGAGCGTCAGGCAAGCACAGCAGCACGGCTTCTGAAGATGGCTTGATGGTCCCTTTCATGCCTGATCTGCCGTGTGTGTTCTTTTTTTTTTTAACAGATTTTTTTTTTTTTAAGTTTTATTCATTTATTTGACAGAGAGAGAGACAGCGAGAGAGGGAACACAAGCACGGGGAGCGGGAGAGGAAGAAGCAGGCTTCCTGCAGAGCAGGGAGCCCGATGCGGGGCTCGATCCCAGGACCCTGAGATCATGACCTGAGCCGAAGGCAGACACTTAAGGACTGAGCCACCCAGGCGCCCCTGCCATGTATGTTCTGACATTGATCACATTTAACATCCCTAATAGGGGACAGTGGACATGGAGCTCCTGATGTGATGGAACAGGAAGCCCATCGCCCTCCTATGGAGGAGTCTTGCCCCTGCCAAATTAATTAAACAGGAAGGTCATTAGGCAGCAGTGGTCTCCATTAGCAAACCAAAATCTAAGCCTGAAAGTGCCTCCGGGTTACAAAATAGAAACCTAAGGATAGCCAATCACAAGCGGTCAACGAGACTTTAAGCTCTAGCCAATCAATAATTTCCTTGCTTTACTTTTGCCTTTTCTCTATACAAGTCTCTCCCCACCCCATTAGTGCAGCACTCCTGGCCACTTTTGGTTTGGCACTGCCCAATTTGGAAATAAACTCTTTATGCTTCCTTTTATCTTTTAATACCCCCAAGAATCTAATCATGTCCTCAGAACTAACTTACATGAAATGCAAGAAACAGAGGAGAAAGTTAAATGACTCCCACAAAGGAGGTAGAGACAAACCCAAAATAAGGAAATGCTTTATAGGAAAACAGACCTGTTTTCTCTAAGTCGATGACATGGGGGTCAAAGGAGAGAAGATTGCTCTAGATGCAAACACTAAACAGACAGAACCTCATGTAAGGTAGATTCTAGTTCAAAGAAACTGTAGAAAGACACTGTTGAGAGAATCAGGGAAGTCTGATGATGGGTGATTCAGTAGATAACACCAAGAAAAAGTCATTTAGTCGGGAATGATAATGGCACTGTGGTTGTATGAGAAAATGTGATGCTGAAGAGATCTATCATGCTTTTAGATTTGATACGACTTCAAGTACCTTCTTTAAAATACTTGAGCAAGGGGCACCTGGATGGCTTAGTCAGTTAAGCCTCTGCCTTTGGCTCAGGTCATGGTCCTGGAGTCTCAGGATCAAGCCTGGCATCCGGCTCCCTGCTCAGTGGGAAGTCTGCTTCTCCCTCTCCCTCTGCCTGCCGCTCCCCCTGCTTGTGCTCTCTCTCTCTGTCAAATAAATAAATAAATAAATAAATAAATAAATAAAGTCTTTAAAAAAATAAAAAATAGGTGGCTCCTGGGTGGCTCAGTCGTTAAGCGTCTGCCTTCAACTCAGGTCATGATCCCAGGGTCCTGGGATCGAGCCCTGCATCGGGCTCCCTGCTCCGCGGGAGGCCTGCTTCTCCCTCTGCTGCTCCCCCTGCTTGTGTTTCCCTCTCTCCCTGCCTCTCTCTCTCTGTCAAATAAGTAAATAAAATCTTAAAAAAAAAAAATAATAAAAATAAATAAATAAATAAAAAATAAATATTTGAGCAAAAAAAGAGATAGATACAGAAGACACAGCACAATTTTGATACTACTTAATTTTGGCAATGAGTATGGGCAGGGCTACTCTACTAGTCTCTTTCAACCTTTACGTATGTTTGAATATTCATAACAAACAGGAATACACAGAAATCTGTTTGCAAATATTTATGACAGCCTTATTCATAACTGCTCCAAACTGCAAACAACCCAAATGTTCATCAGCAGGTGAATGGATAAACCAACAACCATATGGTGGAATACTACTCAGCAATAAAAAGGAATAAAGTACTGATATATGCAACCGCATAGAAGAATTATAAAAGCATTCTGAGCGGAAGGAGCAGGCTATATATTTATATGACATTCTGGAAAAGATTAAAGGGATGGGAAATTGATCAGTGGTTCACAGGGCCTGGAAGGAGGGTGACTACAGAGGTAAGGGGAATTTGGGGGGGTGATAGAAATAGTCTATATCAGGGGCACCTGGGTGGCTCAGTCGGTTAAGTGTCTGCCTTCGGCTCAGATCGTGATCTCAGGGTCTTGGGTTCAAGCCCTGTGTCTGGCTCCCTGCTCAGTGGGGAGTTGGCTTCTCCCTCTCCCTCTGCCCTTCCCCCACCCCCCACTTATGCTCTCTCTCTCTTGTTCTATCTCTCAAATAAATAAATAAAATCTTTAAAAAAAATGTTCTTTTTGGTGATTACATAACTGTTTACCTTTGTCAAAATTCATAGATCTATGCAACCAAAAAAAAAGGTGAATTTTATTCCATGTAAATTATACCTTAATAAGCCTGTCTTTAAAGATTTTTTTTATTTATCTGAGACAGAGAGAGATATAGCGAGAGAGGGAACACAAGCAGCGGGAGTGGGAGAGGGAGAAGCAGGCTTCCCGCGGAGCGGAGAGCCTGATGCGGGGCTCGATCCCAGGAACCTGGGATCATGACCTGAGCCGAAGGCAGACGCTTAACGACTGAGCCACCCAGGCACCCCAAGCCTGTCTTTAAAAACAAATAAAACAGGATGAGACCCAGAACTAAAGAAGAGAGCGAGGGACGGAGGGTGGGAGGAGAGGGGAAAGAAGGATACTCTGCAGAGCAGGCTTGGAACCTAGAGACCAAGAAAAACTCCTTGCGAACACTGACCTGTGGAAGGTCATAAGTCCTCTTGAGAACCACTACCTCTGTGTCTGTTTCCACAGCCTCAGGGAGAAAAACCAAAAAGATAAATTCTGCTTCCCTTTTCTCCCGGGTTCGTTCTGCTGTGCTTCTGAGTGCTCTCTGCTGTCTCCCCTTCTCCTCGCCTTTTTCATACTCTTGGGAAGAGAGTCTCATTTCTTCTCCTAGTTTCAGTGCTGGCTGCTGAAAGCAGGGGCTGAAATACTTGATATCACCTTGATATAACTAGAATAGCCTGTCCTGGGGAGACACGGCTAGTAGTGACCCAGAGATTTTTGTTAAAGAATTTGACTGTATTAATCCAAATAAATGAAAGAATGGGTAAGACTGTTGCTGCCAGTAGTCTGGCTAAGAATTGATGAGAAAATATTCCGGAAGACTTAAGTGGAAAACAGTGGGGCCCCTTTCCAGCATCCTTCCCAGCTGGTGGAGACTTCTTCCTGATTTTCATTTTGGCAAATGGGTCTCATATCTCACTGGGGGGGGCGGTGCCCCAGACCCCCTCGGGACACCTCCCAGACAGGGAGAGTTACCTAATCACAACGTGCTTATTTCATCCTAAATTACAGTATTAAATCCTTTGCGGAGCTGTCTTTTTCTTGAGAAAGTACATTTGTTAAAGAATGAAAGTTGAGGGGTGCCTGGGTGGCTCAGTTGGTTGAGCATCTGCCTTCGGCTCGGGTTGTGATCCCGGCGTCCTGGGATTGAGCCCCACATCCTTGGTCTCCTTGCTTGGCGGGGAGTCTGCTTCTCCCTCTATGTCCCCCAACTTATGTTCTCTCTCGCTCTCTCAAGTAAATAAAATCTTAAAAAAAAAAAAGATTTGGGCACCTGGGTGGCTCAGTTGGTTAAGCGACTGCCTTCGGCTCAGGTCATGATCCTGGAGTCCCAGGATCGAGTCCCACATCGGGCTCCCTGCTCGGCAGGGAGTCTGCCTCTCCCTCTGACCCACCCCCCTCTCATGTGCTCTCTCTCATTCTCTCTCTCTCAAATATATAAATAAAATCTTTAAAAAAAAAAAAAGATTTAAGACTGAAAGTTGATTGATTAGTAGTAAAATAATCAACTATCTTGTCTTCCTATATACACCTTCAATTTTCACAGTTAGTTGCTCATTTCTTGTAACAAGAGTTTTTGGGACTTAAGTAATCGAACTATTTGGATTTTGGAAGTGTTTTCATTTCATATCTTAAATTTTTATTTTTATTTTAAAGTTTATTTTTTAAATGTCAGAATGGGTGATCTATTCCAATGGGTCAAAAAGTAGGAGGGGTGCCTGGCTGGCTCAGTGGTTAGAGCATGTGACCCTTGACCTCAGGGTTCTGAGTTTGAGCCCCCAGGGTTCTGAGTTTGAGCCCCACATTTGGTGTAGAGATTACTTAAATAAATAAATAAATAAATAAAAGTAGGAAAACATTAGAATGAAAGGTTTATCTCCCCATCTACCTAGCTCCCACTCCCTAAAAACAAGTTTCTTTTGTAGTCTTCCAGGGATTTTAATGCATATGCATATGAATATTTGCTTACCCCATTTTAAAGTGTAAACTTGCTATTAAACTTTCTATCCTTGGAGAAAAAAGTGCACAAATCATAAGTGATCAGCTCAATGTTTTTTCTCAAAGCGGACATACTCATGTAACCCTGGATCAACAAAGAATACTTTACCAGAATCTCAAAGCCATATCCAGTCATTAACCAGACTACGGCTCATACCCTCCCACACGCTATCCTAATTTCTACCACCGTAGATTGACTACAGTGTGTATTCCAACGTATCTGGTTCTTTCCTTCAACAGTATATCTGTGAGACTCATCCATGTTGTTATACGTAGTAGTAGTTGATTTATTTTTGTTACTAAATAGTGTTCCATCTTATAAATAATATACCACACTTCATCCATTCTACTGTGTGTGGACATCTGGATATAGGGCTATAATGAATAGTGTTGCTATAATTGATCCTGTCTTTCTTTTATTTTTTTAAGATTTTATTTATTTATTTGTCAGAGAGAGAGAGAGAGCGCGAGCACAAGAGGGGGGAGGGGCAGAAGGAGAAGCAGGCTCTCTGCTGAGCAAGGAGGCCTGTTGGGAACTCTATCCCAGGACCCTGGGATCATGACCTGAGCTGAAGTCAGATGCTTAACTGACTGAACCACCCAATCCTCCCTCTTTTTTTTTTTTTATTAAAGATTTTATTTTTTAAGTAATTTCTCCACCCAATGTGGGGTTTAACTCACCACCCCGAGATCGAGAGTTGCAGGCTGGCTCCACTGACTGAGCCAGCCGGGTGACCCATGTTCTTGTCTTTTGGTGAATACCATGCAAGCATTTCAGTTGCATCCCTAGGAACGGACTCGCTGGATCACAGGATGCGTGTGTTTGGCTTCCGTATATGTTGGCAAACTGGACCTGCAGCTTATAGTCCCATTAGGGCTGTATGCGTTCTAATTGCTCTATCTGCTCAGCAATACTTGATGTTGACTAGTTTTTGCATTTTAGTCATGCTTCTGAGTGGTTTCCATACCTATCTTAAAGAATAATAGCCATGGAGCGCTTGGGTGCCTCAGTCATTAAGCATCTGCCTTCGGCTCAGGTCATGATCCCAGGGTCCTGGGATCGAGCCCCGCATCAGGCTCCCTGCTCAGTGGGAAGCCTGCTTCTCCCTCTGCTCCTCCCCCTGCTTGTGCTCTCTCTCTCTCTGTCAAATAAATAAATAAAATCTTAAAAAAAAAAAAAATCTTTGCCTTCCCCAAGCTTATGAAGATATTTATCTGTGTTTCTTCTATTAGCTCAATTGTTTTTTCAATTCTCTAATCTTTCCAAGTTGAGGAGGGTTTTTCCCAAGTTAATTTTTTTTTTTTAAAGATTTTATTTATTTATTTGACAGAGAGCGAGAGAGCACAAGCA
>NC_138376.1:40573222-40591371 GCF_054177405.1 Leptonychotes weddellii | reverse complement strand
TCAAGTATCTTAGAATGTTAAAGGTGACTTTAGAGGTTTAGTTCAACCCCCAGTACAGAGCCCACATATCAGCAAGAGTGACTTCTAGATTTGGGGCCATAATGAGATCTAAGACAGTCCCATTCATTTTGAATGGTGCTGATTATTCAAAGGTTCTTTCCAACAAATTGAAATTAGTCTCTCTCCATTTGCCCCACTTTGGCACTGGCTCTGGCCTCCAGAGCTGCCCAGAGGAAATCCAGGCCTTCCTGAAGGACATGGGCTCACATCCTTATGATCATTGTGTTACCACTCCCCACAGCCGTGCACACAGTGGGCACACAGAAAATGCTTGCTGCATTGAACCTATCCTTGCCTTTTCTCGCAACGATTGCTAACCGAGGAAATAGCTCCCATTTCAGTCACTCCCAAGATGAGAGCTGCTGGTGCACAGTGTGAGATGCTGGCTCCAGGCCCTGACCCGAGAACCCTCACGGGATAAAGTTATGGTCTCCTTAATTCATTCAGTCAAGAAGCTTTTACTGAGTGCCTACTACATACCAGGCACTGGGAACATGTCACTCAACAAAATAGGCACCTGCCCTTGTGGAGCTTTGCTTGTGTGAGAAAATAGAGAATACTTAGTGAATATGTGATCTTTTAGAAGGTGATAAGTGCTAGGGGAAAGAAATTGAAGCAGGTAAGAGGAATTGGGAGTGTCAGAATGAGAAGTGTGCTGGTTTCAGTTTAAGTGGGATGGCCATGTAAGTGAAGGCAAGGAGGTGAAAAGGCATCTGTGAGATTATCAGGGGGAAAGAGCAGGGACGGCAGAGGGAACAAGGCTGTGCAAAGGTCCTGAGGTGCAAGCCTGCCCAATGGGCAGGAGCTGAGTCAGCCAGGTGAAGGGGAGCCAGAGGCCCCTCAGAGAGACGTGGGCTCGAGCTGTATTGTCCGCTACAGTGGCCTCTAGCCACGCGTGGCTCTCGCGCTCTTGAAAGGTGCCTAGTCCAAACTGAGACGTGCCGGATGACTACATGACCTGCCACATTTCAAAGACTTGGAATGAAAACAAGAAGGTAAAATTTCCCAATTTTTATATGGAGCCCATGTTGAAATAATAATATCTTAGAGATACCGCATTTAAAAATACACTGTTAAAATTCATTTCACCTGTTTCTTTTTACTTTTTTATTATGGCTACAGAAAATTTTAAATGTCACACGTGGCTCCTATTTCTGTTAGATAGTGCTGGTCATCTATACCTTTCTAAGGACTTTGTTTTTATTCTGATTAAAATGGAGAGCACTTGGGGAGTTTAGAGCAGAGGAATGACATGGTCTGGCTTTTTGTGAAAGGATCGGTCTGGCTGCTATATTGAGATTAAACTGTAGAAGCTCATGCATGGAAGCAGGGAGACCAGTCAGGAGGTACTTGGCAGTAACTCGGGGGAGGGGTGGGCGTGCCTTAGCCCAGGGTGCTAGTGATGGAGGTGGTGAGATGCGGCTGGGATCTGGATATATTTTGAAGGTGGAGACTGTAGGATTTCTTGCAGGAATAGACGTGGGATATGGGAGAAAGGAAGGAGTCAAAGATGTCTGAATATTTTGGCCTGAGAAGCTGGAAGAACGAGGCTACCGTTAACTGAGATAGGAAGACCACGGACAGAGCAGTGGAATATCAGGATATCAATTGGGGTGTCAATTTAATGGTCATGCAGATGTTGAGTAGGCCACTGGTTGTGTAAAGTATGGCACTCAGGGGAGAAGTCTGAGCCAGAGGTGTCTATTTGGGAACTGTAATATCTAAGTGGTATTTCAAGTCAGGAGACTAGAGGAGTTTGCCAAGGAAGTGAGATTATGTTTAGAAAAGAAGACCGGGCGACTGGGTGGCTCAGTAGGTTAAGCAGTGGACTCTTTTTTTTTTAAAGATTTTATTTATTTATTTATTTATTTGAGAGAGAGAGAGAAACAGCATGAGAGGGGATAGGGTCAGAGGGAGAAGCAGGCTCCCCGCCGAGCCAGGAGCCCGATGTGGGACTCGATCCCAGGACTCTGGGATCATGACCTGAGCTGAAGGCAGTCGCTTAACCAACTGAGCCACCCAGGCGCCCAGCAGTGGACTCTTGATTTCGGCTCAGGTCATGATCTCAGGGGTCATCAGATGGAGCCCAGCGTCCAGCTCTGTGATGAGCGTGAGCCTGCTTAATTCTCTCTCTCTTTCCCTCTGCTCGCCCCTCCCACCCCCACTTGCGCGTGTGCACTCTCTCTCTTAAAAAAAAAAGTCCAAGGACTCAGTTTAAGAATAAGACTGGGGAGAAAAGGTGGAAATCAGCAAAGAACTAAGAAAGGCAGAGGAAGAGTCAGATTATGGTGACCTCGGGAGCCAATGAAGAACGTATTTCCAGGAGAGGCAAGTAATCGACTATGTCAAGTGTTCTCTATAGGTAGAGTTAAGATGAGGGAAAAGAGTTGATGGTTGGATGTAGGTGATGTGCAAGTCAGGAGGAGTTTCTTTGGAATGGTCTGAACAAAAAACCTGATAGCAGTGGGTTTAATGGAGAATGGCGGGGAAGGGCTTTGGAGACAGCATCAGAGAGCATGGAAAACACCAAAAACTTTACTGGAAAAGCAAGGAGAGAGATGAGGCCAGAAGTTCATAGATAACTGGGGCTCAAGAGAGATGATAAATAATGATGGGACAGATAAGAGCAGGTTCATGTGTTAATGAGAATAACCCAGGAGAGAAAGGAAAGTTGGTGATGTGGAAAAAAAAAAAAAAGGGTGGAAAAATCTCCGGAGTCATGTTGCCATAGAGGTGGGAGGGGATTCCATCGAGGGCACAGGCAGGGTTGCCCTTAAGGAGCCCAGGAGCCCAGATAGTTCTACAGTAGGGAGCGGGAAAGCCAGCTCTCAGGGTGCGGCTGCTGGGGGACGGGGGTGGGTGTCGTGGACACTCACTTCCCGCCGCTTCATTTCCTCAGTGAAGTGGGAAGCATGCCCCTCGGCGGAGTGAGGCGTTGGAGGTGTGTGGAGTGAGCTGGAAGTGTAACATAGCTGTCTGGGAGAGGGTGTGAGAGTGACCGCACTGGGGACATATAGGATGATTAAGGGTCCTCGTGGTATTATGGACCTGGGTTTGAAGCCAGAGCAGTGAGCACGGGGGTATGTTTCCTTCGGCCACTTTTTGCTGCAATGGGCCAGGACTAGGGTCAGCGGAGAGTGGACTGACCCAGGGCTGTGCTGCCTGCAAACGTGTCGAGGCTTTATTCAAGAGAGCGGTCTTAATGATTGTTCCTTGAGTTCGCTCGTTCAAACAGCTATTTGCGGAATGCCCACGGTTGCCACAGCAGCAAGGGACTAAATCTGCGCTTGCGGCTCAGCGCTGCCTCTGGGAGGACCCAGTCTGCACCCGCACTGCTCCCGCGGGGGTCCGGCAGGAACCACGGCTGGGGCACCGGATAAGACAGGGCTGCCACCTCCTGGCCGGTTGCTGCTACTGCAGACAGGCCAGGCCCAGCTCTACGGCTAGCTTCTCGCTGGCCCGGGCTAAAAGCAATGACCTGGCCAAAAGCTAGCCCTGGGAGGCCACCACATCTGCCTTTCCCCCCACCCCTCAATTTTCCGTTCTCATTCTCAGTAGCAAGCAAGGTAATGCCTACGAAGAGATGCTCTTTTCCTGGGAAAGGTTTCCATTTTAGCAGGCAACTGTGAATATCAAAAAGCCCTCCCATGGTGATTAACATAACATAGTTAAAAAAAAGCCCTCAAGAACCAAGAAAATGGAATAATCATTGAATTTCAAGTGTCTATGGAAAACCAATGCAGGAAATATTTGAAATGCAAGGGTTTGCACTGTGACCATCCCCACCCCCACAGTCACACACATACTCCCTTGCAGATGGGGCACTATGCTCAGAGTAATCCCAGGCGTGAGTTTTAGTTCTTCAATCAGAATTCATATTAGATGTTTACTGAGACACCATGATGACCTAGGCCCCAAATACTGTACTCATCACCCAGTGGTTTGGTTTAAAAAAAAAAACAAACTTTTTTTTTTCCTAAAGATTTTATTTATTTATTTGACACAGAGAGAGACAGCGAGAGAGGGAACACAAGCAGGGGGAGTGGAAGGGGGAGAAGCAGGCTTCCCGCAGAGCAGGGAGCCCGACCCGGGGCTCCATCCCAGGACCCCGGGATCATGACCTCAGCTGAAGGCAGACACTTAACGACTGAGCCACCCAGGTGCCCCTGGCTTAAAAAACCTTGAATATTCCCCACTTTTCACACATATTTCCTGTCCTGATTAGAATTTTTACAATTACTCCTTTTAGTATAATAGCACTGAAACCCTTTAAAAATTAAGTAAGTTATCTGATAGGATTAGACAACATGTCAGGCTTTATTTTATTACTGTATCTGATTAGTTACCTGGCAACTGGGCCCAGAAGGAATGGAGCTGCAAGTGGGCAAGCATTTATCAGTTAATTTTAATCTTTATCAAAATAATACCTGAATATAAGTTCAAATAGTAAAAAAGCTTATGATGAAAAACGGCAAATATCTGATCTGCCTTTTCTTACCTCCTATCCTTGTACTCATGGAAAATTACCCTTATCTATTTTTGGCAATTTTTCTTAACATTCATCTCCATGTTTCTGAATAGTATGTTTATATTGTGTTTCTCCATTTATCAGTTTTAGGTATTACTGATTCATTTCCCTCTCCTCAGATAATTATACAAAGATTTTTGGCTAGTCAGTCGTAGGCATTTACATTTCTTTGGCAAAACATTGTTCATTGCTGAGGTACAATCCTTTATTTTTCCTGGAATTAATAATTGCCTTAGTTTTTGTATTTGCCTGGTTTTCTGTATACCCCTAATTACTTTACTGAATCTTTGCCACACACTAATTGATAATATTGCAAAGGCACTACTTCTCATTTTTTCTTGTAGTCCTCTGTATTAGCATTCCCCAGGGAAACAGAAGAAAAAGAGAGAGAGAGAGAGTGTGTGTGTGTGTGTATAGGGGGAGAGAGAGAGAGATTTCATTTTTAGCAATTGGCTCATATGATTGTGGAGACTGGCAAATCCAGGATCTGTAGGGTAGGCTGGTGGGCCAGACTCAGAGAAGGGTTGATATTGCAGCTCAAGTCTGAACGCAGTCTGCATATAGAATTCCCTCTTGCTCAGAGGACATCATTCCTTTTTCTCTTAAGGCCTACAACTGATTGGATGAGACCCACCTATATTGTATAGGGTAATCTGCTTGACTCAAAGTCTACTGATTTGAACATTAATCTCATCTGAAAAATATCTCCTCAGCAACATCCAGTCTGGTTTTTAACCAAATATCCGGGATCTTTGACTAGCCAAGTTGACACATTAAAATTAACTAGCTCCCCCCCAAAAAAGACAAGAAAACCAAACACATAAATAAAATTTAACCCTCACAATTTCTTTCCCAGAATCCTCTGTTCATGAATATAATCTCTGCTCATAATTACGGCTTTCTGCATATCTGCCCCAATGGACTTTTTTCTTCATTGTTCTCCTGGAACCCTTTCTCATCCAATTACCCCTATTTGGGGGGAGCATATCCTTCAGTAGCTTCTGGTGCACAAGAAGTAAAATTTTAAAGTCTTTGAATGTTTCAAACATTTTTATTCTTCTCTCACATTTGATTGATGTGGCTCACTCTAAAATTCTGGGTTGGAGATGCTTTTCTCTTGGAATTTTGGAGGCATTTCTCCATCATCTGCTGATTTTCCAGAGTTGGTACCTTTGAACAATCCAGTAAAATTCTGATTTACCTGCTTTTTCTCTCTGGAAGTGTAAAAATTCCACTGTAAAAGCTCAGGACCCTGGTCCTGAGCTTTTACAGTGATGTGGCAGGGTAGGGCTTTTTCACTCACCTTGTTGAGCATTCAGCACAACTTTCAGACTGGAGTCTCGTGCCTACCAATGCTGGCTGGAAAAATTTCTTATGTCACTTTGTGTTTTTTTTCCTCTTTCCTACTTTCAATTATTTATTTATTTTTCTGGTAGGTTCTGATTTTAGTTGGGGAGACTTTCTAATCTGACCCTCTAAGCTTTTTTCCTACTTTTGTTCTCTTTCACTTTTTTTTTTTTTTAAGATTTTATTTATTTGACAGAGAGAGACACAGCGAGAGAGGGAACATAAGCAGGGGGAGTGGGAGAGGGAGAAGCAGACTCCCAGCTGAGCAGGGAGCCAGATGTGGGGCTCGATCCCAGGACCCTGGGATCATGACCTGAGCCGAAGGCAGACGCTCAACCTACTGAGCCACCCGGGTGCCCCAAGTTTCCTAACTTTTTATGATTTTTTCATTTTGACTGTTATATTTATAATTTCCCAGAGCCCTTTCTTGCTTTTTGATATTTTTTTCTTCTCTTTTTCCTGTAACATCTTGGTTGTTCTATCCTCAGGGACTTCAGTGGCATAGTAGCAACATCTTCCTGTGCTCTCCTTCCTCCACGTCTTGGTTAGTTGGTTGGTTTTAAATCTCTTTCGTGTTGGAGGCTTTTCCCAAATGTGTAGTCATCCTTGACTCTTCATATTTAAGGGGAGATCACTTTTTTAAAAGCTGATTTGTAGCTCTATGCATGTAGGTTAAACTTGTGGACTGGTGGATTCTCTTTTAGGGGACTAGTCCTTGAGCTGTCCTTTTTATTATGGAATGCTAAACTGTTTGCACTTCATTTTTCTAAGGCTATTCAGTTTCTGCAGGAAAGAAGGGTCATCCATTTCCTACAGCCAGAGTGATGTCCCCAAGCATAGGCCTTGTTGCTGATCTTCTAAGGGCAGGGTGGGGAAAAAAGGCTAAGGTCCCCACAGTTAATGAGCTGACTTTTATTTAATCAAGCTAATTTCAGCCCGATGCTCACTTCAACCTTCCCTTATTCTTTATGTCCCCAAATGGCGAATGTCTCCAAATCCAAAGCCTTGGTTATTCAGTTTCCCAAGAGAACAAATCTCAGCTCTTCTGTTGGCTGGGGAGGCATTATTATCTTACCAGTGAATTAAGGAAAACAACCCAACTGCTTGGTACTCGGACATTCCACCAATGTTTTTGCCTCACTCAAGCCTGGCCTTCCTTAATCCCTGAGGTGTCTGGGCACTAAGCCTGTGAGTGAGTCAGTTGGCTTTCTTTTTTCTCCCACAACCACCTCCATTTAAGTTGGAATGTTCTCCCCTTCCTAAGTTGCTTCCCCTGATGTCTACTTTGTCTTTCAAAAAATCATCAAAATCTCTCTTCTACTGTGTCCTCCTTGCCTCTTTTTATTGTTATTGTTGTTGGTGGTGTTGTTAATTTTTGCCCTAGTATCATTTAAAATTTCTTTACGGGTACTCTAGCAGTGGGATTGGGGAAGGGGAGGGAATAATCTACCAGTGTTAGCTAGAAGTTTTAAATAGGCAAGTTTTGATGAGGAGACAGGAGAAAGTGCAGAGGATGGGGCGTATCCAGAAAAGGGGCTCAGAGTGTGCATGGTAGGGCTGGGTATACAGGCAGCCTGAAGGCACTGAGTCCCTGGGTAGAGCTGAGAAAGATACAACCCAAGGGTTTGCAAGGAGACGGGAGCACTCAAGGGGCAGTAAATCTGACTACTTCATAGCTTTGCTCTAGGTGTTCCTACTTGTACCAACCATCACGCTTTTTTTTAACCAGCCATAATACTTTGAATGAACTTTATACCTCTTTTTCTAAACTAAGCATGAGGATCAGAGAGTAATGTTCTTCCTATCCGACCTGTACAACCTTACCCTCCCCCGCCACTTTCTGCTGATTTCCTCTCACTGTTGCAGGGTCCTTAACAGAACTCGGGATCATTTCATTGTTAACTAAATATATATGTTAGTAGGCCTGCTGTCACACAGACACATCATATTTAAAAAAAAAAAAAGAACTCACCCTGATGGAAAACTGTCATGTTAATTCATAAGATTAGAAGGATCTTAAGATGTCGCCCAGCTTATATTTCTGTGCTTCAGGGTGAAGTGGTACTGTACTTAGGAAGTGACTCTATTTTTTTTTTTTAAGATTTTATTTATTTATTTGACAGAGAGACACACAGCAAGAGAGGGAACACAAGCAGGGGGAGTGGGAGAGGGAGAAGCAGGCTTCCCACTGAGCAGGGAGCCCGACGCGGGGCTCGATCCCAGGACCCTGGGACCATGACCTGAGCCGAAGGCAGACGCTTAACCGACTGAGCCACCCAGGCGCCCTAGGAAGTGACTAAATGCTCATTCACAACTCCTGACAAAGTGGCAGGGGGCAGAGGGACAGGGCTGGAGTTGTTGTAAGACCTCTAGGGGTGTCCCTGTTCCGTGTTGTCTGGTGAGGAGCTAATGGTTGAGATTCTCAGCTTCTTCATCTATGAAATTACACAAATACTCACCCTGAGTATCTTATAATAAGATTGTTGTAAAATCAAATGTGATCGTTCAGATCAAAATGTTTCCCTAATTGTACACTACATTGATATATTCAAAGATAAGTTCATGGAATTGGCCAGAAACTTTGCTACCTTTTCTGTGGAATGTGAAATTCAATGCAGTACATTCCATGATCCTATGACACTTAGAATTTAGTAACAGTTCTTTAGAGAAGAGGGAAAAACAACAAAGACAAAAATCTGGCTTTTTTTTTCTTTTAGTGCTGGAATTTACATCTCAAATCTGAAATAATTCCGTGCATATTTTTCTGATCCATGCCCACTACCATTGGCCCTATTCTGCTTTCTCCTTTGTGTTGAGTTTCTCCAGCCTTTAAAGCAAGGCTGGGAAAGCTTCAGTGTGGTGGAAATGACCCAACTCTCCACTGGCAGATAAATGTATAAATACAATGTGGTATATGCACACAATAGAATAGGATTCAGCCTTAAAAAGGAAGGACATTCTGACACATGCGACAACATGGATGAATCCAGGGGACATCAGGCTGAGTGAAATTAGCCAGTCACAAAAAGACGAATGCTGCATGATTCCACGTATATAGGTACTGAGAGTAGTCAAATTCATAGAGACGGAAAGTAGAAGGGTGCTTGCCAGGATAGGAAGGGAAGGGGAGTGATTACTTAATGGGTGTATTTTCAGGTTTGCAAGATATAAAGAGTTTAGGAGATGGATGGTGGTGATGATTGCACAACAATGTGAGCGTATTTAGTGCCACTGAACTGTACTTAAATGGTTAAAATAGTAAATTTTATGTTATGTATATTTAGCCACAATTAAAAAATAGGAAAAATAAAGCAGCTTAAGTGCATGATAGATGTGTAAATCCAGTAGCATGTCCAGAAATAAAACCAGGTGTGCATGGTTCTCTAGAATCTTTTTTTAAATTTATTTTTACTTATTTATTTGACACAGAGAGAGAGAGAACAAGCAGGGGGAGTGGCAGGCAAAGGGAGAGGGAGAAGCAGGCGCCCCGCTGAGCAGGGAGCCCAACTCGGGGCTTGATCCCAGGACCCTAGGATCATGACTTGAGCTGAAGACAGATGCCCAACCAACTGACCCGGTGCCCCAGTTCTCTAGGCTCTTACACGTCTGCAGCACAATAGTAGGTGTTCAGTACACTTGTGGGGCTTGTGAAATTGCCCTGGATTTCTCTGTACCAAGTTTTCAAGTGATTTTTTTTTTTAAGATTTATTTATTTGAGAGAGGGAGCACGGGGAGGTGGGGAGGAGCAGAGGGAGAGAGAACCTCAAGCCGACTCCCCACTGAGCGAAGAGCCCCACTCGGGGACTGGACCTCACAACCTTGAGATCATGACCGGAGCCGAAATCAAGAGTCGGACGCTCAACCGACTGAGCCTCCCAGGTGCCCCTCAAGTGATTTCAATGAATTGTTCTCAAGGTTAGGTTTTCTGAATAAAGTTTGAAGAAATTTCAAGACAGGTGACTAAAATAGATTTCAAGAAATACCAAGTTCCAAATATTACTCTAGAGAAAATGGAAGAATCACAGACACTCTCTCTCAAAAGGAGAGTCCATTTCAGCTGTGTTGTATTCCTTCCAAATGACTGGAATTTTTGGTAAATGGCAGGCCTTCCACTAGCAGGACCTTGGGCAATCATCTGGTCCAGACCATGCCTTCAGGCAGGTAAGATATCATCATCCCTTTTCGCAGATGAGGCAATCCTGGTGACCAGAGAGGTGAAGAAACTTAAGTCACACAAGAAGGGAAGGAATGGCGTCCAGAGCTCAGGGCTCCCGCCTGCCAGGATCTGTGCTTATTTCTGTGCTGTCACGCTCTGTCTTCCCTAACTCCTCTGGATCTCTGTTTTTCCTTCCACATTCTAGACTTACTATATTAGCCATCCTAATTATTGTGTATGAAGTCTTTGAGTGTCCCAGGCTGTGGCTCTGGGAAAAGGCGGGTGGTTTAAAAGCTTTTCAGAGTTGATATGATAGATATCTGGAATTGAGTCCCAGATTCAGACTCTAAAGACAGGAATCCGTGTGATGGTGGATGAATTGGTTGACCTCTGTGACTCTCAGATTCCTCATCTGTTTAAAAACATGCCTGATTCAGTGTATTTTTGTGAGTCAATGAGATTTGTTTGTGAAGGTATTTTGTATGGTATAAAGCAAATGGTTTTTAGGGGCGCCTGGGTGGCTCAGTTGGTTGAACGTCTGACTCTTGATTTCAGCTGAGGTCATGATCTTGGGGTTGTGCGATTGAGCCCCACTAGGGCTCCGTGCTCACTGGGGAGTCTGCTTGAGATTCTCTCTCTCTCTGCCCCTCCCCCTCCCTCACCCCTGCCCAGCTCTCTCTCTCTCTCTCTCAAATAAATAAATAAATCTTAAAAAAAAAAAGAAAGAACATGGTTTTTAAAGTGTGATCCAGTGAGTCTTGGGGGTACCCCAGACCCTTACAGGAGGTTTACAAAAATTAAAACTATTTTCATGAATGTACTAAGATGTTATTTACCTTTCTTTACTGTAAATCTCTCACAAGTATGCAGTGAGGTTACCTGACATCTGTGTGTACTGTAACAGATTGAATGCAGAAGCAGATACGAGATGTCCCACTGCTTTCTGTTAGGTTAGATTTTTTTTTTTTTTTTTAAGATTTTGTTTATTTATTTGCCAGAGAGAGAGATAGTGAGAGCAGGAACACAAGCAGGGGGAGTGGGAGAGGGAGAAGCAGGCTTCCTGCCGAGCAGGGAGCCTGATGTGGGACTCGATCCCAGGACTCTGGGATCATGACCTGAGCCAAAAGCAGACGCTCAACCGACTCAGCCACCCAGGCGTCCCATTAAGGGAAAGTTTTGACTAGTTTGATCTTCTATATAGACGATGAAAGCTTTCTCCATATAAGCAATAAGGCTGTCTTGCTTTTTTTTTTTTTTTAAGAGTTTACTTACTTATTTGCCAGAGAGAGCACATGCGAGAGAAAGAGAGAGAAAGAGTGTACAAGCAGGGGGAGTGGGAGAGGGAGAAGCAGACTCCCCACTGATCAAGGAACCCAGTGCGGGACTCAATTCCAGGACCCCAGGATCATGACCTGAGCTGAAGGCAGACGCTTAACCGACTGAGCCACCCAGGTGTCCCTGTTAGGTTAGATATTAGAGATTTGCAAAAAATGTTACTATGACTCATTCTATGAATTTTTGTTTTGAAGATAGTTATTTTTTATAAAAATGGCATTTATGTTAAAATGAAATGGGTTATTATACAGTGGCTAACGGAACATAATAAAATACTATATATAAAATATATAAACTAAATATTGATCCTTAAAAAAAGGATAGGCTTATTACTATTATTTTACATCAATTAATAAGTATTTCCAAAAATTTTCAGTTCTAATTTCTAATATGGTAAACATTGGCAGATATAACTACATAAACAAAAGCTTTTTGTGAGATTTTCATTATTTCTTTTTTTAATTTATTTTTTTAGTAATCTCTACACCCCATATGGCGCTCAAACTCATGACCCTGAGATCAAGACTCACATGCTCTTCTGACTGAGCCAGCCAGGGCCCCAAGATAATTATTTCTTTCTTCTTTTTTTTTTTTTAATTTATTTGAGAGATAGAGAGCACAAGTAGGGAGAGGGAGAGGGAGAAGCAGGCTCTTCGCTGAGCAGGGAGCTGGACGTGGGGCTCGATGCCACGACCCCAGGATCATGACCTGAGCCGAAGGCAGCCGCTTAACCGACTGAGCCACCCAGGTGCCCCCATACTCATTATTTCTTAACAGTGTAAAAATATAGATGCCTGAGTGGCTCAGTCAGTTAAGTGACTGCCTTTGGCTCCCAGGGTCCTGGGATCAAGTCCCACATTGGGCTCCTTGCTCAGCGGGGAGCCTGCTTCTCCCTCTGCCTGCCGCTCCCCCTGCTTGTGCGCACTCTCTGACAAATAAATAAAATCTTTAAAATATAAAAACATTTGAGAACTGCTGCTATAAAGCACTGTACAAATAGTAGATATTCTTACTTTGTATCACTGACTTAAAAAAGAAATACCATGATAAAAAGTTTGCACGTTTCTTATGGGAAATGTAGAAAATTACAAATAAATATAAAAAAGGAAATAAACATTATCAGTAGTCCCATAATACAAAGAACAATGGTTACCATTTTTGTTGCATTTTTCTCAGTATTTTATTTTTAAATTTGATTAATTGAGGTATTGTTAACACATGTTCCATTAGTTTCAGGTGTACAATCAGTATTCTTTCATTACAAATACCTAACCTGTGAGTCAGCTAGGCTTCAGAGTTTTGGTGGCAAGAGCTGAGGCTGTCACGTGCTGGCCTGCAGCCCCACCTGCAGACTCCCAGCTCCGCACAGTTCTCTCTGGGTGTGTTTTCTTCAAGGGATATCTCGTGTGTGCTCATCACTGAGTCTTCTCAGTTACTACATTCGTCCACCACGTTCTCCCTCTCCTCCTCTGCCCTCTTTGGGGATGAGCTGCTAGAGTGTCCACAGCCTGTTGCAGAGGGCTACCCCAGTTGCCCAGGCCTGCATCTCCGAATGGGCACAGCTGGGCCCTCCCACTGCCTGTGAGCAAGAGCTCTCAGGAGGCAGAGGTGGTGGGTGCTGGGTCAGCTTGCAGTCCTGGGTGCCCGAGAGTCTTGCTATGGTCGGGACCTCCCTCCTCCAGCAGCATTTCGACCTGTGGACATGGGTGGTGCACAGTTCTACTGAAAGTATCTCTTTGTCCTTATCATGTTACTACCTCCATTCCTGCCACCTGTCTAGTCCTAAGATAGGAGCCCATGAAGGGCTAAGGATGGGGCAGTTCACACTCTGAGTGCAGAATATCACCAGCAACAGCTCCCCCCACCCCGTGACCAAGGTTCAGTACTTTAGGACTTAGTACTTACAGCAGCAGCTTTCAAACTTTTGGGTCTGTTTTCACTCTTCAAAATCAATAAGAGCCTCCAACAGCTTTTGATTATGTGGTTATACCTACCAATATTTACTGTGTTAGGAATCAGAACTGAAAATAGTTTGAAATATTTATAAATCCATCTAAAATAGCAGTAACAACTTGTTCCATTTTAACATAGATCATAGTCCTGCCTTGATTGTTCTGTGACTTTTTTTTTAATCTGTGATTCTTTTCTTGTTAAGATTTTATTTATTTATTTGACAGAGAGAGCGAGCGAGCACAAGTAGGGGGAGCAGCAGGTGGGGAGAGGGAGAAACAGGCTCCCTGCTGAGCAGGGAGCCCCATGCGGGACTCGATCCCAGGACCGTGGGATCATGACCTGAGCTGAAGGCAGAAGTGCCCGTCTTTAGAAGGACAAATAAAAAGGAGGGTGGTTTATTTTGAAATCTGGGCAAAATTTAGGCTTACCTAGATGGAAGATGTGTTAGTAGATCTTTTTTTTTTTTAAGATTTTATTTATTTGAGAGAGAGAGAGAGCACAGAGGGAGAATGAGAGGGAGGAGCAGGCTCCCCGCTGAGCAGAGCCCAATGCGGGTCTCGATCCCAGGACTCAGAGATCATGACCTGAGCCAAAAGCAGACGCCTGACCGACTAAGCCACCCAGGCGCCCCGTGTCAGTAAGTCTTTAACAGGTGCAAGTTGAAGGACTCAATTCAAAGGAGTGAAAGTGTAAATGGTATTTGTGGATTGCATAATTCCAGAGGAGAGACTGGAGCTGGCCACAGGCTTGCCTGAATCTGGGTCTCCTTGCTCTCCCTTTGTCCATCTCTCTCTGCTTTTTGCTCCCTTGTTGGTTTCCTGGCTCAGATTCTATCCCACGACAGCAGCGATATGGCCATAGCAGCTCTGAGGCCAGGCTTACAATTTGGCAGCTGAAAGACACACCTCTGACTTGGGAAATTCCAGGGAAGGACTGTGTAGGTCAGACTGCGTCCCATGCCAGAAGGGACAGAAAGTTCTGATGGATGGCCTTGTGGGGGAGGGGAGGAAGGACAGCAGTTTCCTTAAAAATGGTGAAGTTAGGAGGCAGGAGGAAGTTGACACCAGAAAGAGCTGATGTGTCCGATGATTTACTCTATCACGAAGGGAATGCCTTTTAACATCACTGTTCTCTAGTTGAGAGATTGGTTACTTCATGATCTTATAAAGATTGAGTTACTTAACCCCTCTGTACCTCAGTTTCTCATGCTAATATAACTTAATAATGCTGTATTTCATGAGGTAGTTGTGAGGATTAACCCTGACTCACAATAAGGGTTAAATACATGGCTTAGTTCACGGGAGGGGGACCAGACAATGGGTGGATCTGGGGCCTGGAACATCTCTTGAGCTGAGGGAGGCACCGGGAGAATAGACAAGACTTATAGACACTGGAAAGTTCATCCATCTAGTGTAGAGAGGTGTCTGAAGTGCATGAATTAGAAACCACAGGTGGCAGTCACTCCAGGCAAGCACCTCAGCATTGAAGGTCTGGCATACTTGTTCTGAAGCAGAGCAGTATGATGCCACGCTCCCTGGAGCTCTCTAGACATTTGGAAATACAGGGGTAGGAGGTTATGGTTGACATTGTGACTTGGATGTGTTTCTGGCCTTTAGTGTCTGGGGAAACAATATGTTCATGGGACAGTCCTACACAGGGAAGAACTCCCCTTCCTAAAATGCCTAAAGCACCACCACTGATGTAAGAAACTAGAATGACCTCAGTAGGCAGGCCCCGGAGTGACAGGGAGTGCAAGAGCAGAGGGACTGAGAAATCCAAGCTTCGGTCATTGAGGTCAGTCAGCAAGCAATAGAGCCTCTGGGCTCCTGGCTTTTTTTTTTTTAAGATTTTATTTGTTTGAGGAAAACAGAGATTGTGAGTGAGTGTGTATGTGTGTGTATGTGTGTGTGTGCAAGCAGGGTTGGGGGTGGGGAGAGGCAGAAGGAGAGGGACAAGCAGACTCCTCCCCACTGAGCAGGGAGCCTGATTCCCCTGAGATCATGACCTGAACCCAAATGAAGAGTTGGACACTTAACTGACTGAGCCACCCAGGTGCCCCTGGGCACCTGGCTTTTAGGGCGGGATTCCTGTCTTCAGGAAGGAGGCAGAGATGGAAAAGAGCAATGCAGAGTTCTGAGTAAATAGGAGCAGAGACAAAGACTCCAGACACTGAACAGCCCTGGGCAGGTCATGCAGGACCATGGCCAGTAGGCTCGTCTGAGTTCTGCCCCAGCTCTGCCACCTACATGCTTGTGAGGTACTATGTCTTTTTTTTTTGGTGAGTTACTCTTTCTGTAAGCCTTGATTAACTCCTCAGTAAGAGAGTATACTAAGGACAGCATCCACCCCATAAGGCTGCTGTAAGGTTGGAGTTTTCAGCATGGCACCTGACACACTGTAAGTGTTCAGCCAAGGGAAGTGGCCCTGATTATTGTTGTCATCAGTAACAATGACGGAGATCCAATGAGGAGAATTTGGGTAAGAAGGTAGGATGCTGGCCTTATGAAAGCAGAAGTGCTGTTACCAATCTGGGACATAAGGTCACAGCTCAGAGTGTGGAGATAGCTCCTCAGTTCCTTCCTGTGTCAGAGTAGGGTTGGTGGTTGGGATGAAGAGGGATGTGATGTTGCAGCCGGGCCCCAGCAGATCATTGTGTGAGGAGAAGGGAAGTGGAAGATGGCAACTCCTTCAGGAAGGAACCAGCAGTTTAGCTGGGGAACTGGGACTAACACTCACGAATAGTTAAAGGAATAGCATGTACATGTACTCTTATAATTATGCAAAGTAGTATCTATGTTTGGTGATGTATGTAGGGGAAAACAAAAGTCTGAAAGGACGTGACCAAAATGTTCACGGTGGGAATCTCTAGGAGATGAGAATATGAATTTTTTTTTTAAATAAAGATTTTATTAATTTATTTTTCAGAGAGGGAGGGAGGAGCAGAGGGAGAGGGAGAAGCAGGCTCCCCGCTGAGCAAGGAGCCCAATGCGGGACTCAATCCCAGGACCCCGGGACCATGACCTGAGCCGAAGGCAGACACCTAACCAATTGAGCCACCCAGGTGTCCCAAGAACGCGAATTTTTAAAAAAGATTATGAATTCATTTTGTGATTAGAAAAAAATGTTAGTCCTGAGTGACCTAAGACAGCCTATAATTCAGTTAAGAGTTCTGGAATACCACAGAAATGAGAAATCACAGGTTCTAGACTAGTGCGGAAAGATCCATAAGGAGGTGGCATTTGGGGGATTCCTGACGGAGGGATAGGATTTAGACATGAATGGGAGAAGACACGCTAGAGAGGAGGCCTAAGTGAGTGGATAATCATGACGGGTGTGCCATGCCAGTTACCAACTTAATTCCTCTCATTCTTGGCCCTGCTTTGTGATTCTGGAGGCTGATGGGGCATCACGATGCACATCATGATGGTGAAAGACGTTTCCCTAGAGTATCTTCCCTCCAGCTTCATACCTTACCTTCCACACTCCTTCTAGACTGCTTCGGTTCCATGCATTAAGTTATCTTTGGCTTATTTAGTGTCTTTGTTCATCTTTTCCGCTACGAAACTTAATGCTTCATTTCTCCCTTAGATCTCCAGAGCCTATCAGACAGCCTGGAATATAGCATGTGGACTGAACTGACTTGTGAGGATGGTATTATTTGAGGGGATTGGAACACTTAGAATTAGTGGGGGCATCATTGGTAGGTGTAGAATAGCATTTTATAGTATTTCTGGTTTAGGAATGTTGGCCATCCAATATCTATTCCAGTAGGTTCCATCAGCATGGTATTTCTCTACCTCTGTCTGCCTCTCTATTCTCTCATACACAGGCAGGGGTATGTGGTAGGAGAATTAGAATCTACTATTAAATCAATCTGCTTTGGGCTAAACCTATGAAATTCTGAGCAGGAAAACACCTGTACTTCCTCATGAAGTTCTTTTTTCAATGTCCATTTCAGTTAAAATCCCCTCTTTTTTTTTTTTAAGATTTTATTTATTTATTTATTTGCGAGAGAGAGAGAGAGAGAGAGAGAGAGAGAAAGCAAGCATGAGCAGGGGGAGGGGCAGAGGGAGAGGGAGAAGCAGACTCCCCACTGAGCCGGGAGTCCGATGCGGGGCTCCATCCCAGGACCCTGGGATCATGACCTGAGCTGAAGGCAGACGCTTAACCGACTGAGCCACCCAGACGCCCCTAAAATCCCCTCTTAACATAAAGGAGGGGAAAGTTCAGAGGTGAACAATAGAATATCCCTCACATTGCTGGCATTCTGTGCTGGTTAAGTGACTCCTTGGATAACTCTCTCGCCTATCCCAAGCTGAGAGCATCTAGATTTTGATTGGACTTTTGCCAGAGCTCATTAGCATAGTGTACCTTGACCTGGATTAGGGAAATGCAGCTTCTGTGTAGAAAATGACCAGAACCTGCTGGGACCTGAACCAGAGATGAGATTTTTATGACACAGTATTGTCTGCATCTCCATAAGAAGTCAGAAGGTAAGGAAGCCAGAAATCCCCAGGAGAGGCCAGTGTAAGGAATATGCTAATAGTCACCCCATTCCTACAGGGTTTCAGTTCTACTGGGTTCTCTATAGAAATGATGAAATTTGAATACATTTTGGCCCAAGTTGCTTAAAAAAAAAAAAGGGAAGTCTTTACAAATTAAGTTTTTTGATTCTGGAGGAAAACTGAGTTGTTTATTTTCGAAGGGCTGCATACAGTCCTTCCTATGTTTTGTTCTTAACTTTCAGGAAATACTAAATTAACGTTTGTT
>NC_138376.1:40562879-40573122 GCF_054177405.1 Leptonychotes weddellii | reverse complement strand
ATCTTTGTGTCTCATAGACTTGTAATTGAAATCTGAATTCGGGTCAGTCTGTTACAGCCTTTCTTGAGCGACTTAATGTCTATTTCCCAAGCAATTTTTTGTTTAAAACTCCTGGGGATTTAACCTTGCATGGCAGTGTTTGAAACATGGGTGATGGACTTCATGCTCTTTGAATCTTTAACCACTAGGTTGTAGGTGAGTGTGGTAGGGGGGATAAGGCGCAGAGGGACCCCTAATTAGCTTGTTATCTAATGGTCATCGGTTCAGGTCAGCCGTCTTCTATAGTCATATACTTGCCCTCAGATCTCAGAGACTGACAAGTATTAGGGTTCATATGAAGTCAAATAACTAAGGAATGGGGCCCATGGCACTTCCTCAGCTGGAGACTATTAAACTCATAGTTCAAGTTTACTATTAAGTTGTTTTATGTAACATCAGTATGTCCCTTGTTTTTACAAGAACCACCAGCAAATGGAGATGTCACACATGTAAACATGTGTCACTTTGTGTTCTACTAATAAGCACATTTCATCTGCAAAATGATTAGTTTTTTTCCTCAGAGTAGAACATTTCCTTCCTTCCTCTCTTTTTCTTCCTTCTTTCCTTCCTTTTTCCTCCTTCCTTCCTTCCTTTCTTTTTCTTTTTCCCTTCCTTTTCTTTTTTTGGGTAAATCTCCTTTAACCAATTATGATTAGAAACCAGAGTGGTATTTCTCATGGGGGAAGAAATGCAGTCTGTACAAACATTTTTGAATCTCTATCATTTACATAATACAATCTAATCAAAGTAAAGTGAGATAGAAGAACCTTCAGTGGGGGGCGGGGGGCAGGGAAGAGGGAGATTTCTATTAGAAAGCCTTGAAGGGTGCTTTGAGTTAAAGTCAAGAAACACTATTTTTATTTTATTTTTTTATTTTATAACATTCTTTTTATTTTATTTTATTATTAACATATAATGTATTATTTGTTTCATGAGTACAGGTCTGTGATTCATCAGTCTTACACAATTCACAGCACTCACGATAGCACATACCCTCCCCAGGGTCCATCACCCAGCCGCCCCATCCCCCACCCTCTCCCCTCCAGCAACCCTCAGTTTGTTTCCTGACATTGAGAGTCTCTTATGGTTTGTCTCCCTCTCTGGTTTCGTCTTGTTTCATTTTTTCCCCTCTTCCCCTATGATCCTCTGCCTTGAAGAAATACTATTTTAAAGTAGTAGTTCTTAAGGAGTTTTGCCCCCGCCAGGGGACATTTGGCCATGTCTGGAGACATTTTTGGTTCTCACAACAAAAGGATGCATTGCTACTGACACTTAATGGTCGGGGACCAAAGATGCTGCTAACCGTTCTACAGTGCACAAGATAACCTCCCATGGCAAAAAATTACCACGTCCATAATGTCAATAATGCCAAGGTTTTAGAGGGAATCTGATTTGAGGCTATCCATTGATAATATTTGAAGATACAGAGTACACACTGGATTTATTGAGGAGATACAAATTAATGTCTGTGGCAATTTAGATTTAAAAAATACTTGTAGATACATTTGGTTGTGATGTTTCCCACTTGTAACTTGAACCACATATTAGCTAATGTACAAAGGTATATCCATGCAAACAACTCCAAGCTAGCTCTCCCTCTTGCCCCAAGGTATATGGAGGACAATGTTCTAGCCATTGGCTGCAGGGGACCATGGTCCCTACTCCGGCTTTCCCAGCCTGGGCCTAGAAGGGAGAAAGGCAGCCCCAACCCAAGCATCATGGTGCTTCTGATTCCCCGTGGTCAAGCTTTATTGCCACGAGATCACTAATGACATATACCTTGTGTTTTTATTTTGTCTGTTGGTGCTTGCAAAAATGTCAATGAAACAGGTTTTTCTGGCAGGCAAGTACTGATTTTTATCTCTTTAACTGTCAGTATTACTATCACTTATTTTTTAGTGTCAGAAAACAGTCTCCAGGTCTAAGCTGCTTGAGTCAAGAGTGGATTGATCCAACGGTAGGAAACGCCTTTGAAAGGAAAATTCTCCACCACTTCTGCGGGACATTGGACAGGCAGAAACCTATGGGTGACCTGACTGTCATGGAGCCTGAAGACTTTGATTCTGAGGACAAGGAGATGTTAAGCTGGGATATTAATGATATGAAACTGCCTCAGGTATGCACTTACATAAGAATCTGCCTTCAGCATTTGACTGTGAAGCCTTAACTTGCTAAAATCTGGAAGGAAATTGGTGAAGGTCCAAGCTGGGTAAATTCCTCTCCTGCAGATCTTCAGCTGGGCATCCAACTGAGGAATTTTTTTTTTTTTTAAGATTTTATTTATTTATTTGCGAGAGAGAGAGAGACAGAGAGCACGAGAGGGAAGAGGGTCAGAGGAAGAAGCAGACCCCCTGCCGAGCAGGGAGCCCGATGCGGGACTCGATCCCGGGACTCCAGGATCATGACCTGAGCCGAAGGCAGTCGTTTTTAACCAACTGAGCCACCCAGGCGCCCCCAACTGAGGAATTTTAAGAGGAGATGCCATGACCTAGAATTCGAGCGGGTTTTTACCTATCAGACACCACACCCTCCGCCCCACAACAGTTACAGACTGAAACAAAGGAAATGCTACTTCCCTTCTCTTTCAAAATTTTACTTGGCTTCTGTTGTACCCACCCTAGCTAGCCGGTAGAATAAAGTCCATGACAAGGTATTTGCCAATAGATTGACTCTGCACAGTGCACAAATTCCCATACAGTCTTATTTGCTATATAGTAATGGTTTTATTTTTTTATTTTTATTTTTTGAAGATTTTATTTATTTATCTGAGAGAGAGAGAATGAGAGAGAGAGAGCATGGTGGGGGCAGTCAGAGGGAGAAGCAGGGAGCCCGATGCAGGACTCGATCCTGGGACTCCAGGATCATGCATGACCTGAGCCAAAGGCAGTCGCTTAAACAACTGAGCCACCCAGGTGCCCCAGTATAATAATGGTTTTAAATTAAATCTGTAACTGGAATGTGCAAATGATAGTGCTCTTATGGGATAGAGCAGCTCTTCTAGAACTTTTATAAGTAATGCATTTCATATTTTCTTTACCTTCTTTTTTGGCATTTGACTTTTTAACTCTTAATTTGGTGGAAAATAGTAGTTGTTTAAAACTGACCTCCCCTGGCTCCCTTTTTGGCATTCAAAGGATGTGTTTTCTTTGGAAGTTGTTGGAAAGGGTGTTGGGAAGGCTGACTGGAGATCACCAGTACTGTGTAATGAAAAGGTCAAGCTAGTCGGCCTGATTCTGGGGAACAAGAAATTTGGGATTTTCCAAGGCAGGGCAGAAGAAATGAGATTTCCACAGTCTTGATTTATAACCACTCCAGATTTCATTCTAATGAAGACTTCCAGATCATTCCAAATTGCACTCTAGTGAAGATTTTCTTTCTTTTTTTTTCAAAGATTTTATTTATTTGATAGAGAGAGACAGATAGTGACAGAGATAGCGAGAAAGAGCACAAGCAGGGGGAGAGGCAAAGGGAGAGGAAGAAGCAGGCTCCCTGTGGAGCAGGGAACCGGACGTGGGGCTCAATCCCAGGACCCTGGGATTGCGACCTGAGCCGAAGGCAGACGGTTAACGACTGAGCCACCCAGGCACCCCGAAGATTTTCTTTTGTTTCTCTTAAATTCTTGCCTACGTTACAGTAGATCTTGGAAGAGCTGGAAGACACAAAGCATACCCTGCTTTCCACTCAGTGAAGGTGGTTAAATAAACCAGAGCTGAATCATATAAATATCTATTGTAGGGATTTGTCCTTATAGTTGCTTTTTTTTTTTTTTTAGATTTTATTCATTTGAGAGAGAGAGAGAGCATGAGCAGTAGGGAGGGGCAGAGGGAGAGGGAGAAACAGGCTCCCTGCTGAGCAGGGAGACCCATGCAGGGCTCTATCCCTGGATCCCCGGGATCATGACCTGAGCCACCCAGGTGCCCCTTTATGGTTGCTGTTAATTGGTTTATGATTGTTGTAGCTGTTTTAGGGGAAACTTTAAGGTACATTTTAGTTATACCTGGCTCAGGGGCCTATATTGCTGCCTATTCCTAATTTCATGATTGTAGCTCACAAGTAGCTGCTGGATAACCTAAACATCAAGAGTAGAAATAAACAAGTACAAGGAAGATTCGCAGTTTCGCATCCTAGAGCAGGGGTTTTAATGGGGTTTGAGAACCTTCTGAAATGGTGGGTAACACCGTGTACTAACATGCATTTTTTTTTCCGGGACAGAGGATCCATATCATTCATCAGATCTGTAGACAAAAGAAAGGAAGCACCACTTCTCTGGAGGAAAACTCAGGGCTCATAAAAGTTCATTTTCCAACATGAATTTCCAAAAACAAAAGCATTCACAGCTACCCAAGACATTAAATTCAGAAATTTACAACAAAAATACACAATGCAATTTTGAAAATGTATCATTTACAGTTAATCAAAAAGTTTAATTGCTCATGGAAATAACTCAAGTGCCCTTGTAAATAGCCCGGGGAAATGATTAGAAGTGCAGTGTCCCTTGGGGCACCTGGGTGGCTCAGTCATTTAGGCCTCTGATTCTTGGTTTTGGCTGGGGTCATGATCTCAGGGTTGTGAGATCGAGCCCCACGTCGAGCCCCGCGTCGGACTGCGCTGGGTATGGAGCCTGCTTAAGATTCTCTGTCTGCGCCCTCCCTCCCTGCCCCCGCTCATGTGTACTCTTCTCTCACTGTCTCTCAAAAAAAAAAGGTGCCGTATCCCTTTAATATTTTCTAAGCAGAGACATCACCATCCTGATCTGGGTTTATGCTGGCTCTGGAATCGTATCAAGAACCAGTTGAGGTGAAAAATAAAAGGGTCTTGAAAAGATTTCCAAGCTAATTAGGTTGTGTATTTTGGGAGTATATCTGGTTGTGAGTATTACGAGGCCGAGACGTTGCACTGTATGGGGACAAAAGCCTGGCTTGGAATTCCAGTTCTGCCTCTTTTTAAACTGTAAAGCCTTAGGGAGTTGTTTACCTTTACTGAGACTCCCTTTCCTCCTCTGGAGATGAGGTGGTTGCCCTCACCGGCCTAGGATTCTGTGACCTGAGATTAGGAAGGCAGCCTGCCTTCTGGAACTGTCCGCCCCATGCTAACATAATACCTGGCATATATTAACAGCAGTGGATCAATGTGGAATTCATTAGCGGGTGGCTCCACTGCTTAGAATCTGTTTGGCTCTAAACAAAAGGATTTTAAGTCTCCGTTACCTCCTCGGTAAAAGGAAAATAGTGATTCCTTATGCAAGCTGCTTAGAACAGTGTTTCCCAAAGTGTGTTCTGCAGAGTACAAGTGACGCGGTCTTTTTGTCGGTACCGTAGAGAAAGAAAAACAGAAACACTAGGTTCAACAAAGTTAAACAGAGTTCTCCGCTGCAGCCTCGGACACTTCCATCCGTGTGTGTGTTGGCGGTGCTCCCAAGAGGAGGCTTGTCAGGCACTGCGGCTCTGACTTGTTTTTGACCCTGGAGCTCTCTCTGTGGAGGCCCTCAGGCGATTAATGTTCCTCAGACTACCTGCTTGGGCACCAAAAAAAATGTGGTTTGAAGGATCAAATGCAATTGCTTGTTATTGTTGTAAATGTCACACAAGGAATTCAGAGTTTGTTTTTCATAATTCTGTGTTCTTGCCAGGATGACTACTTCCGCAATGTGTAGGCAAATTCTGGCAACTTGTAGACCCATTTCTTTCCTGCTAATCCACTCACATGCTTCAAGTTTCAAGATGGGCCCCTGAATGCTGATTGCATGTCCCATTCCCTAAAATTCCATAGCCCCTTATACATCTCAGACATGTCACGATTTATGGGCTAATATTTGGCAACAGTGAATGCTGATATCCTCATTAAGACATCAAGCATTTCATGGGGTGCCTGGGCGGCTCAGTCGGTTAAGCGTCTGACTCTTGATTTCAGCCCAGGTCATGACCTCAGGGTTGGGAGGTCGAGTCCCGCGCTGAGCACAGAACATGCTTGGGATTCTCTCTCTCCCTCTCCCTCTGCCCCTCCCCTGCTTGTGTGCTCTCTCTCTCTCAAATAAATAAATTAAATTAAAAAAAAAAAAAAAAAGGACACCAAACATTTCCGAGTGACTAGAATGTGCCAGACACGACAGCAAGCTCTGGGGATACAGGGACCATTAAGCTATGATGACTTCAGTGGAAGGGCTCATGATCTTCTGGGCAAATGGAGCAAGGTCCATGCCTGCACAGAGAACCTGTGTCATGCAGAAAAATGCTGGAGGTCCTTGCAAGAGGAAGTATGTAATTCAGCATGCCTTGGACATGGGAAGCAAGGCAGAGCTTCTGGCAAAGGGCTTTCTCGGAGCAGTGCCTTGTAACATGTAAAAGGATTAGGGCAGGGAAAGGGAGCAAACAAGACCATCAAAGCAGAGCAGGGCACCAGAGTCCAAAGGCTATTCAGCCTCTACGTTTGACGGAGCTTGTGTACAGGCATTCAGCAGGGACAGCAGGGAGATGGGAGAGGCAACTGGCTGGAAAGGTGCTTTGGAAGCAGCGTATCCCAAGAGGATTTATTTTCTAGGAAGCTGGCAGCCATTAGGCTTTTGGGGCGGGACAGCGTCATCATTGGATCTGGGGCTCAGAGTCCACTTGCCCTGACTAAGCCATCCCTCCCCTCTATTTGTTTCATGTTCGCTTCCTCCTCCTTGCAGCTGCATGTTATATCTCTATAAATCTTCCTTTCACTTGTTTCTGGTCCCTCCTCTAACGTGTGGTTATTTTGACACCCTTTCCCCGTAATCCAGCCCCCAGGGAGCCAGCCCTCATCCACAGGCACTCAACTTACTCAAAACAACCACTGATAAAAATCTCTATTCCAGGCCAACGTACACCAGTTTGCTTTCCCTTTTTATTCCCCTTAAATTACATTTTCATCTTAAAGATGCAAATATAATTGCTTTAGGGTTTGCTTGGCCCAAGCAGCAAATGTCTGGTGTTGGTTTAGTCTTCCCTACATTAAAAATGTTTATTACAAGTTCCTGGAAAGGGTCACAATCTTCATTAATACTGTAACTCTTGACAGCCTTGAATACCTAAGAAAGTGCTTTTTTTCTTTTTCTTGTTGGAAAATTGGGGAGAGAATCACTCCTTTTTCTTCCTAAGTAGTACCCACTTCAGCAGGGCACAAAGAGCACCTGCTCTGTTCCTAACACCAGCCAGTTTCTCTGAGTACAAGTACAGAGTGTTCCAAAAGCACCACAGCAGACAAACCCTGAATCATTTTGTTCCTAAGCATGAGTAGTTTTCAGATTAAACCTGTGGCCAGGGGTGCCTGGCTGGCTCGGTCAGTAGAACATGCAACTCTTGATCTTAGGGTTATAAATTCAAGCCCCATGTTGGGCATAGAGCTTACTTAAAAAAAAAAAAATCCATGGCCAAAGCCACACCAAGACATTAACTCCCAAAATTCCAAGGTTTAAGTACATTCTTTTATAGAGAAAAGATTAAAAAAAATATACACATGCTAAACATAAATACAGGTCAACCTAAAACCTGCTGAGTCAACCACAAAGAAGCCATGTCTCCAATTAGTTAATTCCTGGACCATGATTTTAGCCAGCAAGGTTGACTTGGCCTCAAAGTTATAAGTGAAGGTGAATCTTTGAACTCTTTCAGTGAGTTCCTGTGGGTAAATGTAAATCACAATGAGCCAGAAGGAGTAAGTAGATGTGTCTTGGTGCTAAAGAGCTAACAGGTAAACCAGATTCTGGATTTCTTGCAATTATTATCTGCCTGCATGATCAGGTCACATTGTTGTTGGTCTGACAGGTACATCTATGATTTTGTCCTCCTTGGCGGCGGTCCCCTTGATCTCAAGGTCATTTGAACTTCCTGGGACAGCTCCACCTATATTGGGCTCCCTTGGTCATTGAATCCCCACTACTGGAGCCAGAATTATTCTGCCACCCCGTGCTCCTGGTGTGATGGGGTGGGGACATTACTGCATCTGTGGTAGGAGAAACTCTCTTCTGGGTGCCTGCCGGAAGGTCCCTTGCTTAGCTGGGTAGAGTGGAAAAGGGAAGGAAGAAGAGTAGAGAGAGGCAAGCGATGGAGAGTTTGGAAAACTGGAGTACCCCGGCCCACCTTAGTGTTGTCTGAGCAAATAAGGACATTTTTGTTTTGAATTTTGACGCTTTAACAAAGGTAAGAAATTGCAGTATTAGCCTAAGGAATCACTCTTGAGTTAACTCAAAAGCATTTTGTTGAGTTGAATTTCTTCCTTTGATAACACTTGGAGTTTGTTTCTAGTTGGCCCAGAAGAGATAAGTTCCTGAAAATGTGTATAGATACCAAAATGCTGGTTGAATTGTTTTTTCTGTGTTCCATAAGTAACATCTCATTTTCTCCCTCTATCTGATTTGCTTAAAGGTGTATCTGTTTGCTCTCCCTGTTTTGTTTGGAAACATTTATTTATAAAGAATTAAGCTATTCCTAGCATTAAAGAAAACCTGCAGATAATTGCTTTATATGAGAATGGATTGTATTCTACATGAAATCAATTTTAATATAATAACATGGTAATGTAGGTGTTTTTGATACCTTATTTTAAAATTTTCATTTTATTAGTTTTATGTAATAATATATATTTAATTTTTAAGGGACCCTATTAGAACTTTAAGTAGTTAAGTAAAGCAGAATAAGGAAGGTTGGGTGCTCTGGGATTCCATGGAGTTGCAAAGATTTTGAGTGAGTTAGAGGATTAGGTCTCTTAGTAAAAAAATTACAGAAATCATAGAAATGTTAATTAAAACCCCAGTGATGTTACCCATGAGATTATAAAATATAAATTCGTTAGATTTACCTGTTGGAAACCTGAAGAATATTCCCTTTAAATTATAAACTTCTTAACTGAGAGGAAAAACAAAGTTACTCATGAAAAGTTAGAAATTAAAATAAACACAAGATCAGAAAAGAAGAAAATATTTTATGGAGATCTGCTAAACAAGATTAAGAAATGATTATTCTTCCTTTTTAAATGTTACCTCTCTGGTGCCTTGAATTTACAAGGCTTTCAGAAATCACTATCATTCATTTGACACCTGGGTTTCTTTGCATTATGGGAATCTGGCTTTTGTCTTACTTTCAATGTCAAACGTTGTCGAAGATTCCACTAAGCATCCAAATCTCAAAAGATTGGGCATAGAGAAGAGCTTGATAAGAACACATTTACGCCTAGGAATTTTCTCAAGTTAATACTTTGTCAAAATTATTACTGATGGGACTGGAAATGTAGCCTGCCAGTGAAGAGGCTGCTGGGGGAGAAAAAAAAAAAGCTTAAAAGATGGTCAAACGTAGGGACACCTGGCTGGCTCAGTCAGAAGAGCATGCAACTCTCGACCTGGGGATCTCGGGTTCAAGCCCCACACTGGTATAGAGGCTACTAAAACAGAACAAAACAAAACAAAACAAAAAAAACAAACTTAAAGAAGAAAAAAAAGACAGTCAAATGTAGAAAATATTATAAGCCCTGGGGCACCTGGCTGGTTTAGTAGATTGAGAATGTGACTCTTAATCTCAGGGGCATGAGTTCAAGCCCCACATTGGGTGTGGCACCTACTTAAAAAATAAATAAATAAAATATTTCTTAAAAAGAAAAGAAAATACTGTAAGCCCTAAAACAAACCTCAACAATGTTAAAATAATTGAAAATACAGTGTTCTCCAACTATAGTGGAACCAAACTAGAAATTAACGGTGAAAGGCAATAGGAAAATCTGCAAATACATGGGAACTATGATTCATAAGTCAAAGAGGAAGCTTCAAAGGGAGATCAAATACATTAAACTGAGAGAAAACTGGGGGGAAAAAAGACGGTGGAGATAATTTCTTCCTCTGAACATCTGAGACACTCACATACACCTTCCCCTCCTCCTGGTTCGTGGGATTAATGGCACTGACCAGCCTGCAGGGCCCCCTCACCTTGAAAATGAAAATCTCCGCTTTTCTTCGAGTCTGTTGCCCTTGTCTCTGCTACCCTGGTAGCTGTGCTTTGTGTTTGAGTTCTTGAAATGCACCAGGCGGTTTTTACAATCCAAATTGTTAAAGGTCCACGTTTTAGCATTTTAACCTGCATTTTTCTTTTTTCAGAAGATAAAATATTATGCTTTCCATGGCCTTTCTGTGACCACAGAAAACAAGAGGGCATTGTTTAGAGCCTTAGGTCAGAAGGAAAAGAATAGAAGAGAAGGC
>NC_138376.1:40531670-40562379 GCF_054177405.1 Leptonychotes weddellii | reverse complement strand
TTTTTTTTTTTTAAGATTTTATTTATTTATTTGACAGAGAGAGACAGCGAGAGAGGGAACACAAGCAGGGGGAGTGGGAGAGGGAGAAGCAGGCTCCTGGCTGAGCAGGGAGCCCGATGCGGGACTCGATCCCAGGACCCTGGGATCATGACCTGAGCCGAAGGCAGACACTTAACCGACTGAGCCACCCAGGCGCCCTGTACTGGTGATCTTTTTAAGGAGAGCTTAGATGTTCACGCACAGGGAAGAGTGCCAGTGCTAGGCAAGAACGTAGAACTTTCCAGCCAAAGTAAACTCTTCCTTCCCCCTGCCTTGTTGGAGGCCCGTGGATCTAGAAGTAGAGAAAAAGGAAGAAGATCTCCCCAGGGGAGAAAGTGGCTGTCAGAACCCTCCCAAACCCGGGCTCTCCAGTTTTCCCACTGCTCAGCTCCGGTGACTGCATAAACCCTTCGCCTTCCCAATAGGGTAACTACAGTGTGGTATGAGACATTATCTCACTACCCTGCCACAGTGTTTTCCACTGTGATTGTGTAAGTAATCATATTACTTCACCCTCAAAAATTCTTTGTGAGAAATGGTCAGTAAGTCTTCTCACCAAGGGCTAGAGAAACATCAGTGGGGTAGAACTCAGGGGAAGGGGGACACTGAATGACAACTCAGCTTGGTCCGGGGAGCAAATGTCCCATAGACTCAGCAGTCCTCTTGCTCAGCGCTCAGATCCCGCTGCTGGAATGAAACCCTGGTTGGTCTTTGCCAAAGGTCTCTACAGCTCTTGGGTGCCAAAGCAAGCTTCACATCTGTGAACAGTTGTGTTGTTTTTATTTTTTAAGATAGTATTTATTTATTTGAGAGAGAGAGCGAGAGAGCGTGAGAGGGGGGAGAGGGAGAGGGAGGAGCAGGCTCCCCACTGAACAGGGAGCCCAACGCGGGGCTCGAGCCCAGGACCCTGCGATCGTGACCTGAGCCGAAGGGCCGAAGGCAGATGCTTAACCCACTGAGCCGCCCAGGCGCCCCACAGTTGTGTTTTCTCACGTAAATTATAGCGATATTCTTTGTGTTTCTATCAGAATGTGAAAAAGACCGACTGGTTCCAGGAATGGCCAGATTCCTATGAGAAGCACATCTACAGCTCAGAGGACAGGAATGCGCAGCGACACCTGAGCAGCTGGGCCATGCGCAACACCAACAACCACAACTCACGCATCCTCAAGAAGTCCTGTCTGGGCGTGGTGGTGTGCGGCCGAGACTGCTCCGCCGAGGAGGGGCGGAAGATCTACCTGCGACCTGCCATCTGTGACAAAGCCCGGCAGAAGCAGCAGAGTGAGTAGGGTCAGGCTCCTCACCCCCCAGTATCTGCCCTGTGGTTCCTCCGTGCCCAGGGCACCCGCCAACAAAGCTGCTCCCTTGGGTCAAGGCACCTGACTCAAGGCCTCTGTTCAAACGCAGATGCGTCACTTAGGGGACTCACATTAGGTCCTCAGTGCACCCACATAAAGTCTAGGAGAACGTTGGTTTTTTTGGGGTTTTTTTAAAGATTTTATTTATTTATTTGACAGAGAGCATAAGTAGGCAGAGCCACGGGCAGAGGGAGAGGGAGAAGCAGGCTCTCCGCCGAGCGGGGAGGCTCGATCCCAGGACCCTGAGATCATGACCTGAGCCGAAGGCAGACACTTAACCGACTGAGCCACCCAGGTGCCCCTAGGAGAACGTTGTTGATCACACTTGCCACTTGACATCTTGGGGAACGCCCCCCCTCCCCCCAGGAGCTCAGTGAATGCTTTGGTCTGGAGTGGGAGCATTGGGACGAAGTTTGAGATTAGACTCCATTCCGTGCCATTTAGGTCCATACCATAATCATGTTCATTTTGTTTCTCTTTATCACGTTCATCACATTGTGAAACAGCTACATCCAGCATTCCCCATGCCTTGCTCACTTCAGACCTCAAGTTACTTCATGTTCTTTCCTTGTAAGCCGTCTTGAAAACTTGCTCTCAGGAGAGGCTCTGATCTCGGTCATTTACTACTTAATGAGAATTTAGGGGCTGTGTGCTTTCTCTCCTGTGACTTGGCTCCTTGACCCTTAATTCTAATTGTGAAGTGAAAGAATTCTGTCCTCTTCTCTACAAAGAATTTCAAGTCTCAGTAACTAATATGGAGGGAGGGATTTTCTGCTCAGGAGAGCTCTCCCTTGACCTGTGAAATCGCCCACTCTGTAGGAGACCACTTCATCTGCCCCTGTCACTCCTGTGTGAGACTGGTCTGGGACGCGTTGATGGCCAGGCCTCCTCGGGTCAAAGGCAATGCCCAGTGGAAGGGAGCCCGTAGCACTGTGCCCAGGTCCATTCTCTGCCATCCTGGAGTCAGGTGCAAACTGCCAGGACTCAGTTGGCATGGTCACCTGCCTGTGCTCTCTTACAGGGAAACGCTGTCCCAACTGTGACGGGCCTCTGAAGCTAATTCCTTGCCGAGGCCATGGGGGCTTCCCGGTCACCAACTTCTGGAGGCACGACGGACGCTTCATATTCTTCCAGGTTGGATTTGGTTAGAGTTCTGAGATGCCACTTCTCTTTAATTCAGGAAGTGTGTACAGAGCTCAGGGGGACGTTTCGTACAGGAGATGGGCAGGGGAACGTACCAACCCTGAGCCGTGCTCTGGGCAAGCAAATGTCTGCACCCGCGCCTCCACGGAGGCGCCAAGCACTGGAGCCCCAGGAGGGGACGGGCTCCCTGGGGGAGGCAGCTGTCAGGAATCTGATCACACTCAGGCTAGCGCAGTGCTGCGGCATGTGGTTGGCTTCGGCAGACCCGAGGCTGAATACCGGCTCTGACCTCTCCCCAGCTCTGTGAACCTCAGCACGTGACTGGACTCCCCTGAGCCCCAGTTTTACATGAGACGTGGATATGAAGAAGTACTTGAGGGGGCGGTGGTATAAACGGGATAAAGCGTGGCCTCTGATGGCAGACTGCCTGGGTCTGGATCAGTGGCGTGCTGGTCAACCAGCCCTCCAAAAAGAAAATGTCCCGATTGCTAGGGTGGGCCAGCATCTGTGATAACAACAGTTCCCGCCATGGCTCCTCTCCAGCTACCAGCCAGCTCCCAGAATTCCCAAATGTCCTAGAGTTGGCTCTCAGCTTGGCCAGCTAGCTCCAGCATCCTTTGAATCCTGGCTCCCCACTCACTCAAGGGGGGCAGGGGGAGGAGGTTGCCTGGCTGGTGGAGTCTCCCCATGCTTCGTTTTCCTACTCTGGAAGCTGGGGCAGTAATCAGGGTGGCATGACTGATGGCGTTACCGAAGAGTCCGTGAGATCACGTGTTCGTTGCAGCCTCCCCCACATACCGGAGGAAGCACCTCGTGTCACTTCTTAGGGTTGTGAGTGTGACTTCGCCGAGTGGGCGAGGGGCACCATGGACAAAGACAGGCAGGAAAGCACATGCCGGGCTGAAGAGGTTTATGCAGTCTCGTGCCAGTCATCAGTAGCAACACCCAGGGCAGGGCACAGGGTAAAACTTAGCACACTGTGAGGTACAATCTTGCTATTTATTTTACCTCCTTGTCTCCTGCAAGTCAAAGGGAGAGCACGATCATCCAAAACCAGAAACCAAACTGGAAGCCGAGGCAAGAAGAACGATGAAGAAAGTACACACGGCGTCTGCCTCTGTCCCCTTAAAGCTGAAGGAGAGCCCAGAGACAAAGGTAACCTGTCGTCCTGTGTGTTCAAAACATATGGCGACTCACCACCCCTGTGGTGGGGGCAGTAAACGTCCCTGGTCCCTTCCCCACCGACAAAGGAGGTCAAAATCATCCCATCCGGCTCGTCTACAAGGCAGCATCCCCCAGAGAAAATAAATGGAATCTGGCGTTTTCCTCTTAATTTCTACCATCTTTGTAGCATGCTCTCAGATGCTCTTAAACTCCATATAATTTTAGAAACATCTTCCCTACTACAATTACAAGGAGAGACTTGGATTAGTACTTAACCTCTATTTGGCACTTTATATTTTGGTTCAGAAATGAACCTAAAATGGTCTCCGCAGAATATTAGCCTTGTGTTTTAAAATGTTTTTTCCAAAATTTCCATTCTTCCCCTAAATAGATAAAGCACACTCTACCAAGATGAAATAACCAGGAAGTTTCTGAAAACATTGGACACCTGCGGTGTTGGGGGTTGGAGAGGCCAAACTGTGATGTGAAATTTATGGCTTTATGGGCATCAAACCATAGGTTTGTGGGTTTGTCTGCTTAATAGTGATGCTAATTCCTGTATTTTACTACTGCTCAGTGCTCCGCATTTCATGAGGACAGAGATGGAGCCAGTTCATCCCTAGAGGTTCTAAATGTGTCTTACGTAGGAAAAAAATGTCATTTGGGTCTGTTAATAGGGACATGTGAGCCCCTGAAACCAAATGGCTGGTTCCTCATCCCTTCTCACAGCCCTGGGACAAATTGAAGGGCATTTCCTCCCACTCACTCTACCTGGTCATAGTCTCTCTACCCCCACCCTCGTTACATAAACAAGCAGATCACTTAATTCTCAACCAGCTTCTTTCCCTGTGAATAACTGGAAAGTAATACGCTTCCTTTATTTATAGAAATAAATTTACTACTTCATATCCTAGAGGTCCTATTTATGATTCAACAAAATCCCCATGAGCTCGGAGAAAAACAACAACAACCCTAGTCTCTCAGACTGAAAACAATGCTAAAAAATAGAAAAGTCAAGAAAGAAAATGATGTGTGTGTGTTTGTGCATGCGTGTGTGTGTGTGTGTTTGTGCATGTGTGTGTGTGTGTGTGTGTATGAGAGACTGAGTGAGCGAGCAAGACAGAGATCCACTGAGAGTTATACTGAGTATAATAGAAATCTTTGAAGCTGTAGTTTGATTTTTCTTAAATAGTCTCTTACAAAGGCAGTTACCATATCAGATTTGTGTTTGAAGATGAAACATTTTAAACACACGCACTCTGCTCAGAGTCAAAGGAGTAAGAGTAACTCAGCTCTTACTGGTTAGTAGGCTTTACAGTGGAAATGGACGCAACCTTTTGATTCTTTCAGGCTTTAAGTGCTTGTGGTGAAACCGTGCTGTGCATTTGTGCTTCAAGTATGTAAGGAATGAGGAAAATCAGAGCGCTTATTTGTACAGAGTAACTCTGGGTGCCTGTGGTAGTTGTGTCAATTTGCTTAACTTATTAATGTGAGCTTTTCGCTTTCCTTTCTAGTCTCTTCCAGGTGAAACCCAAAGTTGGGGAAGTTTACCTTTAACTTGGTCTTTCCAGGAAGGCGTTCAATTGCCCGGTAGTTACAGTGGACGTTTAATAGCTAACACTCCCCAGCAGAAGTCACTGAATGATTGCTTATTCTTCTCCAAGAGCTATTGCTTGGGGGGAACCACTGATCTGGCAGACCCCACTTCCACCTTGGGCCCCACTAAGCTCTATGAGAAATGCAAACTGTCCAGTAGTTGGATCTATAATAGTGGGGACCTGCTTCATCCTGTTTCTGGAGTCTTCTCTGACTACGATGATCAGCAAACATGGAATAAAAACACTGCTTTGGGGAGACATTCTCTTAATGACAACTGTTGTCCCAGTTATCCTTTCCCTCTGACCAGCTGGCCTTACGACTTCTCCCCTTCCCAGAACTCTGCAGAACCCTTTCCCCAGCAGATTCCAGTGGAGCCACCTGCGGCCGAAAGTAGCTGTCGCCCCTTATGGCCAAACCCAGGGGGTGATCTTTATGAAGAGAAGATGCATGTGGATTTTAACAGCTGCTACCCTTCTACCACATGCCACTCACCTCAGGAAGACCCCTTTCTCCTTACCTACACCTCCCATCCCCACCATCAATACTCATTGGCAGGCAAGAGCCGCAAGTGGGATTTTGATGAAGAAATGAGGGGCGTGGGTTTGGATCACTACAACAATGAAATGCTTCTAAACCTCTGTCCTTTAAGATGATCCAAATCTAAAACCTTGTACACTATTAACAGAGATGGAATTTAGTGCAGACACTCTGGAAAATAGTATGGAGGTTCCTTAGAAAATTGGAACTGCAGCAGCTTTCACAATAGCCAAAGAATGGAAACTACCTAAGTGTCCATCAACAGAGGAATGGATAAAGAAAATATGGTGTGTGTGTGTGTATGTGTGTGTGTGTATATATATATGTATATACACACATATATATATATATATATATACACACACATAGACAATGGACTATCACTCAGCCTCACAAAGCGAGGATATCTTAACCTTTGCTACAACATGGATGCACCTTGAGGGCATTATACTAAGTGAAATAAGTCAGACAGAAAAAGACAAATACCATGTGATCTCACATGTGGAATCTAAAAAAACCCAAACTCATAGAAACAGATCAGATTGGGGTTGCCAGAGGTGGGAGGTGGGGAGGGGTGGGGGGGAATTTGGTGAAGGCAGTCAAAAGATACAAACTTCCAGTTTTAAGATAAATTAAGTTCTGGAGATGTAATGTACAACATGATGACTCTGGTTAACAATATTGTGTTATATATTTGAAAGTTGCTGAGAGAGTAGATCTTAAATGTTCTTATGACAAGGGAAAAAGTTTGTAACTATGTGAAACAATGGACATTAGCTTATTGTGGTAAAAATTTGGCAGTATATACATATATCGGGTCATTACGTTGTACATCTTAAACTTATACAATGTTATATGTTAATTATATCAATAAAACTGGAAGAAAAAAAAAGATGACCCAGATTTTTTACAACCATTCAAAAAAAAAAAAAAACTGTCTTTAGGAAATGGCTGAAAGAATTTCTTTGGGAAAGAGTTTTCAAAACATAACCACGGGTAAATCAGAACCATGGCGACAAGCAAAAGGCAAGACTTCCTCACACAAGTAATTTGGGTCCTCCTCCATTCCAGTCCTCCCATCCCTAGTGAGGAATGGAAACTTGTCTGGTCTGTGGCAGGAAATGTCCTCTGCTTTTTCTCCCCCCACATTACTTGGGGCTCTCAGCGCCTCCACTGCAGTGTCTGTTACATTGTCCTTGAATCCTATCAAACAGCAGAGATGTGAAAAGCCCACCTACCTAGGATCTCACCTCTGCCTTCTGGGAAACTGAAGCTGAAGCAACAGGGATAACGGGTAAAAGAGCTTCAGAGGTGTAGAAAGATGAAGATTCTACCACTGAGGTATTTAATGCGTTGCCTAGTATTAAACCTGTGGGATTCGTTCGTGCACTATGTGTTTTCTGGTTGATTTCTAAGACTTGTCAAGACAAGGACTATGACCTGATTCCGTCTAAGACAAAGACCAAGACTAAATGGCTGCAGGAAGAAAAATCCCCATGGTGCCAAATGGCGTCCTGCTCTTCTTCCTTCTCACTCTTCCTTTTCCTCACTGCCTTCCCCTTCCACGAAGGCTTAGATTTTGTCCCATTTACCTTTGTTTTTATAGTACCTAACTCAGTGCAAGTTCCTAATAGGTGCTTGAGAAAAATTAGCTCAGAAAAGTCCTTGTGTAATTAACGTGGCCGTAACTGGCCAGCCATATTTGAATGCCAGTTCTTTGCTAAAGTACTTGACAATAAAAGGTGAGCCTAGACATAAAATCTGGAAAGAACTGTGCAATAAACAAATTAATTTTCCAAAATTAATTATTTTCCTTTCTATTTGAAGGATAACAAATGCACATAATACAAAATTTGGTTCCCGGTCTCCTCAAGGCAATATTGACTCATTTCTTGTCTATTCTTCTAGAGGTAGAGGTATTCTGTGTGTGTGTGTGTGTGTGTGTAATCATACCAGATTCATTTATAGCATGACTTTTGTCATTTTAGGACACAATCTGGGCATCAGGTCCTTTTAAGCATATAGGATCTTATAAGCATATAGTTGCCTCATTTTTGTTTTACAGATTTTATTTATTCGAGAGAAAGAGCACAAGCGGGGGGGTGAGCAGAGGGAGAAGCAGAAGCAGACTTCCCGCTGAGTAGGGAGCCCAACGAAGGGCTCAATCCCAGGATCTGGAGATGGTGACTTGAGCCAAAGGCAGATGCTTAACCAACTGAGCCACCCAGGCACCCCTAGTTGCCTCATTTTTGATGGTACAGAATACATTCCATGACTGTATTATAATTAATTTAAATCGTCCCTATTGATAGACTTTTAGATTGGGTTGAATCTACTTAATTTTTTTTCTAAGTGCATAAAACTTAAATGTTCAGTTTGGCAGAGTTCTAAAGCAAAGGCTTATGCAAGCACCTTTCAGGCCAAGAAATAGAACTTCCTGGCAGTTCAGTAAATCAAGGTTCCCTGATAGGAGCCCCTAATCTCACCCACTCCTGATCTTAAACCCTTTCCTGCATTCGAAGGTAATTGACTGGCTTTTTATATTTTTACTACCTTTGCATGTACTACTAAGCAATAGTTTGGTTTTGCGTTTTGGGGGAAACTTAACAAATAGAATCATATAGGATACTGTAAAAAAGTATTAAAATAAAATTTACATACAGAAGAAGGCACAAATCGTAGTCTACAGCTCAATAAATTGTCACAAGCACACATCAATCTAGCCATCACCTAGCATCATATAGTCTGCTCAACACTGTGTCCATAAGAATCGATCAGATTGTTGTGTGTAGTTGTATTTTGTTATTTTCCCTGTTGCATTAAATTATTTTTTCAAGTTTATTTATTTAAGTAATCTCTACATCCAACGTGGGGCTCAAACTCACAACCCTGAGATCAAGAGCTGTATGCTCTACCAACTGAGCCAGCCACGTGCCCCTAAATTTTTTTCACCCAAAATGCCTTTTCCCATGCTCTAAAACAAGCGGTCTCTGTTGGCTAAAAATTTTGGCTCAAAATTCTGGAAAGTAGTGTGTCATGAAATTCAGCTCTACTGTGAGATTTCCAGGATTTTGCATCCCCTCATCTGCGTGGTCCTTGTGTCTATACAACCACTGATCCGAGAGTTTGAACTAAGTTTAAAGGTCACTTGTGCAAATATCTGAACAGACATGAATATCTCTTACTGTTTCCCAAATAAAAGTTTATCCAGCATGTTTTTATTGCTTTGCAGAGAAGAGAAATTCTTTTCTTCAGAGCATAATCACCAAATAAAAACTATACAGTAGACTTAAAATGCACGTTAATTTGAATATTGTGATTTTTTTCCTTGTTTTTCAAAGGGATAATTCTTATCATTCTTCCTGTTCCACCTCTGAGAGCAGGGATGGGGTAGATTAGTGTGTGTGTGTTCAACTTCTTTTTGAGATAAAATTGCCCTATAACATTGTATTAGCTTTAGCTATCCATCCAACATAATGATTTGATATTTGTGTATATTGTGAAATGATCACCGCAATAAGGTTAGTCAACACCCATCACTGCACATAATTACAAGCATTTTTTCTTGTGATGAGAAGGATTAAGATCTCTTCTCTCGGTACCTTGCAAATATATATGGTATTGTTTTGTCTTGTGTGCACGTTTAACTTTAGCTGAAACTGCCAAACTGGTTTTACAAAATGGCTGTATTATTTTGGGTTTTTTGTTGTTGCTTTTTTAAAATTTTCTTTTTAGATTTTATTTATTTATTTGAGAGAAAGAGAGAGACCGAGATAGTGAAAGAGCACAAGTGGGGAGGAGAGGGAGAAGCAGCCTCCCCGCAGATAAGGGACCCCAATGCGGGGCTCGATCCCAGGACCTCGGGATCACGACCTGAGCCGAAGGCAGACGCTTAACGACTGAGCCACCCAGGCGCCCTATTTTGTATTCTTACCAGTAACGTACAAGAGTTCCAGTTGCTTCTTGACCCAATCTTTTAAATTTTAGCCTTTCTAGTAGGTATGTAGTGCTATTTCAGTGTGGTCTTAAAAAAAAAAGATTTATTGATTTTTTCAAAGATTTTATTTATTTATATGACAGAGCGAGAGAGAGCACGTGCAGGGGAGCAGGGGGAGCGGCAGGCAGAGGGAGAGGGAGAAACAGGATCCCCCCTGAGCAGGGAGCCTGATGCGGGGCTCGATCCCAGGACCCCGGGATCATGACCTGAGCCGAAGGCAGTTGCTTAACCCACTGAGCCACCCAGGCACCCCAATTTATTTATTTTAGAGAGAGGGAGGTGGGGTAGAGGGAGAATGAGGGAGAATGAGGGAGAAACTCTAAGCAGACTGTGCTGAATGTGGAGCCTGACACAGGGCTCCGGGTCTCGACTCATGACCCAGAGACCAGGACCCCAGCCGAAACCAAGCATAACCAAGCGTTGGCCACTTAACTGACTGCGCCACCCAGGCGCCCCTCTGTGTGGTCTTAATTTGCATTTCCCCTAATGACTAATGATGTTGAACTTCTTTTTGTATGCTTATTTGCCATTTGTGTATTTTTGGTGAAGTGTCTATTCAAAACTTTTTATTTTTAAGATTTTATTTATTTATTTGATAAAGAGAGAGCACACACACATAAGCAGGGGGAGCAGGAGAGGGAGAATCAGGCCCTGCTGGGTCCTGATGCAGGGCTTGATCCCAGGACTCTGGGATCATGACTTGAGCCTAAGGCAGATGTTTGACGGATTGAGCCACCCAGGCGTCCCTATTTGAAACTTTTGTCCGCTTTTTATGTGGTTGATTTCCCAAAAAAAACGTTGTAAGAATTATATATTCTGGTTATAAGTCTCTTACCAGATACATGCTCTACAGATTTTTTCTTAAATCTTTTGGATAAAAGTCTATAATCGGATATACATTTTATGCATTTTTTTCCCAGCTATTGTGTCTTTTCTGATCCGAGATCACAAAAATTTTCTCCTGTGTTTTCTAGAAATTTTATTTTTCAACTCTTACATTTAGGTCAGTGTTCTGTTTCTAGTTATATGGCATGAGGTAAGCGTTGAGCTTCATTTTCTTTCACACATGGATATGAAATTGTTCCAGCACCATTTGTTGAATCAAATGTAATTATGATCTTTGGTTAAATGAATATCCAGAATTTCTGCTTTTATGACTATGTTACAGGTAGACCATTTGGTGTACTATACTTACATTACCCTTTTTAGACAACAGATTGTTTATTCTGGAGTTAATAATTGTCTCATCACATCACTTAGTTTGCTATATTACTAACGATAGTTTATCCTTAACCGCTGTCCAAGCTACACAAGTCCTTTATAGTAACTCACAGTTTTCTTTTCCTTTTTTTTTTTTTTAAGTTTTATTTATTTGAGAGAGAGAGAGCACAAGCAGGGGGAGTGGCAGGCAGAGGGGGAGAGAGAAGCAGACTCCCCCCTGAGCAGGGAGCCCAATGTGGGGCTCGATCCCAGGACCCTGGGATCATGACCTGAGCCAAAGGCAGACGCTTAACCGACTGAGCCACCCAGGGGCCCCGTAACTCATAGTTTTCTTAAAGACAATCCTCCTAGAACCTGCCATCTCTCCTCAGCTGTGGACAGATTGCACAGTAATCCTGGTGCTCTGCTGTCATATTCGCCATCATCTTTGGACCCTCTTTCTTCTCCTTTCTGTGGGATTCCACATCTTTCTCATTCTTGGTATAGTTCCTCATTTGGTGGAGCACACACTCCACTAGTTTCCTATGAAAAGACAGATTGGAGATAACTTTTGAACTCTTGTACACTTGAAAATGTCTTAATTCTATTTGCATATTTGACTGAGGCTTTATCTGAGAGTAGAAGTCTAGGTTGGAAGTGATTTTCACTCAGAAATTTGAAGTTATTCCTCCACCGTCTTCTAGCTTTCAATGTTGCTATTGAGAACAGTGGGATGTTTTGATTTCTGGCCCTTTGAATGAGGCCTACTTTTTCTTTTTAGAAACTTTTAAGGTATTTTTTGTTTTTTCTGATTATCTGAGATTTCATGATAATGAGCTTTGATGTGCATCTTTTTATTTTTTATTTGTTGTAGCAGGCACTTATTGAGTTCTATTCTGGGGCATTTTCTTGTATTTAAAAAGATAATAATTTGGGGACCACCTGCTGGCTTAGTCCATAGAGCATGTGACTCCTGATCTTAGGTTGTAAATTTGAGCCCCACATTGGGCATGGAGCCTAGTTTAAAAAAAAAAAAAAAAGAAGAATTTTCTTTTTCTCATTCTCTTTTTGAAACTTCTTTTAGTTGGGTGTTGTGTTCAACAATTTCTCAATGAGCACCTACTAGTGTATTTGCCCTGGTTGTGGTGCTAGGCAAAATTGCATCAACTATGTTTACTGAGCATTGACTGATTACAAGAACCATACTTGGACCTAGAGAAAGTTACAAGACGTAATACTTGATCAAAGGAATGCAAAACTATCAAGGTCAAGAGAAAATACAAATAGAAAAATATAAAAGGCAAGTAAAGTGGAAACATATTAACGGTTACTATAGCACAAATTTTACTTTTAATATTGTCATGCTTCATATATGTAATCAGTAAACCTCCTATCACCTGGCTTAATGCCAAGCTCCTGGAAATGATTTAGAATGGCTCAAATGTAAAGAAATGTCAAAGGCTAATCAAAATCAGCGATCAAGACTATTATGCTGACTTGGATAAACATATAAGAACAAAGTGTCCAGAGTAGGAACTAGTTCTCCTGCCTTTGTTTTGTATAAAGACAAACTCATTTATCATCTAGTTCAGGGTGGCAGACCAAATTTATGCCTTTGCCACCTCTTCTTGAGATCTTCCTCAATGTCAATAATGAAGTGCACAAAAAGAATGAACTCCTAAGCCAAGAGAATTTAAGGGAGATCGTAAGTCCATAAGAAAGGTCAACACATTTCTGAGAGGTGGGAAGTAGATGGAGGGTATATAGACCTGTAGTGAGGAGGTGTGTTGGTGGCATAGAGGTGGGGCTCCGGAAAGGCTGTGGGCTTGTTTGTTGTCACCAAGCCGAAGAGTAGGAATGGGAAGGGCGGTGGCTCCAAGAACAGGGCCAACACTTGAAGGTCTTTCTACAGATCAGCTGCTACCAGTCAGTCCCTCTCCCAGCAGGCTTTCATCCAAACATGTATCCTAGGGAATAAAAAGTAAAAATAAGCATTAAATTAAGACTTGTCTCAAAAGAAATTCAATTAAGTGTTCTAGGAAGTACTAAGGCTTTTACTAGGGTCCTTGTTCCCCAGAAAAAACCCCTCTCATGCTTGCCTTTTGGGGGGCCAACATCTAAAGTAAAAACTGGCATTATTTGATCTTGATGCTAGTAACTTAAGGATAAGGAAAGATTCGCACAGATAAGGAAAGATAACCCTACCTGCTGAGTGATCCTGCAATGAGCTCTTTACATAGACCCAGTACCGTAAGTAGTAGTTCTTGAGTTCCAGCTTTTAAAATTAATGACAGACAAAATACGGAAGGCCTCATAAAAGTTACAGCACAGGACATAACTTTTGCAAAGGTAAAGGTGTAGTGGACAGATGGTGAAGGGGGAAAAGTAGAGAATTTGGGTAGGGTCCCTTATATCCTTGTGTGGAAGGGAGTCACCAGATGCTAACTAACATTGATGCAATAATAAATACATGGTGGTTTAACATGTTATTTCAAGCTTCCAAGATATTTCCTAGAAGCATTGAAGAATAATCCTACAACAACATATGACAGAGAGATCATGAAGAGGAAGGGAGAGGAGTGGCCATGCCCCTGAGCTAAAGTCATTCTGGGGAATCCATAGATCGCCAGACTGGATAAAAATAGGTTTTAGAATTCTGAGGGTGACCTTAGAAAAACCGAAACGTGATTTAAAGTAGTTGCCTCTTAGGGAAACTTGGAGGAGGGGCAGGAATTTTCTTATAAATTCTTTGCTTGTACTATTATATACATACATATATATGTGTATGTGTATATATATGTATATAATATATATGTAATATATAATATGTATATAATATATGTTATGTTTAATATATATGTATTTTCCATGTACAAATGTCATCTTGATTGAAAAATGAAGAATAACAAATCAAAAATCACTACATGAGTGTCGCCAGGGTGACTCAGTTGGTTGAGGGTCATGATCTCAGGGTGCTGGGATTGAACTGTCTGCTCAGTGGGGAGTCTGCTTCTCCCTCTCACCCAAATAAATAAATAAAATCTTTAAAAAAACAAGAAGTACTACACGAACTTAATAGAAGTTCATCACAAGTGCTTTTGATTGGCTTCTGTTGTTCATCATAAGATGAGTAATCTTCGTGTTTATGACATGAGTGCTAACAGCTGTGCTTCTCCTCTGTACCTGCCTACTGCTGATCTGTTAGCTGGTTCTGAAGGTACGAAGTGGCCCTCCATTTGGGGAGTGCTTTCCCGTTCATTCATAGATAAGATGTAATCAGGAACTGGGTACCTGGAGAGGCGTGAGCTCAGAGACGCAGGTGAGGCAATATCCCTGGCCAGGTGAGTGAGTGAATGGGAGTGAGGGCAGTCAGTTTGGGTGTTGCCAGCCTGGTATGTGGCTTTGACTTCAAATGGTACCTTAACAGCCATTGCTTTTCTTTTGTCAACCAGCCCCTATCAGTAAGACAATACTTGGCCACAAGACTTGGTGGCCAAGTGGGTCCTTCTAAGCTCATGGGATGAGTGCAAGAGGAAGACCATTCAAAAGTGGGGTGAGGGGAAAGTTGGGGGAGATGGAAGATAATAACGGCATATGGTGATTGAGGAAAAAAGGATGGGATGCATTTTAAAAGCAGAACCAATGCCCAAACTTTCATTCTGACGTTCAAAATAGAATAATTGTCCGGCTTCTAACCAGAATCCTTCCCTCAAGAGTGGAGTATTGTCCTAGGAGGGGAGGAGAAGGCTCCTGGCTCTGGGTGATTTCAGTGGTTTTCAGTGGTATATTCTCTCCTGCAAATATTTACATAGAGGCCATGTCCAGAACAGTTTTTCCTTGACCAGAGAGAAGAAACCTATCCTACATGTTTCTTTCCCTATTTTGTGCCCTGTTAAGAAAAAAATATTTTGGAAATCTAATCATCCTTGGCTATGCCTGGGGTGGGGAGTCTTTTCTTTTTTAATGTGACACAGAGAACTTCTGTTTCTTCTGTTATAAAATAAAATCCAATAATTGGACAGTAACCTGGAGACCCAGGGTTCATTGAGCTGATGGACGGTGAGGTATAAATTTCTGGGAGCTCTTGCTCTGTCAAGCTCCTGTGTAACTTCATGCCAGTGGTTGCCTCCTTTTGCACACAGCAGGGACAGAGCAAATAGCTTGTATCTAGTTTCCTATCAGCTGGGCAGATCTTCCAGGGACTGTCCTTTTCCCACCTCTTCGGACCCATTTGTTTTTGCTCTGGTTATAAGGGAGATGGAGAACATCCCTTGGAGGAACTGAAGTGCACAAGCTGTTGAAACTCCATTCTGAGATGCAGAAAGTTTTTCATGAAGCCTGGAAAAGAATGTCCAATACTCCGATTCTTTTTATTGAGAGGGTCAGAACCTGCCAGACATTGTGCCAAATGCTTTCTGTACATTACCTTATTTAATCCTCAAAACGATGATGTAGACCATTTTCACGGTCTTCATTTCACAAAGAAGAAAACTGAACTCCAAGGCATTAAGTAATTTACAAGGCTACCCAGATAGAGTACAGAGTAAGGGTTAGTTAAGAGCATGAGCCGTGGGGGTGGTGGGTGGCAGGGGTGGGGCAGTGGGTTGGGAAGAGGTTGACCAAAGAGTACAAATTTGGAATTAGAAGAAGTTCTGGGGATCTCATACACTGCATTGTCAGTATAGTTTCAACACTGCATCATATACTTCAAAGTCGCTGAGAGATTAGATCTTAAATGTTCGCACCACAAAAAAGAAGTATGGGACATGATGGAGGTCTTAGTGGTAACTGGGTTGCAATATGTAAGTATGAAATCAACACGTTGATGAAAGGTGGCCTTTTTACCATGTGTCTTTATTCCTCTGGGTTTTTTGAGCCGTGTGAATGTGTTTCCTATAAAATTCATTCCCAGTTCCCCTTTTCATAAGCGCCATACTTTCATCCAGTCCCTTGGATCCAGTCTGGGTGTGTCCTGTAGTGGTCAAGAACCTCACAAGACTTCACTTGTGAGAAACCACTCTGCCAACAGGTCTGAATCAGTTATCCTCGTACGATTTCATGTCTGCATTCTAGCAGGGGCCTTTGTGAGACGACAATTTGGCCCAGGACTGACTTGAATCGCAGGAGGTATAGTTTGGCAGGATGGTGGGGGAATATTCTGGGACTGGTGTGTCTCTCTGAGTCCACCTCAAACGGGAGTCCATCGTTTTGGCCTTGCTTGTTTTAGAGTTGGTAGTTCCCGTTTACTGAGCACTTACTCTGTGCCAGGTTCTGTTTTAAGGGCTGTATCTTCATTGACCCATTTAAGGTACACAGCAGGACTAGGAAGTGAGTGCTATTATCATGACTTTCCTAAGTGACAAGCCGCGGCTCAGACAGAGGTAACTTTCCCAGGGGCATTTAGCTGATCACCTGGAGGAGCCAGGATTTGGACGCAGGCAGTTCTGTTCCCCAGCCTGTGCTTCTCAGCCACTTACAGTATTTGCCTTGGTCTCTCAAAGCTCAGTGAGCCCCAAAACCCGGGGACGAAGGGCGACCGGCTAACGGAGTAAGGAGACCGGGCCCTCCCAGCAGTTGCTGCTGAGAACAGGGCTTGCAGGGGAAGGCCCAGCAAGGGAAAATTCATTCCCCATCGGTCAAGAAATACCACACCAGGAAAAGTCTGGTGCTCCCCAAGCCCCACGTTAACTCATTTGAAATAGAAAAAGATAAACCAACTTAATTCTGACCACCGCCCCTCCCCCAAAAATGTTTTCAGTGAAGTACAAATGATGGGAATGAATGTTGACTTCCTTGAAGACTTTTTTAAGTCCACAAAGGACATGCCACACGATTCCTTTAAAAAATAAGCTAAGATCCGCTATAATAAATGCAGCTTCCGTGAAACTTTGCCAAGAAAAGAGAGACGTGTGGATACCATTCCTAGAGCTTCCTAATATCCCTGAACTGCAAAGGTCAGGGTCAAAATGGCAAGGAGCTCTGCGGAAGGGCCCTGAGAGGCGGTCACGAGGCCCCCGAACGACCCACGGGCTCCCCAGATTGTGAAGGCCATTCTGAAACCCACATGGCAGGGCTTCAGCTCCCCTGACACCCTGGTGTAACCGAAACACATGCCCTGCGAGGATAAATGTCACCGTGTTAATATGACAGAGTCACCTCAATTCTATACAAAGTTGTATTTTTTACCATATTCTAATATTTCTGAAATATATATATATCTAATGTAATAGTGTTTTTTACTGTTTTTTTAATCTCCCTGAAGCCTATCATTAAAGGAGTGTCTCATTTTGCAATAAATAGCACCTAGGTCCTAAGAACCTGGGCAGACTCAGTCCTCAAGAGCTCCCGGTCCATATGGGTCCCCACTGGAAGTGCAATCCAGAGTGCCGTTCCTTTTCCCCCATGTCCTGGGGGTCTCTAAGCGCTACGTGGCAGGCATCCCCCGGGGAGGCCTTAGGCTCACCTTCTTGGGGGTCCCTTCGTCCTGCCGTGGGCCCTGCCCACTGTGTGGCAGTCCCTCTTCCTGCAGTGGGCGGGAGGGGACAGCTGCAGGACAGGCAGGCCACGGCTCCTGGCCCCTTCCTCTGGCTGCCCCTCCGCTCCCTGCTGCCCCGCCCACTCCCACGGACCTGGTTCCCCGGGCTGCTCTGCCACTCGGGGCCTCTGTCCACATCTCTGCCATTCTCCACCGGCCCGGCAGTGCGTGGCCGCAGGGCCCTCCACCTCCGACGCCTTTAGGGTGTGGCGCGTGGATGGGCTCTTAGTGACCCTCACACCTGCTCTGGGTTTCCGCCTCCTCTCCTCCCATAGGGGAGTCCCTTTCCTCGCACACAGCTTCTCCCAGGGGGATCCCACTGCGGACGCGCATTCTGGGATGGAAGGCCGGTCATTGGCGGGGTGGTGGGTAGGTGTGTGCTGCCCTCGGACCGTAGTTTCTCCCAGGACGCAGGACTTGGTGCTGAGTCTGGCCTTCCCGCCCTGCTCCTTAGCAGTTGTGATTGATCCCCTAGGATCCCCGCTGTTCTTCCCTGCAGCCTCGCCTACAATAAGCCTCCCAGCCCCCCTCAAGTCCTTCAGCCATTTCTGAACATGCCTGTGTCCTGGCCGTGGAGGGATCCAAGTTCACTCCCATTGAGCTCCTGATCCACCCTAGGAGTTCCTTGGCTCGGGGACAGAAGGAAGATGGACTGCCACATAGCAGGTGGGGCAGACTTCAGGACAGACTGCTAAAGGGACCGACCACCTCTGACACCCAAGCAGGTGAGCTTAAGGCATCCCTGGTTTATACCTGTCACGCAGTGCCTGGGGACTCAGGGGCTGAGGGTAGGCAACAACAACCAGTGACACTTACTGAAGCTCCACCATTAGGGCCTGGCAAAGCCCCCTGTGCAGTACCTCAAAATAAGAATTTTTAAAATTCCATGGTGTCCCCAAAGGTGCAATGCACAGCACACACACACCTTTGCATATCCATTGTCATTCTGCCTCCATCGGCCTGTTTCCTCAGAGTGGTTTTGGTTTCTCCTGCTGGGTTTTGCTGGTTCCGTGGTAGCAAAAGCTGCCAGGGTTCAACGGTGAGATAGACCCCGCACTGTGGGTTGACGCAAAGAATTCCGGGCTTTGGGTGTGGAAACGGGCTTGGATGATCAGAGGTCACAAGGCTGACTTTAAATGATAGCTTCCTTAGAAATTCTGGACATTTCTCAGAAACCATCAAAGCCTGCCACAGTTTGCATGACTAAGTGTATTATTAAGCAAAAAAACTCTTTGATGCTCTCTCTGGCTTCTGGCTTGGGATAAGCCACATCATTACAACAGAGATGAACAATGGGCAGCTTGCTCTGGGCTACCAAGCCTGAAAGATACCGCTGAGGAACTCACGAAATGTGGACCACGAAGATTAAGATCTCCAGACTCGCCTCAAAATAAAGCATGCTTTAGGGAGGCAGCCAGGGTGGTGACAAGGTCAGGTGAAAGGAGCAGCTAAAGACCGACGAGTTGAGCTCACCTGGGAACTCTCCTTCACTGCTGATTTGGGAGTGTGGTGTCAGCATCATGAAGGGGAAAGGACACCGGACTAAATGCCAGAAGATGTTGTAGGGGAGGGACACTGTCTCCTCTCGCCTCTCAGGTTCTGTGACTGAGGCGCTGGAAATTAAAATGCCGAAGGACAGATGAACAGGAGAAAAAGGTTGATTTCACATGCATATGGAGAGCCTCAGGGACATGAAATGAGACACCCCCCCCCCCCAAAGACATGGTCAGACCCAAAGGCTTCTACAGAGGACAATGAATGTGTAGAGAAGTGAAACACATTTTATTTATTTTTTTTTTTTTAAAGATTTTTATTTATTTTTTTGAGAGAGAGAATGAGATAGAGCATGAGAGTGGGGAGGGTCAGAGGGAGAAGCAGACTCCCCGCTGAGCAGGGAGCCCGATGTGGGACTCGATCCCAGGACTCCAGGATCACGACCTGAGCCGAAGGCAGTCGCTTAACCAACTGAGCCACCCAGGCGCCCCTGAAACACATTTTAAAAGGGCTTTTGAGCTTCTGGGGCTGGTACATTGTGGGAAGGTAAATGTAATGACGGATGTTCAGGAAGTTTTGTTATAGCACTTCCTCTCGGTGCCATCTTGGGACTGATGAGTCTACAGTCCTCTCCCATGATTCCGTCCTCCTGCCTTTCCAGATACAAGAGAGGGAAGGGGGATCCCTTCACAATGGGAAGTCTGTGCCCTGCTTTTAGACAAATGGGGAGGGTTGAGAGCTTTTTCTGTGGTCTGTTTCAGTTGCATTCAGCTCAAAACAATCCTTATGCCAAAGTGGCATATTTTGGGGTGACATATTCTATGAATGTTCAATTTCGTATAAGTTATCGACAGTCTCTCTCCTGCTAGGCTGGAAGCACTCTGAGGGTGAGGACTGTGTCCATCTTGCCCACCACTGTATTTCCAGAACCTGGCACAGCACCTGGTCCACTTACTTGACTACAAATTCATGGACGACTGATTTTGAGCTGCTCTGGGCCTCAGTTTCCTTGTCTGTGAAGCAAAGATGATAATCTCGTCTTACCAACACTAAATCTCTTCCTACACTGACACAGAGGTTCCCAGGGTGGGCATGAGAAGGAGACAGTATAATCTCTTATTTTGGAAAAAGTAATGTTAAGTGTAAAAATTTTTTTTTCGTCATTTAAACGGTAGCTCTTCCTTATTTGAATGTTCCCAGGGAAATATGGCAAGCTCTGATGGAAAGCAGATCAAGACGCATCGCAGCAAACTACCCGTGAGAGTTTTCTCATTTTGTCCCCTCCTGTGACACATTTTGCTAAGAGTTTGAAATGTGTGGATGCACCCACTCTTACTCCTTCTGCTAAGGAAATTGCACCAAGGTGGGGATGGCTGGAGGGGCAGCAAGTGTTGATTTCCCAAGTGCTACATTCACAAAGGCAGGAAGGATAAGAAATCAGAAGCCCATCTTTGCTTAGCTGCAAAATTGAGTTTTTTAAAAAGGTGGCCCTGCGCTCTCTCCCCTGTGGTTTTGGCAGAAGAATGATAGCAGCAAATCTATGGCTTAGTGGGAAAAAGTCCTTCAGGTTGGAATTGGGTATCTCGGATCCTATCCAGGACACATACTGCCTTGTCCTTGGGCAGGCTGCACTTCTCTGGGGCTCCTTTGATCTTAAAGTCTGTAAGGCCCCTCTGGGCTCTTAACGTTTTTTTGTTTGTTTTGTTTTTAAGATTTTATTTAGTTTAGAAATAGAGAGAGAGCAAGAAAGAGCATGAGCGGGGAGCAGAGGAAGAAGGGGCTCCCCGTTGAACAGGGAACCCCATGTGGGGCTCGATCCTAGAACCCCGGGATCATGACCCTAGCCCAAGGCAGACGCCCAACCAACCGAGCCACCCAGGTGCCCCTGGGCTGTAATGTTTTTAGGAAGGTAATATCAGTACTGATTTGGATTAGCCAAATCCAGGTGCTGCTCCCTCAAGCCATCTCTTCCCATTCCCAGGTGATGCTGTCATCCTCCAAACCAAGTCAGCAGGCTAGCACCTGGATCCACTCCCCCAGGGTGGGTGAGGCTGCTTGGCTCATTAAGAGTCCCTGGCCTGAGATCCCAAGTGCCCAAGGACGCAGCTAGGAGATGCCGGCAATGCAGGGGAAGAGTGGAGCCCTGGGGAGGGGCTGCAAGGAGAAGGGGGAGTTTCGCTCCCGGTGCAGCAGTTCTAAGGATTCAGTAGAAAACTGGTGAGTCCATCAGGCGCAGTCTTCCAGGTGTGAGTTTAGCTAGGCCAGGCAAAACTCAGCTTAGTTCCTTAAAGCCGGAGCTTTCAAGAAGCCCAGACATGCATCCAGGACCTACAAGTGGTATCCTGGGGCTTAGTGGGGGGGCAGGTTGGCGGCTGGGAAGGGGACTCTGCACACAAGTTGCTTACAATGTAATAGCACACCTTTTCTCTGAAGCCTTGTGATGGGCGGTGTATGCCGGGATATGGGAGAAAGTACGGCAGAGGTGAAACACAACCTCTAAGAGTGCCCCAGAGGCCCAGGGGGAGTAGATTGTATATAATTACTGAATTATTCTTTGGCTGGGGAGAATTCAGGGAAGGCCTCCAGGAGGAGGAGTAGAACTCTCGAGGTAGAGCTGGAGGAACTGGGAGAAAGGCATTCCAGAGCCAGCAGAGCGGAGGTGCATGGGGCAGAGAGGTGCCTCGGGCGTCCCAGGAGCCACAACTCCTCTTGGCTAGCCGAAGGCCCAAGTGAGGGGAAGAGACAATTGGAAAGGTAGGTCACTGCTGAATCTGAGCCTAGAATGCCATGTTCATGATTTGGGATTTAGCCTGGACACCAAAGTAAAAAACTGGCTGATTACGTTTAGCCTGCAGATGGCTTTTGTTTGGCCTGTATAGTGTGTGTGTTTAATTTGAGCCAACTTTTAAAAATAAGGACCTACATTTCACATACTACCCAGATTTCCAGCTTCTCCTTAAACATAGGAGGATGTGGCCTCATGGAGACAATCTGCAGGAATGGAGTAGCTGAGTCCCTTTTCGACAAGAGCCCCGTAGGGTGCAGCTCACGTGTCTGCATACCTGCCCCACCTGGCTTGGCTCATCTGTGGCACCCTCCAGACCCAGGCCATAGAAGGTTGCAACTTGGGGTTCACAGCAGGGGTGGGTCTCAGTAAGGCTAATGGGGGAGGGGCGGAAGGGGCAGGAGTGGAGGCAGTGTGCCCGCTGAAGACAGTTGCAGAGGTTCCAGCAAGAGCCTCGGGGGTGGCAGGGCATCAAAAAAGAGAGCTGGCATTCTGTGCCGAAGGAATAGGTGCTGCCTGGTTGTGTGATGTGGGGGCCGGTAAGGTCTCGGTCCCAAATTCACTCCCAACAAGTGTGAAGCCCACGCTCGAACCGTAATAATAATTTACACCAGATCATTTCACCTTCCTTATCTCATTTGATCCGCCACACCCCTGTGAGCACGGTATGGTTACTGTCACCCCCGTTCCGTGGGTGAAGAGGTTGAGGCTCAGAGGTGGTGGGTTATTTGCTTAAAGCCCCTCAGCCAGTAAACAGAAGAACCTGAGCATACCTTTACCTTATTCGGGCTTCCAACCCAAATCCACCTCCGTTGGTCGGGTGCATGCCTCCTTATGTCGCACAAGGTACTCCTCTCGGGTTTTATCTTTTTAAAAAAATTAGGAATGCTTCACGAATTTGAGTGTCATCCTTGTGCAGGGGCCATGCTATTCTTCTCTGTATCATTCCAGTTTGAGAATATGTGCTGCCAGAGTGAGTGCATCTCTCTGTGCTTTTTATTTTTTTTTAACTTAATATTAGAGAGAGAGAGAGCACGAGCGGGGTGAGGGGCAGAGGGAGAAGCAGACTCCCTGCCGAGCAGGGAGCCCGATGCGGGACTCGATCCCGGGACCCCAGGATCATGACCTGAGCCGAAGGCAGTCGCTTAGCCTACGGAGCCACCCAGGCGTCCCTCGCTGTGCTTTTTAAAAGTGCACATCTAGGTAGGAGAAAGCACTCCCATTGCCAGCAGAGCCTGCCGGGCTCCTGACAGAGGAGGCACCGTAGCCTCGGGGGCCAGGCACAGGCTCGGAGCCAGCCTGCCCGGCCGTGAATCCCATTGCTCCCACTCACTGGCAAGTCACGAAATACTGCCGCCTCAGTGTCCTTGCCGGTAAGAAGTGGTGGCAGCACGTACTTCGCAGGGTTGTTGTGAGGATTCAGTGAGCCATTGTGCGCTCTCTCCCGGTTATCCACATTTTTCAGAAGCCCGTGCCCAGCCCTGGGCGTCTTGTGCTGAGCAGAAACAGCAGGGGCATCAGGCCACTTGCGTGAATGTGCCCCCTCTCTGCACGGTGTTTGCCAACGGGAGGCTATATGGGTTGGTGCAGAGCCCTCTGGGCCATGATGGGTGGTGGAGAGAGAGAGAGAAAGATGGGACTTGCCCTAGCTTTACGCCCTCCTCCTAGGGAGTCGGGCCCGGAGGCTTATGTTTCTGGGACAGCCAGAGGAAAGGGACTGGAGGAGGCTGATGGAAGCAACAACACTCAGCTCTAGGCGCCTGAAGCCTCGAGGTAGACTCCATGCTGCCTGGTAATAATCATGGGTGCTAAACGGCTGGTATTGCGCCGAGGGTGATAACCGCCTAGTGACGCTACCTTCTGAAACCCCTGAGCTCACGACCTGCACCCCTCAGAATGGGGACACCGAGCTGGAGTGCTGTCGCTAGAGGCCAGGCAGGTGGCCCAGCTGTGGTGGGCGGAACGAGGGCCCTGATACCTAGGACCTGTGACAAAACGTTACATGGCCAATCAGCTGTGCTGATGTGATTAAAGGAAGGACTTCAAGATGGGGAGACTAGCCTGGATTATCCAGATGGGCCCAATCTAATCACGGTGCTCCTTAAAAGCAGAGAAACTTGGCTAGCTGTGGCTCGAGAGAGGGAGGCATGGCTAGGGAATATGCTTGCCACCGGCTTTGAAAAAGGAGGAAGGGGGCCGTGAACCAAGAAGTGTGGGCAGGCCCTAGAAACTGGGAAGAGCAAGGGAATGGATTCTCCCCTAGAACTTCCAAAAAGGAATACCACCCTCCAGACACCCTGATTTTAGCTCAGAGAGACCCACATCCCATTTCTATCCTCCAGAGATGCAGGAAACTCGCCTGGAACCAAGGAAGACAGGAAGGGGCACACAGAGAGGTTTCAGAGAGTCTAAGTGTTTGGGCCAGATCAATGGTGAAAGAACTGTAACTGGAGTCAAAGGTCAAACCTAAGGTAATACATTTAAGGAAATGTGAGCCAAGTTTTAGCTAGGCCTTGATGTGGAGTGAGTTTGGCCCCCCAACCCCCTGAAAGAGACTGTCTGTCCCTAAAGCCATCTCTCAACTACTGCTCAAGACTTCTGGTTAGTTCGTTCTCCTTCAGGATAACTCCGTTTTTCTCAACAAGGCAAGGACAGGGGTAATTTTTCCCTAAGGATAGCAATGTCTGAAGAAATTTTTGGCTGTCACAACTGGGAGGGAGGATTGCTCCTAGCACCTAGTGAGTAGAACCCCCAGGTATTGCTAAACATCCTACAGTGGGCAGGAACATACCCCCCCCCCCCCACACACAACTAAGAATGATTCGGCCATAAATGTCAACAGTAGGAAGTCTGAAAACCCTAGAGGTAGACAAACTGGGAGGAATGGGTTCAAGTCCACATAGCTATTGAGTGAGAAACAACCCTGCTTCTCTGTCTCACTGAAATGCAGCCACCCCTCAACCAGTCCCCTGAGTGCTGCAAGTCTGGTTGGTTCCTCAGCCCACACATAGGACCAACCCCAACTCAGGCATTTATGACAGGCAGTAACTGGGATGACTAAATGAAGGTAGTTTCTTTTTTTTCTTTTTCAAAGAGTTTGTTTATTTGGAGAGCAAGAGAGTGAGAGCTTGAGCAGGGGGAGGGGCAGAGGGAGAGGGAAAAGAAGATTCCCCACTGAGCAGAGAGCCCGATGTGGGGCTCAATCCCAGGACCCTGTGATCATGACCTGAGCTGAAGGCAGGCGCTGGACCCCCTGAGCCACGAAGACTCCCCACGAAGGTAGTTTCAATTCAATTTCCTCCTCCCAACGGCACAGGGGTAGTCGCTCCGTAAAATATCCCCTCATCTCCTGGTCAGTATATCTACTGTTTCTTGGAGGTGCCTGTCCCATTCCAGCAATTTATCCCCTTGACCATGTCTTTCCAGGACTGAGCAGAGAATTCAGGGACTATTTCAGTGATCAGGAGATAGAGCTAATCTCAGGATAGCCTCTGATTTACCCTGAGCTCTTCTCCCTCTCTATTTCCCCATCATCCCCGCCCATCAAGGTAAACCAGGGGGTCACTGCCTACCTTGGTCAGGCAGAGGGGTAGAACCCATGGTTAAGGTGTAAAGGCCCTGGCCGCGGAAGCTGCAGTAAGTAGGCTTTGAAATAATTGTTTCATTTCTTCTTTTTTTTTTTTTAAAGGTTTTATTTATTTATTTGACAGAGAGAGACACAGTGAGAGAGGGAACACAAGCAGGGGGAGTGGGAGAGAGAGAAGCAGGCTTCCCACAGAGCAGGGAGCCCGATGTGGGGCTCGATCCCAGGACCCTGGGATCATGACCTGAGCCGAAGGCAGACACTTAATGACTGAGCCAACCAGGCGCCCCAATTGTTTCATTTCTAGCTTGCAGGAAACTTGACACAATTTACCTGGTATAAACAGAGGTCTCCCCACTGTACAAATGAGGAAACAAGGCTTTGAAAGACGATGTTTGTCGAACGTGAGGGACTGTGGTTCTAGGTGGTGAAGCCCCTAGCTACCACCAAATTTTTCCCCAGGCCAACAGTTAGTCTTACCACATCTACAGTCAAAATGCATTAAATGCACACTTTGCTCACACTTTCCATCACCCCATTTCTCACCGTTGTGATAACCACTATTAGTGCCCCTCACTTTCCCCATGCCAAACCCTGCCAGGTGAAAAACTGGCAAGGAGACAGAACATCTTCCCAACATACTGGGGTCCCACAGCACAAGGGTAACGGGGTACGCATTGGTGAATGGTGGACGAGGCTGGCACATGTAAACAGTGGTTCTCTCAGGGGGCAGGTTAATTTCTTCTTAATGCCTCTCTGTGTTTTCCAAAATGGGTATATTCATTCTATAATCAGAAAAAAAGAAGTTCTGAAACCTACATTTCCTAAGAAATAATACCGGAAAGATGTGAGTCTAGAACCTACATCTTTTCAAACTGAGCCAGGCTCTGTCATCTTTACTTTTCAGTAACGTTTGCCAAAAAGTTTGGAAAATTCACAGGTGCTTCCCAGAGTGCTGTATCCTTGGAAAATGTAGGATGAAAGGGCAAGGTATTATTGCCTGTCCCAGAAAGATTAGGGAGAGGACTGTGGCATGCTTCCTCCATGGTGGCTGACCTTAAGGGTCCAAGCAACATGGTGGCCACACGGGCAACTCTCCTCACGCACAGAGAAATCTGCTTAATGGCAGTCTCAGTAGAAAAGAAGCCTGTTCTTCTTTTTTTTTAAGATTTTATTTATTTGAGAGTGAGAGAGCGAGAACAAGTGGGGGGAGTGGAGCAGAGTGGGGAGGGGGAGGAGCAGACTCTCCAGCCGAGCAGGAAGCCCAATGTGGGGTTCGATCCAGGGACCCTAAGATCATGACCTGAGCCAAAGGTAGACACTTAACCGACTGAACCACCCAGGTGACCAAGATTTATGATTTCTTTTTTTTTTTTCTAAGATTTTATTTATTTGAGACAGAGAGAATGAGGGGGAGAGAGCACATGAGAGGGGGGAGGGTCAGAGGGAGAAGCAGGCTCCTCGCCGAGCAGGGAGCCCGATGCGGAACTCGATCCAGGGACTCCAGGATCATGACCTGAGCCGAAAGCAGTCGCCTAACCAACTGAGCCACCCAGGCGCCCCCAAGATTTATGATTTTAGAATCTTCTTTCTAGGGGCTCCTACTTACAGAGCTATATTCCCCAGCCAGCTGGGTGTTACTGTTCTTTTAGACAATCCCATGCAATAATAGTTCACATAGATAGAGGGCTGATCACATGCTGGAGCTTAACATCTGGAGTCTTTTGTTGTCACAGCAACCCAGGTAGGTGGTCGTCATCATCCCTAGTTTACAAGTAAGGGTCCAGGGGCTAAGCGAGATAAGTAGTGCTAATAAGAGTGGGAGTTCACAGCCAAGGCTGTCTAACTCTGGGTCCAGTGTCATCTTCCTGTTTTCTGCTACTTTCTTCTCCCTTCATGTTCTGAGTTAGGGGAAGGCATTACTCCTTCCTGTCTGGGGGAATAAGATCCTTTCTTTCCTGTTCAGTTCCCAGGGATTCAAAGGAATCATGTTTAAGTTTTGAAAGATGTATAGATGAGAGCCCCTAGATCCATAGAAGCCCCAGTGTTAATCTCTTGCTTTGAACGGTACTCGCCTCTATTACAATAGGCTTGAATTGGGGGGCACGCAGGCAAGGGACTCCTCCTCTAACGCCCTGATAGTAGAGAAGATCACAGGCCTCCCCTCCGCTGCAAGGGTTCCTATGATGGTCAGACTTGAATCAGCTTGCATTTATTGAGCATTTACTATGTGTCAGGCTCTGAGCTCATGTCCTTTGATCCGATTTGTGGTCTTTTCACCACATTTCGCAGCTAGCTCCTCGCAAATCACTTGACATTGCAGTGCTCCAGTTAGGGTGATCATGCAGAGGAGGTGCCTCACGGATGGGAATGAAGAAGGGTCAAGGCAGGAGCGGGGTGGTTTCTACCATCTCAAGGCAATGTGAGTCATAAGGCAAGGGGAAGGTATCTCTCAGCAACTGTCCACATTAACCTGGGATTGTGGGCTCAGCCCTGCAAGCAACTAGCCATATATTAGAGAAATCAGACCGCACTCAAGCACAGATTTGAGGGACGTAGGAACTGGCATATCGATGCAGATGTTGATGCTGTTGGTGACTGCCGGCCCCAGGCTCTGCCAGCCGACAGCAGACGTTGGTGAGCCTTCCCAGGGCAATGCGCAGTGTCCACCGGGAGTCACTCTTCACCCACTAAAGAAACCCCAAAGCCATTTTCTTCTTTGCTGTCAGGAGCAAGGGAAATAGCCAGACCAGGACAAATAACTTACATTCCAAGTTAAATCTGATTGAAAGCTGTTTGTAGGCTGGTGGCATGGCCTTGTATCCAGAGCGACCATTCATCCCAGTTTGCCCAGTTTAGCAGTGCCAGTGTATGCTTGTTGTCTCAGTGTAATGAGAAAACACCCTCCTCTTTCCACTAAAAAATATACTGATTTTGTCAATAAATGCACTATATGCTCACCTGCTGATCTAGCGGGTTTCAGCTTACTGCGCTTTACTACTCCTCTACACAATAAAATGGCCTGGATGGATTTTCAGTGTTTGAGGAAAGGTTAATCCGCACAGACTTCCATTTTGTGAGAAAGAAGCCCACGCCACCAATGACGTTTCCACCCCATCCATCTTCAGTCTGCTGCGCGTGCACGCGTACCCACGCACACGGTGTCTGGTGTCAGTCGCCATTCTTTGAACAGTCCCACACGCTTTTGTGAATCTCCGTTCCACGGCCAAATGCCTGTTGGAGTCACAAGAAGAAGGTATAGATAAGGAAGCCTTGAGTGGATTTAATAGGGATGCGCATCCTACGGGAGACTATGGGAGGCAGGGCTGGGGGCCTCCAGATACAAAGTAGTCACAAATTGAACCGTTTGCCTGTGAAATGGGGACAGCTTGGCTCCTCTTCTGCCCCTTCCCATCTTTCTTACCCCCACGGCTGCCCCCAGATGACTACTCCCAGGATCCATCTCCTATTCTTCCAAAACAGGCTATTCGATTTCCTCAAACAGCCAAGATAAACTGGCCGATAAAAACGGGCCAAGACAACTGGGATTCCTTGGCTGAGTACTGAGGACTTCAGCATGGCAGGAGTCCGAGCTCTGTCCTCAAGATGGCATTTCATTTTGGATACACGCCTTAATTCTTGGATCCTATCATTTGCAGCTTTGAAGGCCGATCGGAAGGATTTGGGAGTGCTCCTGTTTTTCTTGTGAATGTGAAAAACAGCTCCCGGTAGCACGGACTATAAATAGAAGCAAAAATAATGGTGGGACAAGAGTGTCACCTAGTGGCAAAGGCGTGCTTTCATTTATTTCTTTCAATAAAGGTAATATCAAAAGCCCATAGAATGACCCCAGTGCTTCCAGGGATTATTGTTATTATTTTAATTGAATATAGTTGGTACACAAGGTCACATTAGTTTCAAGTGTGCAACATAGGTGATTTCTGCAAGTCTATATGTTATGCTACGCCCACCACAAGAATAGCTACTGTCGGGCGCCTGGGTGGCTCAGTTGGTTAAGCAACTGCCTTCAGCTCCGGTCGTGATCCTGGAGTCCCAGGATCGAGTCCCACATCGGGCTCCCCGCTCAGTGGGGAGTCTGCTTCTCCCTCTGACCCTCTCCCCTCTCATGCTCTCTCTCACTCTCTGTCTCAAATAAATAAATAAAATCTTTAAAAAAAAAAAAAAAAAGAATAGCTACTGTCACCATACAGTATTATTGGAATACCATTGTATATCTTTCCCCTGCTATATGTTTTATCTCCATGACATTCCATAGCTGGAAACCTATATTTTACACTCCCTTTCACCCTTTTTTGATCATCCCCCTATTTCTTCTCCTCTGGCAACCGTCAGTTTATTCTCTGTATTTATGAGTTTGTGCCTGCTTTTTGTTTGTTTATATATTTGTTTTGTTTTTTAGATTCCACATATAAGTGAAATCACAGGGTGTTTGTTTTTCTCTGTTTGACTTACTTCACTTAGCATAATAACCTCCCATTCATCCATGTTGTTGCACATGGCAAGATCCCATTCTTTTTCATGGCTGAGTAATATTCCATTATATATATATGTACCATTTCTTTATTCATTCATAAATCAGTGGACACTTGGATTGCTTCCATATCTTGGCTATTGTAAATAATGCTACAGTAAACACAGAGGTGCATGTATCTTTGAATTTGTGTTTTTGTTTTCCTTGGGTGGTGAATTACTGGATCATATATTTCTAGTTTTAATGTTTTGAGAAACCTCCATGCTGTTTTCCACGGTGGCTGCACCAATTTACATTCCCACCAACAGTGCACAAGGGTTCCTTTTTCTCCACATCCTCATCAACACTTGTTATTTCTTGTCTTTTTAATTCTATCCATTCTGAATGGTGTGAGGTGATCTCTCATGGTAGTTTTGATTTCCATTTCCTTGATGATGAGTGATGTTGAGCATCTTTTCATATGTCTGTTGCCCATCTATATGTCTTCTTTGGAAAAATGTCTATTCAGGTCCTCTGCCCATTGTCTAATAGGATTATTTGCCTTTTTTTTTTTTTTTTTTTGGCATTGAGTTGTAGAAGTTCTATATATATCTTGGATATGAACCTCTTATCGGATATATCATTTGCATATCACTTCTCCCACTCAGTGGGTTGCCTTTTTGTTTTGTTGATGGATTCCTTTGCTATGCAAAAGCTTTTTAGTTTGATGTAGTTTCAATAGTTTATTTTTGATTTTGGTCCCCTTGCCTGAAGAGACATATCTAGAAAAATATTGCTAAGGCA
>NC_138376.1:40506280-40531170 GCF_054177405.1 Leptonychotes weddellii | reverse complement strand
TTTATTTTTGTGTGTGCTGTGAAAAAGTGGTCCAGGTTCATTCTTTTGCATGTAGCTGTCCAGGTTTCCCAGCACCATTTATTCAAAAGACCGTCTTTTCCCCATTGTGTATTCTTGCCTCCTTTCTCGAGATTCATTGACCATAAAGCATTTTTGTGTGGGGGGGGGCTCTCTATTCTGTTTCACTGGTCTATGTGTCCGCTTTTGTGCTGGTACAATATTTTGTGGTCACTACAGCTTTGTAGTATATCTTGAAATCTGGAGTTGTGAAACTTTCAGCTTTGTTCTCTTTTCTCAAGATCGCTTTTGCTATTTGGGTTTTTTTGTGGTTCCATGTGAATTTTAGGACTATTTGCTTTGGTTCTGTGAAAAATGCTGTTGGTATTTTGATCAGGATTGCATTGAATCTGTAGATTGCTTTGGGTGGCATGGACATTTTGACAATATTAATTCTTCCAATCCATTAGCATGGGATATCTTTCCATTTGTTTATATCATCTTCAGTTTCTTTCATCAGTGTTTCAGTTTTCAGAGTACAAGTCGTTCACCTCCTTGGTTAAGTTTATTCCTAGATATTTTATTCTTTGGGGTACAAATGTAAATGAAATTGTTTTCACAATTTCTACTTCTACTTCATTATTAGTGCATGAAAACACAACCAATTTCTGTGTATTAATTTTGTATCCTGCAAGTTTACTGAATTCATTTATTCTAATAGTTTTGTGGTGGAGTCTAGGTTTTCTGTATATTAGTATCATGTCATCTGCAAATAGTGACAGTTATACTTCTTCCTTGCCAGTTTGAATGCCTCATTTCTTTTTCTTGTCTGATTGCCATGGCTAGGACTTTCAGTACCATGTTGGATAAAATTAGTGAGGGTGAACATCCTTGTCTTGTTCCTGATCTTAGAGGAAAAGCTCTCAGTTTTCACCATTGAGTATGTTGTTAGCTGTGGGTTTGTTATATGTGGCCTTTATTATGTTGAGATGTGCTCCATCTAAACCCACTTTGTTGAGAGCTTTTATCATGAACAGATGTTGAATTTTGTCAAGTGCTTTTTCTGTATCTATTGAGATGATCATAGGATTTTCATCCTTGGTTTGTTGATGTGGTGTATCACGATTGATTTTGTGAATATTCAGCCATCTTTGCATGCCCAGAATAAATCTCACTTGATCAATGGTGATGGATCCTTTTAATGTATTGTTGTATGTGGTTTGTTAGTATTTTGCTAAGGATTTTTTCATCTATGTTCATCAGGGATATTGGCCTGTGGTTTTACTTGTTTTAGTGTCTTAGTCTGGATTTGGTATCAGGGTAATGTTGGCCTCATAGAATGCATTTAGGAGCTTTCCTTCTTCTGTTTTTCTTCCATCCTTCCCCACAGTAGTTTGAGGAGAATAGGTATTGACTCTCCTTTAAATGTTTGGTAAAATTCACCTATGGGTACATCTGGTCCTGGACTTTTTGTTTGTTGGGAGCTTTTGATAACCGATTCAATATCTCATTACGAGGAATCAGTCCGTTCAGAATTTTTATTTCTTCCTGACTTAGAATCTTTAGAAGATTATATGTTTCTAGGAATTTATCCATTTCTTCTAGGTTGTCCAATTTGTTGGCATATACTTTTTCAGAGTAGTCTCTATAATCCTTTGTATTTCTATTTGTGTTGGTTGTTATCTCCCCTCTTTCATTTCAGATTTTTTGTGTGTCCTCTCCCTTTTTTTCTCCTGGAGTCTGGCTAAAGGATTATCAATTGTGTTTATTTTTCAAAGAACCAGTTCTTGGTTTCATTGATCTTTTCTATGTTTTTCAGGTTTTGTTTCTTTGTTTTTAGTCTTTATTTATTTCTGCTCTAACCTTTTAATTTCCTTCCTTCTACTAACCTTGGGCTCTGTTTGTTCTCCCTTTCCTAATTCCTTTAGGTGTGAGGTTAAATTGTTTATTTGAGATTTTTCTTGTTTCTTGAGGTAGAAAATTTATTGCTATAAATTTTCCTCTTAAAACTTCTTTCACTGTGTCCCAAAGATTTTGGACTGTTGTGTTTTCATTTTCATTTTTCATCAGGTATTTTTAAACTTCCTCTTTGATTTATTGCCCATTGGCTCTTTAGTAGCATGTTTCTGGCCTCCACATGTTTGTGCTTTTTTTTTCCTTGTAAATCATTTCTTTTGATTCATACAGCTGTGGCTAGAAAAGATGTATGACATGATTTCAATCTTTTTAAATTTATTGAGACTTGTTTTGTGGCCTAAAATTTGACCTCTCCCAGTGAATGTTCCATGTATACTTACAAAGAATGTGTATTCTATTGGTTTTGGATAGAATGTTGTGTATGTAACTGTTAAGTCCATCTGGTCTACTGTGTCATTCAAAGACACCATTTCCTTATTGATTTTCTGCCTGGATGGTCTATCCATTGAAGTAAGTGGAGTGTTAAAGTGCCCTATTATTGTATTATTTTCAATTTCTCTCTTTATGTCTGTTAATATTTGATTTATGTATTTAGATGCTCCAATGCTAGGTACATAGAAATCTATGTTCTCTTGTCAGATTAATTCCTTTATCGTAATGTGATGTTCTTCTTTGTCTCTTGTTACGGTCTTTGTCTTAAAGTCATTTTGTCTGATCTCAGTATTGGTACATCAGCTTGTTTTTAATTTGATTTTTTTTTTTGGCAAGTTGAAACAAAATGTTGCATTAGTTTCAGGTGTACAGCTTAGTGATTTCACAAATTTATGATACGCTATGTTCACTGCAAGTATAGCTACCATCTATTCCATTACATCACTATTATAATATAATTAACCTTATTCCTTATGCTCAGCTTTTTATTCCCATGACTTACTCATTCCATAACTGGAGGTCTGAATCTCCCTCTCACTTCACCCATTTTGCCCACAGCCCCACCTCCCCTCTGCCCTGGCTAATATCTGTTTGCTTTCTGTATTTATAGTTCTTTTTTTTTTTAAGATTATTTATTTATTTATTTGAGAGAGAGAGCACAAGTGGGGAGCAGGGAGAGGGAGAAGCAGGCTCCCGGCTGAGCAGGGAGCCATACGTGGGGCTCAATTCCAGGATCCTGGGATCATGACCTGCTCCGAAATCAGACGATTAACTGACTCAGCCACCTAGGCACCCCTGTATTTATATTCTGATTCAGCTTTTTGTAGATGCTGGTTTTTAGATTCCACATGTGGGTGGAATCATGGTATTGTCTTTCTCAGTCCAACTTACTTCATTTAGCATCATGGCCTCTAGGACCACCCAGGTTGACTCAAATGACACCATCTCATCCTTTTTTATGGTTTTATAATATTCCTTTGGGTATATATACCACATTTTCCCTTCTATTCATCAATTGGTGGACACAGGTTGCTTCCATAGAAGGAGCAGGGGGAGGGGCAGAGGGAGAGGGAGAAACAGACTCCCCACTGAGCAGGGAGCCCGACATGGGGCTCAATCCCAGGACTCCAGGATCATGACCTAAGTGAAAGGCAGACACTTAACCAACTGAGCCACCCAGGTGCCCCAGGTTGCTTCCATGTCTTGCCTGTTGTAAATAATGCTGCAATAAACATAGGGTGCATATATCTTTTCAAGTTAGTGTTTTCATTTTCCCTGGGCAAATACCCAATAGTGGAATTATTGGATCATATGGTATTTCTATTTTTAATTTTTTGAGGAAACTCCATACTGTTTTCACAGTGGTAGCACTGTTTTACATTCCCACCAACAGTGCACAAGCGTTCCTTTTCTTCCACATCTTCATCAACACTTGTTTCTTGTCTTGATTTTAGGCATTCTAATAGGTGTGAGGTGATGTCTCATTGTGGTTTTGGTTTCCATCTCCCTGAGGATTAGTGATGTTGAGCATCTTTTCATGTGTCTGTTGGCCATTTATATATCTCCTTTGGAAAAATGTCTACTCAGGGCCTCTGCAGATTTTTAGATCAGATTGTGTGTGTGTGTGTGTGTGTGTGTGTGTGTGTGTGTTGTAAGAGTTCTTTATATATTTTGGATGTTAACCCCTTATTGCATAGATCTTTTATAAATATCTTTTCCCGTTCAGTGGGTTATTTGTTGTTTTGTTGATGGATTCCTTTGCTGTGCAAAAGCTTTTTAGCTTGATGTAGTTTCATTTGTTTATTTTTGCTTTTGTTTCCCTTGCCTTAGGAGATGTATCAAGAAAAATGTTGCTATGGCTAATGTCAGAGAAATTACTACCTGTGTTCTCTTCTAGGATTTTTATTGTTTCAGGTCTCATGTTTAGGTCTCTACTCCATTTTGAGTTTATTTTTGTATATGGTGTGAAAGTTGTCCAGTTTCATTTTTTTACAGGTAACTGTCCAGTTTTCCAAGCACTATTTATTGAAAAGACTATCTTTTTCCCATTATATATTCTTGCCTTCTTTGTCATAAATTAATTGACCATGTATCTGTAGGTTTATTTCTGGGGTCTCTATCTTGTTCTGTTGATCTTTGTGTCTATTTTTGTGCCATACTATATTGTTTTGATTACTACAGCTTTGTAGTATACCTTGAAATCAGGAGTTGTGCTACCTCTAGCTTTGTTCTTCTTTCTCAGGATTGCTTTGGCTATACAGGGTCTTCTATGGTTCCATACAAATTTTCAGATTATTTGTTCTAGTTTTCCAAAAAATGTTGGTATTTTGATAGAGATTGCATTGAATCTATAAATTGCTTTGGGTAATGTAGACACTTTGGCAATATTAAATAATTTTTCCAACCCATGAGCATGGAATATCTTTCCATTTGTTTGTCTTCAATTTTTCTCATTAGTGTTTTACAGTTTTCAGAATACAGATCTTTCACCTCTTTGGGTAAATTTATTCCTAGGTATTTTATTCTTTTTGGTGCAATTATAAATGGTGTTGTTTTTTAAGTTTCTCTTTCTGTGATTTTGTTAATGTATAGAAATGCTACCAATTTCACTGCATTAGTTTTGTATCCTGCCACTTTACTAAATTTTTTGTATTACTTCTAGTAGGATTTTTTACTAGAATCTTTAGGATTTTCTGTATAGTATCCTGTCATCTGTGAATAGTGACAGTTTCCCAATATGGATGGATGTCTCTTACTTCTTTTTCTTGTCTGATTGCTGTGGCTAGGACTTCTAGTACTATAGTGAAAGAAGTGGTGAGAGTGGGCATCCCTTATCTTGTTCCTGACCTAAGAGAGAAGGCTCTCAGTTTTTCACCATTGAGGATGTTGTTAGCTGTGGGTATTTCATGTATGGCCTTTATTATCTTGAGATATGTTCCCTCTAATCCCACATTGTTGAGAATTTTTATCATGAATGGATTTTGAATCTTGTCAGATACTTTTTCTGGATCTATTGAGATGATCATATGGTTTTTTTTCTTGATTTTGTTGATATGACATATGTCATTGATTGATTTGCAAATATTGTACCATCATTGCATCCTAGGAATAAATCCCAACTGATTGTGGTGAATCATCTTTTTAATGTGTTGCTATATGTGGTTTCCTAATATTTTGTTGAGGATTTTTGCATCTATGTTCATCAAGGATATTGGTCTGTAGTGGGGGGGGAGGGGCGCATATTGTGTCTTTGTCTGGTTTTGGTATCAGGGTAATACTATCCTTGTAGAAGCTATTTGGAAGCTTTCCTTTCTCTTCTATTTTTTTCTCCTCTGAATAGTTTGAGAAGAATAGGTATTAACTCTTTTGTAAATATCTGGTATAATTCACTTGTGAATCCGTCTATTCCTGGACTTTTATTTTTTGGTAGTTTTTTTTTTATTACTGATTCAGTTTTGTTACTTGTAATTGGTCTACTCAGAGTTTTTATTCTTGGTTTAGTTTTGGAAGATTGTATGTTTCTAGGAATTTATCCATTTCTTCTAGGTTGTCCAATTTGTTGGCATATAATTTTTCATAGTATTCTCTTGTAATCCTTTGTATCTCTGTGGAATCAATTGTTACTTTTCCTCTCTCATTTTTTATTTTATTTGGGTCCTTTCTCTTTTTCTCTTGTTCAGTCTGGCTAAGGATTTGTCAATTTTGTTTATCTTTTCAAAGAAACAGCTCTTGGTTTCATTGATTTTTTTTTTTTTTTTAGTTTCTATGTCATTTATTTCAACTCTGATCTTTATTATTTCCTTTCTTCTACTGATCTTGAGCTTTGTTCTTCTTTTCCTAGAACACTTGGGCATAAGGTTAGATTGTTTAAGATTTGTCTTGTTTGGGGGCACCTGGGTGACTCAGTTTTTAAGCGTCTGCCTTCAGCTCAGGTCATGATCCCAGAGTCCTGGGATCGAGCCCTAAGGAGCCTGCTTCTCCCTCTCCCACTCCCCCTGCTTGTGTTCCCTCTCTTGCTGTGTCTCTCTCTGTCAAATAAATAAATAAAATCTTAAAAAAAAAAAAGATTTGTCTTGATAGGCCTGTATTACTGTATACTTCTCTCTTAGAACTGCTTTCTTTGCACTGTTGTATTTTCATTTGTCTCCATATATTTTTTTTTTAAAGATTTTATTTATTTATTTGAGAGAGAGAGTGAGAGAGAGAAAGAGCACAAGAGGGGGGAGCGGGAGAGGGAGAAGCAGACTCCCCGCTGAGCAGGGAGCCCGACGCGGGACTCAATCCCGGGACTCCAGGATCATGACCTGAGCCGAAGGCAGTTGCTTAACCAACTGAGCCACCCAGGCGCCCCCTCCGTATATCTTTTTTAAAATTTCTTCTTTGATTGCTTCATTGACTCCTTGGATTTTTAGTATCATGTTGTTTAGTCTCCATGTGTTTGTGTTTTTCCAGTTTTTTTTCTTGTGATTGTTTTCTAGTTTCATACTGTTGTGGTCAGAAAAGATGCATATAATTTCAATCTTCTTAAATTTATTGAGGCTTGTTTTATGGCCTACTATGTGATCTATTCTAGAGAATGTTCCATGTGTACTTGAAAAGAATGTGTATTCTGTTAGTTTTGGATGGAGTGTTCTGTATATATCTGTTCATCTGGTCCAATGTGCCATTCAAAGACACTCTTTCCTTATTAATTTGCTGTCGGGATGATCTATTCATTGATGTAAGTAGAGTGTTAAAGTCCCCTACTATTTTTTTTTTTTCCTACTATTATTGTATTACTGTCACTTTCTCTTTTAATGTCCATTAATATTTGCTTTATGTATATAAGTGTTCCAATGTTGGGTGCATAGATATTTACAATTGTTATATCCTCTTGTTGGATTGATCCCTTTATATAATGTCCTCCTTTGTCTCTTGTTACAGTCTTTATTTTTAAGTCTACTTTGTGTGATATAAGAAAGCTACCCTGGCTTTTTTGTCACTTCCATTTGTATGGTGAATGTTTCTCCATTCTTTCCCTTTCAGTCTGTATGTGTCTTTAGGTCTCAGACAAGTCTTTCAAAGGCAGGTATAGATGGATATTGTTTTTTTTGTTCATTCCACCACTCTGTCTTTTCATTGTAGCATTATGCCATTTACATTTAAAGTAATTATTGATATGTGCCATTTTTAAAATTTGTTTTCTGGTTGTTTTTGTATTCTTTGTTGCTTCTTCTCTTGCTCTTTTTTTTTTTTTTTTTAAAGATTTTATTTATTTATTTGACAGAGAGAGACACAGCGAGAGAGGGAACACAAGCAGGGGGAGTGGGAGAGGGAAAAGCAGGCTCCCCGTGGAGCAGGGAGCCCGATGTGGGACTCGATCCCAGGACCCTGGGATCATGACCTGAGCTGAAGGCAGTCGCTTAACCAACTGAGCCACCCAGGCGCCCTCTTGCTCTTTGTGATTAATGAGTATTTATAGTGTTTTGTTTGGCTTTCTTTGTCTTTAATTTTTGTGTATCCATCATAGGTTTTGGGTCTGTGGTTACTGTGAGGTTCATATATACCATCCTAAGTAAATAACAGTCCATATTAATTTGTTGGTTATTTAAGTTCAAACACATTCAAAAAAAATTTTTTAATTGGAAAAGAAAAAATCTTTTTCCCTTTCTCTTTTTCACTCTCTTCTCCACATTTTATGTATATGCTATCATATTTTACATCTTTTTGTTCATATTTTTTTATGTCTTATGGACATTTCTTTTCCACTTAAAGAAGTTTATTTCACATTTCTTGTAAGGCTGGTTTAGTGGTAATAAACTACTGTATATTTTGTTTGGGAAACTCTTTTTTTATTTTAAAAAATTTTGTGTATTCTCATTAGTTAACACACAGTGTTCTATTAGTTTCATGTGCACAATATAGTGATTCGGCAATTCCATATATCACCCAGTGCTCATCACAAGTGTAATCTTTAATCCTGTCACCTATTTAACGCATCCCCCCACTCACCTCCCTCTGGTAACCATTAGTTTGTTCTCTATAGTTAAGAGTCTGTTTATTGGTTTGTCTCTCTTTTTCCCCCTTTGCTTGTTTGCTCTGTTAAATTCCACATATGAGTGAAATCATATAGAATTTGTCTTTCTCTGACTTATTTTGCTTAGCATAATACTCTCTAGCTCCATCCATTTTGTTCCAAATGGCAAGATTTCATTCTTTTTTTATGGCTGAGTAATATGTGTGTGCGTGTGTGTGTGTGCACACACGCACCTCATCTTTATCCGTTCATTAGTCTATGGACATATGGGCTGTCTCCATAATTTGGCTATTGTAGATAATGCTACTATACACACCAGGGTGCATGCATCTCTTTGAATTAATATTTTTGTATTCTTTGGGTAAATACCTAGTAGAGCAATTGCTGGATCATAGTTCTATTTTTAACTTTTCGAGGAAACTCCATACTGTTTTCCAGAGTGGCTGCACCAATGTGCATTCCCAGTGCATAAGTGTTGCTTTTTCTCCATATCCTTGTCAACACCTGTTGTTTCTTGCGTTGTTGATGTTGGGAGTTTTTTGGTTACTGATTCAATTTCTTTGCTGATTATCAGTCTGTTCAAATGTTCTATTTCTTCCTGTTTTAGTTCTGGTAGTTTATATGTTTCTAGGAATTTATCCTTTTTTTTTTTCTAGGTTGTCCAATTGTTTGCATATAGTTTTTCATAATATTCTCTTATAATTGTTTTTCTGTGTGTTGGCTGTTATTTCTCCTCTCTCATTTATGATTTTATTTATTTGAGCCTTTCTACTTTTTTTCTTGATAAATTTGGCTAGAGGTTTATCAGTCTTATTGCTATTTTTCAAAGAACCAGCTCCTGGCTTCATTGATCTGTTCTATTGATTTTTTTTTTAGCTTCTATATCATTTATTTCTGCTCTAATCTTTATTATTTCCTTACTTCTGATGGTTTTGTGTTTTGTTTGTTCTTCTTTGTCTAGCTCCTTTAGGTGTAAGGCTAGGTTGTTTATTTGAGATTTTTCTTGCTTCTTGAGGTAGGCTTGTATTGCTACAACCTCCTCTTAGAACCACGCTGCATTCCAAAGGTTTTGTACCCTTGTGTTTTCATTTATTTCCATGGACTTTACTTCTTCTTTTATTTCCTGGTTGACTCATTCATTGTTTAGTAGCATGTTATTTAATCTCCATCTATTTGTGGTCTTTTCAGATTTTTTCTTGTGGTTGACTTCTAGTTTCATTGCCTTGTGTTAGAAAAGATGCATGGGATGATTTTGATCTTTTGGAATTTGTTGAGGCTTGTTTTGTGGGCTAATATGTCATCTGTTCTAGAGAATGTTCCATGTGTACTCGTAAAGAATGTGTATTCTGCTTTAGGATGGAATGTTCTGAATATTGCTGTTAAATCTGTCTAGTCCAGGGTATCATTCAAAGCCATTGTTTCTTTGTTGATTTTCTGTTTAGATGATCTGTTCATTGAGGTAAGTGGGGTGTTAGTCTTCTATTATCATATTACTATCGATTCATTCCTTTATGTTTGTTATTTACTGTTTTATATATTTGGGTGCTCCCATGTTGAGTGCATAAATATTTAGAATTGTTATATCTTCTTGTTGGATTGTCCCCTTTATTACTGTGTCCTATATCTCATAGCAGAACAGCTATAGCTAAAGTGGGTGCAAGCTGAGGTATTCCAGGGTTCTCAGTGCATGGGGTGTCCTGGTGGGGTGACTAGAGTCAAGGCCAGCATGGGCCAGGGTATCCTGAGGTCCTCCAACACTGAGGGCAGACACCCTGGTGGGGTGGCTGAAACTAAGATGGGGAGCAGTCCAGGGGTTGTGGGGTTCTCTACACAAGGGGAACTCCGGTGGGGCAGCTAGAACTGAGGCAGGCACTGGCCAGGGGCTTTCTGGGGTGCTCTGCACAGGGGGTGCCTTGGTGGGGCAGCTAGATGAGCCAGGAGGTCCTGGACCTCTGTGTGCCAGAGGTGCCCTAGCAAGCTGTCTGGAGCCAAAGTGGTGTGGGCCTAGAGTGTTCTGCGGTGCTTTGCCCCTGTGTCACCTTGGTGTGACAGCTAGAGCTGTAGTGAGCACCAACCAGGGATTTCCCAGTGTGGCCTGCACTGGGGCTGCCGTGGTGGGGCGGTTGGGGCCGGTGTGATTTAGGGGCCTAGGGCTCACCGAGGTGGTAAGCCAGCGGTGGCACCCAGACCTTGTTGCTGTCCATTTGTGGAGTGGGAATGTAACCTGTGGTGCTCACCAGCCCTTCAGATCCACGGAGCGTTCCAGCAGCTGCCCCACCTTTTGGTGGAGTTTTATGACTGGCTCTTTTATATTCTCGTTGCTCTTCTATTTTTTTATTTTATTTCAATTTTTTAAAAAGATTTTATTTATTGGGGTGCCTGGGTGGCTCCGTCGCTAAGCGTCTGCCTTCGGCTCCAGTCATGGTCCCAGGGTCCTGGGATCAAGCCCCGCATCGGGCTCCCTGCTCAGCGGGAAGCCTGCTTCTCCCTCTCCCACTCCCCCTGCTTGTGTTCCCTCTCTCGCTGTGTCTCTCTCTCTCAAATAAATTGAGAGAGAGAGAGAAAGCACTTGAGGGTGGGGGGGGGCAGAGGGAGAGGGCTTAACCGCCACCCAGTTGGTCTTTTAAATGCAGCTTTTTTCCTGTGCCCCAGGGCATTAGGGGCTGGTGTGGGCTAAGGCCCAGAGCTCACTGAGGCAGCTCACTGGTTATGGTGCATGGACCCTGCTCCCATGTGCATCATCAAGGTGAAGGGGGAGCATAAACCCCGGCACTCATGAGCCCCAGGCAGAGTTCCAGCAGCTCCCTTGCCATTTGACAGAGTTCTAGGATTGGTTCCTACATATTCTAGTTGTCCTTTTAAAACATAGCTTTTTTTTTTTTTTTTCGGGTGCCTGGGTGGCTCAGCCGGTTAAGCATCTGCTTTTGGCTCAGGTCATGATCCCAGGATCCTTGGATCGAGCCCCGCATCGGACTCCCTGCTCAGCAGGAAGCCTGCTTCCCCCTCTCCCTCTACTTGCCGCTCCCCCTGCCTGTGTTCTCTCTCTCTTCTCTCTGTCAAATAAATTTTAAAAATCTTAAAAAAAAAACAAAACCCACACAGCTTTTTTTTTTTTCCCTGTGCCATAAGGAAAATAAATCTGCTTATGATCTCTCAGTACTGTCCTTCCTCATTGACGTTGGCAGCATTGGGGGTAATGGCTCCTTTCATAAGCGTGTCTCCATCTCCCATGCTGTTCTCAATGTGGTGTATTCTTTTTTGTGTGTGCAGAAGTTGTTCGGTCAGCCATCAGTTCTTCTTTAGGAGGAATTGCTTTATAAACAGGTGTAGATTTGGTGTGTCCATGGAGGAGGTGAGTTCAGGGTCTTCCTGCGTTACCATCTTGGATCAGAACATAGGGTTTATTTAATGTACACCGCACAGAGATGCTTCGGGATCAGGAATTTAAAAGGAATGGTCCCAGACCTCAAGGAACCCAGACTTTAATAGAGGGAACTTGATATGTAAAACCTTTAGAATTGTCTGTGATAATTAATGAGGAGAACAAAGGCAAGAGAAATGCAGCTAAAATTAAATTTCCTTACAATTTTGAGCTCACTGATAAATACCTGAGACCTACAGAGCATGACATTCCTCAAGGAACTCACGGTTTCCTTAATGTTAATTTTTTTTAAAAGATTTTATTTATTTGAGGGAGAGAGCGCACAAGTCGGGGGAGGGACAGAGGGAGAAGCAGGCTCCCCGAGGAGCAGGGAGCCCGATGTGGGACTCCATCCCAGGACCCTGGGATCATGACCTGAGCTGAAGGCCGACTGAGCCACCCAGCTGCCCCAATGTTAATGTTTTGCTAGAGACTAAAAGCAACCTTATCTTGACAATAATAGTTAAATCTCCAGGATCCTATCATTCTTCTTTAACATGTGGAAATCCCTTTAGAGACTTACAGTATCTCTGTGAGCCCCCTCCCCCAAACTTAAAGTATATAATCAGTCATTCCTCACAATCACAAGGGCAGCTGTCTGCCTCCGGGTCCTGGGCCTGTGCTATAATAATTTTTTGGCACCATAAAATGTCTCAAGAATTCCTTCTTGACTGTTGTGCTTGATGGCCCCACATCATTTTTGGTGGCCCATACATACAGGGATTCTGCATCTTCCTTCATCTGGACTTCGAGCCTTGGTGCAAACTTGGTGAGTTACTGATCTTAAGACTGCCATGGGAGGTTTCCTCCTCATTGGTCTAATGTGATCATTAGACCCTCCACATTTCTGGTTTAGCTGCTTCTGGCCAGGAGACCTCTGCCTGGAGCTGGCTAAAACAGGTACCTGATTGAATTAAAACCCAGCCAGGGGCCATTTCCTGGGGAAGTCAGCTATCAAGACCGCATGTGTTGGAATGTCACTTAGACCATGATGGATTTCCATCTTTAGTATTCTTCATCAGTGTCCTCTGCTGACAACTTAAATTGTAACATTAAGTATTTCCTCCTGCAGATTCTTAGCATCTCCATGGGTTAAGATGACAGGCTCTCTTGGTCCACCTACCGGCACCTACTGTGTCCTGGGAAAAACAATAGGGAAGCAAAGGGAAGTTGACATCCCTTCAGTAAACAAGTCAGTGTTCTTAACAGCTTTTTGAGAGATGCCTCTGGTCTCTTTGAACACTAGGAACCCTTGACATAATCCTGAACGGGATGCCACCAAGCAATCCAGGGGAGATTATGATAATGGACTTTTCTTCTTTTATGGGAATGGGATCTTCCTCTTGGGGGTGTTTTTCTCCCTTGGGGTGTCTCTTAACCCATTGGAACCAATTTGGATTACAAGATTTAAAGAAGAAAAGACTCATCTTCTGCAATAACACATGGCCTCAGTACTCCATAGGAGATGAGGAAAAAATAGCCCGTTAATGGGACAACAAAATTCAGTACTTTTATACCCGTTAGATCTCTTCTGCAGGAAACAAGGCAAAAGGATTGAAGTGCCCTCTGTCCAGGCCTTCATGGCCTTAAACCAAGATCCTGACCTAAGGACTTTTTGCAAAATTTGTTTAGCCACTAACCAAGTTAATAAACCCCCTCTCAAAATATTGGAGGATGATTGTCTCAATAGGCCCCCTCCTCCCAACAGATCTGGGGAGGAATCACCAGCCAGTTCAAACAAAGAGGACATTGGATCTGTTACTATCCCTCCTCCTTACAAGCCCTAAGACCCTTCTGCTCCAGCTGGACATACCAGGAGTGGAATTCCCTGTCTTCCTCCTTCTAAATCGGGACTATATCCCCTTAGGGAGATTGCTAATGGAGACAGTGGGTGCTATTCGAATCCATATCCCATTCTCCATGGCAGACTTGGCTCAGATAAAACAACTAGGATGATATTCTGAAAACCCTTCTCAATTTATTGAGGGTTTTCAGCAATTATCTGTTATGCTTGAACTCATTGTTGTATCCCTGAGGAGAAGAACCATATCTGGGTGGGGGCTCAAGATTTGTTGATGAACTAGCAGCCAGAGATAGAGATCGTTATCAGGTAGGAGGTGTTGCTATCTCAAATACCCAACTACATTGGAATTATCAGGAGGGTAGGCAAGGAAGGGAAAGATAAGACCATATGATCACTTGTTTAATAGCAGGAATGGAAAAAAAAAGTATTTTCTAAACTTGTAAGCTTTGTTAAAATTCAGGCAATTACTCAAGGAGCTGATGAAAATCTAGCTCTATTTCAAGGTCATTTGATAGAAGCCATCTGTAAATATACAAATCTGGACCCCACATCGCCTGAGAGAACAATTAGATTGTGCATGCATTTTATAAGTCAATTGGAGCCTGACATCCACTGAAAATTGACTAAAGTGACTTTAGGTCCTCAAACCTCCACCTAGCACCTAAAGGTCGCTACTGGAGTTTTTAATAATAGAAAGTTTTAAGACAGGAAAAGGACCAGAGAGCTAAATTGCAGGGTAAAATACAGGCTCAAATATTGGCTGCCGCTCTCGCGGATCCCCCACAACACCAGACTAACCAGGGGCCACAGAAAAAGCCGGCATCAGACCAAGGACCAGGTAAGACCCATGCTATGGGTGTGGCCAGATCGGACATTGGAGCAAGGAATGTCCAAACAAAAGCTCTCCATCAGGGCCATGTCCTTTCTGTAAGGAAGAAGGACATTGGAAGAGAGACTGTCCTCATCTCCAGAGAGAGAGAAAGACAGGAACTCACTTCCTCGCCTGAGAGCAGGAACCTGAGGATCTGGCATGACGGGGCCCTGAGGCTGGTCCGGCTCCCTTTGACATCAGGATGACTGAGCCCCAGGTTACCCTGGATGTGGAAGGTAAGTTTATCAATTTCCTTATTGATACAGGAGCCATTTACTCTGTTCTTATTCAGCACTCAGGCCCTACTTACCTTTCTTTCTGTCTTTTTCTTTTTCTTTTTTTATTTTAGAGAGAGAGAGTGGTGGGGGGAGGGGGAGAGGGAGAGAGAATCCCAAGTAGGCTCTACGTTCAGCGCGGAACCCAACGGAGGGCTTGATCTCATGATCCCAAGATCATGACCGGAGCTGAAACCAAGAGTTGGATGCCCAACCACCAGAGCCACCCAGGCGCCCCAGCCCTACTTGTCTTTCTAACCGTAACATTGTTGGCATAGAAGGGGAAACTAAAATGTGCCGTCAGACAATTCCTTTAACTTATAAATACAAAAGTCAGTTGGTGACTCATGTTTCTCTAGTCCCTCCATCTTGTCCCACTCCATTACTTGGATGAGACTTAATGCATAAACTAGGAAGCAGGTTTGCTCCTACTAAAGAGGAGAACGGCTTATTCTCTTTAACACTTGGAGAATTAAAACCTTACCGTTATCCCTTCTAATATTTGGAAGGAAGTAAAGCCACAGGTCTGGGATTGCAATGTGCCAGGACAAGCTCTTAAAGACCAACTAGTTAAAATGACCTTAAAGGATCCAACCACTATACCTCATAAAAAAAAAAATATATATATATATATATATCCCTTAAAACCTGAGGCAAAAGCTGGGTTATAACCACTTACTGTTAAATTTCTCAAACATGGTATTTTAAGGCCTTGTCAATCTCCTTATAATACTCCAAGTTTACCAGTTAAAAGGCAAATGGAGACTACTGAATGGCATAAGATTGAAGAGCAATAAATGAAGCAGTTGTACCTATTCATCCCATAGTGCCAAATCCATATACTATTCTCACCCAGGTCCCTGGTAATGCTAACTGGCTTACAGTACTTGACTTAAAAGACACTTTCTTTTGCATCCCTATAAGTGAAGAAACACCGCCATTACTTGCTTTTGACTAGGCCTCACCTTCAAGCCCAGAGGATGCTCAGTTAACTTGGACAGTCTTGCCACAAGGATTTAAAGACAGTCCTCACCTATTTAGGGCTGCACTTAGTAAAGACTTCAGTGATATATCCTTGCTTCGGGGGACAGTAATTCGATATGTAGGTATTTTTAATCTGTAGTCCCACAAAAGAAACGTCTGAGAGTAATTCTATAACTTTTTATTTCTTGGCAAACAGGATAGCATGTCTCCCTTAAGAAGCACAAATATCTAAACAAAAGGTATGATATCTGGGATATGAATTAACACCAGGTCACCATACCCTGTCTACTGACAGGAAAAAGGTATATTAGATCTTGGACCCTCAACTACAAAGAAACAACTCCATGCTTTCCTAGCTATGGCAGGATTTTGCCACCTGTGGATTCCTGGATTTGGGTTCTTCAGATCATTGTATGATTCAGTTAAAGGCCCTGATAAAGAACGTTTACTCTGGACTAAAGCCCAGCAGACAGGCTTTCAAACATTAAAAGCTAAGCTTTCGTCAGTCCCAGCTTTGGCTTTACCAAATTTAGAAAAATCTTTTACTTTGTTTATAGCAGAAAAACAGGGACAAGCTTTGGGGCTTCTTACCCAAAAATTAGGGAACGAAACAAGACGGGTGGGCTATTTTTTAAGGGCACTTGATAGTGTAGCATAAGGGTGGCAAGCTTGTCTTCGAGTGGTGGCTGGAACAGCCCTGCTAGTAGAAGCAGCTTCAGAACTTCCTACGGGACAGTCCTTAACAGTGCTGACTCCACATCAGGTTCACAGAGAACTAGAGACCAAAGGCCACCAATGGATGACAAGAGACTGGCTTACTAAATCCCAGCCTATGTTTTTAGATATGTCTGAAGTAATACTTAAAACCTGTCAAACTTTAAACCCAGCTACCCTTATGCCTGGATCTGACCATCATACTTCTATGCTAGGACATGACTGCTCAGAAATTATTGATCTTGATTATTCTAGCTGACCAGACTTAAAAGAGTCCCCTACTGAAAATGCAGATGATAGTAGGCTTGATGATGGCGGTAACTTCATGGATAAGGGAGAAAGAAAAGCCAGATATGTTGTAGTTAGCTTAATTAAGACCACTGAGGCAAAAGCCCTTCCAGTAAATACTTCTGCCCAAAAGGCTAAATTAATAGCACTTACCCATGCTCTTCAATTGGCAGAAGGCCTAAAAATTAGTATTTATACTGATGTCAATTATCTTCCCTGGTACTACATGCCCATGGAGCAGTTCAGAAAGAAAGGGGATTACTATCAGGTCGTAACTCCCCAGATAGGGCCCTGAAATAATTACCCTTCTTGAGGCCGTAAATCTACCTACAGAGGTGGCTGTAATTCATCTCAAAGGACATCAAAAGGCTATGACCTTGGAATCTAAAGGAAACAATTTGGCCAACCACGCAGGCACACAGGCAGCACAAAATAAACAAATATTAAGTCTTACACCACTTTTAACTCCAATTAAGTCCATATCTCCAGTTTATTATTTATTTATTTATTTAAGCGTGCAAGGGGTGGGGGTGCAGAGGAAGAGGGCAAGAGAGAATCTTAAACTTGGGGGCTTGATCTCACGACCCTGAGATCATGACCTGAAGTGAAATTAAGAGCACTTAGCAGACTGAGCCACCCAGGTGCCCCCATATCTCCAGTCTATTTAGACCAAGAGATTTACATAGCCCAGGAACAAGTATATTTTAAAAAATGCACAAGGACTGCCTTGTTAATAATGACAGGAAAATCCTCATACCCAAAAATAACTGATGGAAGGTAATACAGATTTACACCAGGCTACTCATTTGGGGAAAAAAAAAAAAGCTTTAGAACATTTAATAAAAAATATATTTGATGGAATAAATTTAACAACTGTAAAACAGGTCTGTTGATCCTGTATCGTTTGTGTGCAAGTAAATCTGGAAAGCGCTGTCCATCCCATCCCCCCTCCCCTTTGAAACCACTCCAAAGACGTGGAACATATCCAGGAGAGGACTGGCAGCTTGATTTCATACAAAAGCCTCCTTGCAAAGGCTAGAAGTTCCTACTAGTGTTTGTTGATACTTTCACAGGATGGATCAAGGCCTTTCCATTGCAAAACTAAAAGAGCCATGGAAGTAACCAAAGTTTTGTTGTGAGACATTATTCCTAGATCTGGCCTTCCACGGTCCCTTCAAAGTGGCAACAGACCTTCTTTTACTGCCCAAATGACAAATAGCACGAGCTTTGAAAATTAAGTATTGTCTACATCCACAACCCTCTGGAAAGGTAGAGAAAGCTAATCCTACTTTAAAACAACACCCTACTAAGTCTAGAGACCCAGGAAGACTGGGTTACTCTCTCACCAATAAGACTTCTCAGAATAACTGCTCCAGAAGAACCTATAGGTTATGAGATATTATATGGAATACCATTTCTTACAGTGGACCTGTAATTAGATAAAGATCATAACACTTTAATTATTCATTCAAGGCTGGTTTAATTCATAAGTTACTTAATGAATATGCTGATCACATGCTCCCCAAACCTGATTTAATTATAACTGAAAGTCCAGCCCATGTCAGCACTGGAGACATGGCTTATTTATAGAATTAGAAGTCAAATACAGCAGGGGACTTCAATCCAAAATGGAAAGGTCTGTATCGGGTCATATTATGTCCTTCTATTGCAGTAAAATTAGGGAGACACTCTTCTTGGACTCCTAGATCTAAAATAAAACCTGTACTTCCTTCACAGGAAACCAGTGAACAAACTAACATGCCTTCCTACTCCTGCGAACCTTTAGAAGATCTGAAACTCCTCTTCAAACGACTATGAAGGTTGTATATTTCTTTGTTCTTTGTTCACCAGTTTTAACAGACAATGCCTTTCTACAATGGGCACAACATTATGCTGAACTTCAAAATCGAACAGCTTGTTGGATATGTGGGATTGTGCCATGTCAAGTACATCTGAGTTACCCTGGTATGTTTCTCCTTTACAAGGGACTGACTGGCACTCCTTAAACACTTATATTTTAGATACGATAGATAATCCTAACACTAGCATATATTGTGATAATTCTATCACTAGAAAAAAAAATGTTTCTTCTTGGCCCATGATCAGTATGACTTGGAACTTTCTAGGTCATAGCCAGACTTTTTCATACCCTCAAACTATAAAGGTTTTAACTGAATTCACAAGCCTGTCCATGAGTGCCTAGATTACAAAACCCTACTTCTCAATATACCCAGGATGGTATATTTATGGTTTACACCAACTGCTGGACAACTCAATCAAAAGGCAGTTTTATGCTGAGAACAAAGAAATCATACATATGATACCTGGACAAACAGCACACGACATTTGGGATGGCTATGCTAGAAGTATGATCTCAAACCATTATATTCCGGATTACTGATTGGTTTGCTTCTGGCTGGGCAAGGCAACCCAGAATTAGATGGCTAGCTCCAAATGGCCCCCAGTGGTTACGTGGATCTAACCTATGGCCCTAGCTTCCTCCAGGATGGACAGGTTGTTGCACCTTGGGTTTTGCTTAGATTCCTGGGTTCATTATCAAAACCATCACTACTCTGGCTAATCGCCCAAATTTAAAATGATGATAGACACGATCATATTTCACTGGCATGATCATTTAACGTCCAACTTTGTTCCCTTGATGAAATTGGAAGATGTCATTTGGCATATGGAATTCCTTTAACAAATGCACTATAAAAGCACTAAATGACTCACAAAACAGTATTTCCTTACTTAATGCTGAAGTTACACAGATGCTCAAAGCAGTTCTACGAAATCAAATGGCCTTAGATATTTAACAGCTGCACAAGGTGATACCAACCCTCTTATTAAAGTGGACTGCTGTGTATATATTCCAGATAATCACAAAAATGTAACAGGATTGCTAAAAGATATGAATACTAAAATTGGCACTTTACATGATCCCTCCCTCTCCTTTAATGATTGGTTAAACTCCTGGACTGGAGGAGAATTTTGGTCAATTATCAAAGGTCTTTTTAGTGGGCTTTTCTCATAATAATATTAATCTTCTTTTGTTGTTTTTTTCTAGTGTCTCCCCGGCTGGTGCTGAGACTCTCTGACTGCCATTACTTCAAGCCGACAGATGATCCTTTCTACTTGAGGAGATTCGCGTATGTTGCCTACCTTGGATTCGGCTGCCTGTGCCTTTGGTAACGCCTATATATAAATTCCCCAACTGACCAATGTTGACTCGTAGGGACATCTCTACGCCCCTGTTCAGCAGGAAGAAGTTACAGAAGATAAAACCTTCCAACCTCAGCAACCTGAAATATTGAAGGGTCAAAATTGTTCAGGAGGGAAAACGAGGAGGAGAACAAAGGCAAGAGAAATGCAGCTAAAATTAAATTACCTTACAGTTCTCAGCCCACTGATAAATACCTGAGACCTGCAGAGCATGACATTCCTCAAGGAACCTCATGACTGCTTTAATGTTAATGTTTTGCTAGAGACTAAAAGCAACCTCGTCTTGACAATAATAGCCAGATCTCCAGGATCCTAGAAGTCTTCTTTAACATGTGGAAATCCCTTTAGAGACTTATGTTATCTCTATATACTTTTAATTTTTTCCGGGGGGGGGCATGTAATCAGTTGCTCCTCACAATCATAAGTGCAACTCACTGCCCACGGGGGTCCTATGCCTGTGCTATAATAAAAGCACCTTCTTGTACCATAAAATGTCTCAAGAATTCTTTCTTAACCATTGCGCTCCACGGCCCCACATCAGTAACTGCTAGGAGGGAGGTAATAAGGGATATTTAGGAAACACAGACCAGGGGTACATTCTAGTGGAGTCGGGGAATGTATTACAGAGATGCTGAGCCTCAGGTTAAGAGCGAATTCATTAGCTCCATGATTGGCCCAGTGATCCCTGCAGCCGGCCAGTTGAGAAGCTGTGAGGGTTGAGCTTCGCTCAGATCACTCTCTTGCTCTCACTGGTTTGGGATGTGCCTGTCCATCACTGTAGCCACCTGCCTCATGGGGCTCTTCAGCATTTGAAATACAGCTAATCTGAACTGAGATATGTGGTAAATGTAAATTATATTGTAGATTTCAGAAATTAAGAATAAAAAAGAGTGTAAAAAAAATCCCATTAATGTTTTTATATTACAGGTTGAAATGATACAATTTGGGATCCATTGAATTAAAAAGTCTGTTGTTGAAATTAATTTCACCTCTTATTTTTTTGTTAGTATTGCTCTAGAAAACTTAAGTTTAAATTATATTTAAATTAGCCGACGCTGGTCTAAGTCATTGGTTCACCTCCAGTGGGAATTCTAGCATGTTGGAGTTTTGATGTGACTTCTTTAGAGGTGGACTCTTGGCTCTGCTACAAACAGGTGATCTGGAGGCAGCCTTGCTCCACCACTCAGTAACGAGGGTAAGCTAGAGCAAGTGTAAGTAAGCTCTCTTAATGCCAGGACATTAATGCTTATGAATTGTGAGCATAAACACAATAATCCCTATAAACCAAAGGTTTTTGCTCCATATATAATACATTTAAGCTCTTAAAATGTTTAAACAGCTTTATTGAGGTGTCATTTACAAATAATAAACTCTTAATGAACATTATTAAGACTCAAATTTATTAAGTGCATCCTACTGCGAAGCCCTCTGTATGAATTCCCTCCTGTAATTTGTGGGGTTCTAGTTTTACCACCTTCCGCAAACCAGTTCACCTTTCCAGATCCCCATTTCCTCACCTCCGCACTGGGATGGTTGATCAATAAATGATTTCTAAGATAAATTCCAGCTTTGACGTTCGATGTTTCCTCTGAATTAAAAAAATATATAAGCTCATATTTGTAATATCCTGAAGATATATCTTCCAATGGTTTCTTTTCTTTCTTTTCTTTTTTTTTTTTTTGTAGTCTCTTGTTCTTGTTTCTCCCTGGTTGTGTTTCTTCTTTAATCTCTCTGGAGATGTATAATGTTGGTTTGTTCTTAAATTTTTCTCCTACTACCTGTCCTTTCCTGTTTCCTCTGTGTTTCTTGTTCCTTTTCTCTGTTCAGTCTTTTGTGTTAGAGACTTTTCCCTTCCCATGTCTGGTCTTCCTAGCTTGCGCACTGATAGTCAAGAACGAGACACTAAATGCTGACTGGAACCTCTTTCGGGGCGGCGGCGGCGGGGGGGCTGTGAGGGGGGTTGTTGACTGAGCAGTGAGGGATAAGCCTATTTTGTTGAGGTACCTCAGTGTCAGAATCTAGAGGTCTTTATTTGGAGAGGCTGTTTTCCTGGAGAGGAAGTCTCCACATTCCTGCCTGATGGGTATCAGCCTGGCAATCCCAGTTCTGGAGGTTAACTGGGGAATCCTTCTTGCCAGGTCTCACCATTGCAGTGTGGTGCTTTGCCTCCAGTTGGAGTTCAGTTGAGTTGATTTGCTCTTTTTAGCCTCCCCTACTTCCAGCTGAGGTCTCAAGTCTCTCCAGAGCAGCGGCAGTAACGAGAGTACATACAATGGCTGTTGCTGATTAAACACCAATTCCATCAGGCATTGTCCTAAGTAATTAACAAGGAATGTGTCATTTCTTTCTCTCCACTCTGTGGGTAGGTACTATTATTTCCTCCAATTTCTTGTTGGGACATGGAGAGTGACTTGCTCAAGGTCACAAAGCCATGGATCTAGCACGTCCACCCAGAACCCAGGCTCAAAACCACTAGATCACTTGTCCCTCTGCTTTCTACTTCCCAAATACTACCCTCTCTTGTCCATTAATGGTACCTCTCCTGTTCTCCTTGTCTTTGAGGATTTGCACTTTATTTACTGCCTTTTTAGCAGGGTTTCAGGAAAGAGTGGAGACAAATGTGAAGGTTTCATTCACCATATATAACCAGAGATGGACATCCCTTTTTGGATATAGGTGGCTATCACAACTGGTTACAGTGACTGATGGATGGCCCCCGTGAGACTACGGCCAATCCCACTGTCCCAGCTTCTGCTTCTGATCCCAATTAGACTTTGTAGCCACAGAAGCCCCAGGGAGCCCTAGTTCATATATTTATTGGCATCATGGTCAAGTTACCTAGAGCTGTAGCCAATAGCATCCACTACTGGGGAAATGACTGGCTAGGTTGTAAGATTCAGAGCATAAGACCATCAGCTAAAGGAGACAGAACTAGAAGCATTTCACTGTAGGAGTGAAAAAATCTCACAAAAATATTTGAGACCAGAACAATTAACATCAAAAGATAAATAGTGGATTTTGTTGGGTGAGGTGACTACAGGTAATTCACATTTTTTCTTTGTGCTCATATGTTTTCCAGATTTTTTTATACTGCATGTGTTATTTAACAAGAAATGGTTAAGATATTTAAAAACATTCACCCTTTGATTCAACATTTCTACTTCTTAGAAACATCCTAAGGAAATGGTTAAGGATGTGTGTTAAGATTTAGCCACAGGAATGTTGATTCCAGAGACATTTATACCAGCACTAAGTTAAAAAACAGAAATGTCTAAAGAGGAGATTAAGGTTGGACTATATAGCCAGTAAGAATATATATTGAGCGACGCCTGGGTGCCGCTTAACACTGGTTAAGTGTCCGACTCTTAGCTCAGGTCTTGATCTCAGGGTCATGAGTTCAAGCCACACATTGGGCTCCATGCTGGGTGTGGAGCCTACTTAAAAAAAATAAAATATATATTGAAGTGATGTATGTGGTATTATTATGTAAAGAAACAAGCCTACAAAGCATTGTGTAATATAATTCCAGCTTTTTATTGAAGTATAATTAACATACAATGATATATTAGTTTCAGGAGTACAACATATTGATTCAACAGTTCTATACTCAGTGCTCATCATGGTAAGTGTAGTCACCATCTGTCACCATATGATGTTATTATATTACTGACTATATTCCCTATGCTGTACTTTTCATCTCCATGAGTTATTTATAACTGGAAGTTTATACCTCTTAACCCCCTTCGTGTATTTTTCCCATTCCCCCCATCCACCTCCCCACTGACAATCATCAGTTTGTTCTCTATATTTTTTTTTTTTTAAGATTTTATTTATTCATTTGACAGAGAGCGGGAGAGAGAGCAAGAGAGATCACAAGCAGGGGAAGCAGCAGAGGGAGAAAGCAGGCTCCCCACTGAGCAGGGAGCCCGATGCAGGGCTCGATCCCAGGACCCCAGGATCATGACCTGAGCTGAAGGCAGACGTTTAACCGACTGAGCCCCTCAGGTGCCCCTGTTTTCTGTATTTAAGAGTCCCTTGGTTGGTTGATTGGTTGGTTGGTTGGTTTTTTGTTGTTCATTTGTTTTGTTTTTTAGATTCCAAATATGAGTGAAATCACCTGGTATTTTTCTTTCTCTGTCTGACTTATTTCGCTTAGCATAATACCCTCATGTTTATCCATGTTGTTCCAAATGACAAGACCCATTCTTTTTTGTGGCTGAGTAATATTCCATCATAGGTATATACCATTTCTTCCTTATCCATTCATCTATTGACAGACATGGGTTGCTTCCATATCTTATCTATCGAAAATAATGCTGCAATAAACCTAGAGGTGCATATATCTTTTCTAATTAGTGTCTTTGTTTTCTTGGGGTAAATACCCAGGGGTGAAATCATTGGGTCATATGGTATTTCTATTTTTAATTTTTTGAGAAACCTCCATGCTGTTTTCCACAGTGACAGCCTCAATTTATATTCCCACAAACAGTGCACAAGGGTTCCTTTTTTCCCACATCCTCGCCAACACTTGTTGTTTTTTGTCTTTTTGATTCTAGCCATTCTGACAGATATGAGGTGGTATCTCATGGTAGTTTTGATTTCCATTTCCCTGATGATGAGTGATGTTGAGCGTCTTTTCTATGTCTGTTGGCCATCCATATGTCTTCTTCGGAAAAATGTCTATTCAGGTCCTCTGCCCATTGTCTAATAGGATTATTTGCTTTTTTGGTTTTGAGTTGTAGAATTTCTTTATATATCTTGGATATGAACCTCTTATCGGATATATCATTTGCATATCACTTCTCCCACTCAGTGGGTTGCCTTTTTGTTTTGTTGATGGATTCCTTTGCTATGCAAAAGCTTTTTAGTTTGATGTAGTTTCAATAGTTTATTTTTGATTTTGGTCCCCTTGCCTGAAGAGACATATCTAGAAAAATATTGCTAAGGCA
>NC_138376.1:40426916-40505780 GCF_054177405.1 Leptonychotes weddellii | reverse complement strand
TTTATTTTTGTGTGTGCTGTGAAAAAGTGGTCCAGGTTCATTCTTTTGCATGTAGCTGTCCAGGTTTCCCAGCACCATTTATTCAAAAGACCGTCTTTTCCCCATTGTGTATTCTTGCCTCCTTTCTCGAGATTCATTGACCATAAAGCATTTTTGTGTGGGGGGGGGCTCTCTATTCTGTTTCACTGGTCTATGTGTCTGCTTTTGTGCTGGTACAATATTTTGTGGTCACTACAGCTTTGTAGTATATCTTGAAATCTGGAGTTGTGAAACTTTCAGCTTTGTTCTCTTTTCTCAAGATCGCTTTTGCTATTTGGGTTTTTTTGTGGTTCCATGTGAATTTTAGGACTATTTGCTTTGGTTCTGTGAAAAATGCTGTTGGTATTTTGATCAGGATTGCATTGAATCTGTAGATTGCTTTGGGTGGCATGGACATTTTGACAATATTAATTCTTCCAATCCATTAGCATGGGATATCTTTCCATTTGTTTATATCGTCTTCAGTTTCTTTCATCAGGGCTTTATGGTTTTCAGAGTACAGGTCTTTTACCTTCTTGGTTAAGTTTATTCCTAGATATTTTCTTGTTTGGGGTACAAATGTAAATGAAATTGTTTTCATAATTTCTACTTCTGCTACTTCATTATTAGTGTATGAAAACACAACCAATTTCTGTGTTTTAATTTTGTATCCTGCAAGTTTATTGAATTCATTTATTCTTTTTTTTTTTTTTAAAGATTTTATTTACTGGGCGCCTGGGTGGCTCAGTTGGTTAAGCGACTGCCTTCGGCTCAGGTCATGATCCTGGAGTCCCAGGATCGAGTCCCTCTTCGGGCTCCCTGCTCGGCAGGGAGTCTGCTTCTCCCTCTGACCTTCCTCCCTCTCATGCTCTATCTCATTCTCTCTCAAATAAATAAATAAAATCTTTAAAAAAAAAAAAGATTTTATTTATTTATTTGATAGAGAGAGAGACAAAGAGAGAGGGAACACAAGCAGGGGGAATGGGAGAGGGAGAAGCAGGCCTCCCGCCAAACAGGGAGCCCAATGCGGAGCTCAATCCCAGGACCCTGAGATCATGACCTGAACTGAAGGCAGACACTTAATGAATGAGCCACCCAGGCGCCCCTGAATTCATTTATTCTAATAGTTTTCTGGTGGAGTCTAGATTTTCTGTATATTAGTATCATGTCATCTGCAAATAGTGACAGTTATACTTCTTCCTTGCCAGTTTGAATGCCTCTTATTTCTTTTTCTTGTCTGATTGCCATAGCTTGGACTTTGAGTACTATATCAGATAAAATTAGTGAGGGTGAACATCCTTGTCTTGTTCCTGATCTTAGAGGAAAAGCTCTAAGTTTTCACCATTGAGTATGATGTTAGCTGTGGGTTTGTTATATGTGGCCTTTATTATGTTGAGGTGTGTTCCTTCTAAACTTACTTTGTTGAGAGCTTTTATCATGAGCAGATGTTGAATTTTGTCAAGTGCTTTTTCTGTATCTATTGAGATGATCATAGGATTTTCATCCTTGGTTCTCTTGGTGTGTTGTATCATGTTGATTGATTTGAAAATTGAACTATCTTTGCATCCCCAGAATAAATTCCACTTGATCGTGGTGAAAAATACCCTTTTAATATATTGTTGAATGTGGTTTGTTAATATTTTGCTGAGGATTTTTGCATCTATGTTCATCAGGGATATTGGTTTGTAGTTTTCTATTTTTTTAGTGTCTTTGGCTTTGGTATCAGAGTAATGCTGGCTTCATAGAATGTATTTGGAAGCTTTCCTTCTATTGTGTGTGTGTGTGTGTGTGTAATAGTTTGAGGAGAATATATATTAACTCTCCTTTAAATGTTTAGTAGAATTCACCTGTGGATCCATTTGGTCCTGGATTTTTTGTTGTTGTTGGGCGTTTTTGATAACTAATTCAATTTCATTACTAGTAACCAGTCTGTTCAGATTTTCTGTTTCTTCCTAATTCGGTTTTGGGAGATTGTATGTTTCTGGGAATTTATCCATTTCTTCTAGGATGTCCAGTTTGTTAGCATATAATTTTTCAGAGTAGTCTCTTAATTCTTTGTATTTCTGTGGTGTCAGTTGTTACCTCCCCTTTCATTTCTGATTTTATTTGTGTCCTCTCCCTTTTTTTTTTTTTTTTTTGATGAATTTGGCTAAAGGTTTATCAATTTTGTTTATCTTTTCAAAGAGCTGGCTCTTGGTTTCGTTGATCATTTCTTTTGGTTTTGTGTTTATTTGCTTGTCTCTATTTCCTGTGTTTCAGCTGTGATCTTTATTATTTCTTTCCTTCTACTAACTTTGGGTTTTGTTTGTTCTCCCTTTTCTCATTCCTTTAGGTGTGAGGTTAGATTGAGATTTTTCTTGTTTCCTGAGGTAGGCCTGTATCAGTATAAATTTTCCTTTTAGAACTGATTTCACTGTGTCCCAACGATTTTGGACTGTTGTGTTTTCATTTTCCTTTTTCACCAGCTATTTTTAAATTTCCTCTTTGATTTCTTCATTGACCATTGGCTGTTTAGTAGCATGTTGTTTAGCCTCCATGTATTTGTGCTTTTTTTTTTCTTGTGATTCATTATGCTGTCTGAAAAGATGCATAGGATTTTAATCTTCTTAAGTTTATTTAGACTTGCTTTGTGGCCCAACATGTGACCTACCCTGGAGAATGTTTCATGTGCACTTGAAAAGAATGTGTATTCTACTGGGTTTAGATGGAATGTTCTGTATATATCTCTGTTTAGGCCTTCTGGTCTAATGTGCCTTTCAAAGACAGTTTCCTTACTGATTTTCTGTCTGGATGATCTATCCATTGAAGTGAGTGGAGTGTTATAGTCCCCTACTATTATTGTATTACTGTCAGTTTCTCCCTTATGTCTGTTAACATTTCTTTTAGGTACTTAGGTGCTCCAATGTTGGGGGCATAGAGATTTACAATTGTTATACCTTCTTGTTGAACTGATCTCTTTTTTTTTTAAGATTTTATTTATTTTTTTGACAGAGACACAGCGAGAGAGGGAATACAAGCAAGGGGAGTGGGAGAGGGAGAAGCAGGCTTCCCGTGGAGCAGGGAGCCTGATGCGGGGCTCAATCCCAGGACCCTGGGATCATGACCCGAGCCAAAGGCAGATGCCCAACTACTGAGCCACCCAGGCACCCCTGAACTGATCTCTTTATCATTATGTAATAATGCCCTTATTTGTCTCTTGTTACAGTTTTTGTTTCAAAGTAATTTTGTCTGATCTAAGTATTGCTACATTGACTCCTGCCACCCATCCACTTCCATTTGCATGCTATATCTCTTTCCATGCATTCTCTTTGTCTCTATGTGTCTTTAGTTCTGAAGTGAATCTCTTATAGGCAACATATATATGGGTCTTTTTTTTTTTAAGATTTTATTTATTTATTTGACAGAGTGGGAGAGAGAGCACACAAGCAGGGGGATCAGCAGGCAGAGGGAGAAGCAGGCTCCCCGCTGAGCAAGGAGCCAGACGCGGAACTCTATCTCAGGACCCTGGGATCATGACCTGAGCCAAAGGCAGATGCTTAACCGACTGAGCCACCCAGGCATCCCTGGTCTTTTTTTTTTTTTAATCCATTCAGTCACCCTATGCCTTTTCATTGGAGCACTTAGTCCTTTTACATGTAATTATTGATAAGTATGTACTTATTGCTGTTTTGTTCATTGTGTTGGTTATTTTTGTAGGTATTTTCTGTTCCTTTCTTCTTCTCTTGCTCTCTTTCCTTGTAGTTTGATGGCTTTCTTTAATGTTATGCTTGCATTCCTTTCTCTTTTGTGTGTGTGTATCCATTATTACATGGTTTGCTTTGTGGTTATCATTTCATTCATATAATGTCTCATGTGTCCAGCAATTATATATTAAGTTGATGGTCACTTAAGTTCAAGCACATTCTAAAAGTACTAAATTTTTATCCCCCCCTCCACTTTCTATGCTTATGATATCATATTCTGCATTTTTATTTTGTGTATCCCTTGAATGAATTTTGTAGAAATAATTGATTTTACTACTTTTTGTTTTAACATCCATACTGGCTTTATAAGTGATTTATCTGCAACTATATGCTTGTTACCAGTGAAATGTTTTCCTTTCAAATTTTCTTCTAGTTATGGCCTTTTCTTTCCAGTCAAAGAATTCCCTTTAATGTTTCTTATCAGGATGTTTTAGTGATGATGTATTCCTTTAGCTTTTGTTTGTCTGGGAAGTTCTTTATCTCTCCTATTCTAAGTGATGACCTGCTGGATAGAGTATTCTTGGTTATAGGTTTTTTTCTCCTTTCAGGGCTTTGTAGGCCAGAAGGGATCAGCATGACATATTAAAAGTTTCGGCTAAAAAAAAAAAAACAACAACAAAAAAAACAGCTGATAGCTTTATGGGGTTTCTCTTGTATATAACATTTTTTTTTTCTTGCTGCTTTTGAAATTCTCTCTTTATCATTACTTTTTGCCATTTAAATTATTATGTGTGTTGGTGTGGACCTCCTGGGTTCATCTTGTGTGGGGCTCTCTGATTCCTGGACCTGGATGTCTGTCTCCTTCCCCACATTTAGGGAGGTTTTCAGCTATTATTTCTTTGAGTAAATTATCTAAAGATTTTTTTTTTTTTTTGAGAGAGAGAGAGAGCACAAGTGGTGAGGAGGGGCAGAGGGGGTGAAGGAGGCTCCCTGCTGAGCAGTGAGCTCAACACAGGGCTTGATCCCAGGACTCCAGGATCATGACCTGAGCTGAAGGCAGACGTTTAACCAACTGAGCCACTCAGGTGCCTCTCTTCAAGTAAATTTTCTGCCCCCTTCTCTCATTCTTCTCCTTCTGGGATCCCTATAATGCAAATGTTATTAGGGTTGATGATGTTGGTGAGTTCCCTTAACCTATACTCATTTTTTATTTATTTTTTTTCTATTCAGCTTGGTTGCTTTCCTCACCGTCTTCTGGATCACTGATCTGTTTGTTCTTCTGCATCCTCTAATCTGCTGCCCTTTTCCTCTAGAGTAATTTTTATTTCAGTTATTGAATGCTTCATCTCTGGTTCTTTTTTGTATTTCCTCTTTAAGTTCTTAGTGAGTTTATCTACTCTTTCTTTTTTAAGTAGACTCCAGGCCTGGCATGGAGCCCAACTCATGACCCTGAGATCAAGAACTGAGCTGAGATCAAGAGTTGGACGCTTAGCCAACTGAGCCACCTAGGCACCCCTATCCACTCTTTTCTCAAGTCTAGTGAGTATCTTTGTCATTACTTTGAATTTTTTTGTTGTTTTTGTTTTGAGAGAGAGAGAGAGAACAAGCAGTGGGGAGGGGCAGAGGGAGAGAGAGAGAGAGAGAGAGAGAGAGAGAAGCAGACTCCCTGCTGAGCAGGAAGCCCAATGCAGGGCTCGATCCCAGGACCCGGAGATCATGACCTGAGCCAAAGGCAGACACTTAGCTGACTGAGCCACCCAGGTGCCCCCATTACTTTGAATTTTTATCAGGCATAGCGCTTCTCTGTTTCATTTAGCTCTTTTGCTGTGATTTTTCTTCTCTTTCATTTGAGACATATTCTTCTGTGTCCTCATTTTGTCTTAGTCTCTGTGTTTGTTTCTATGGATTAAGGAGGTCAGCTACATCTCCTGGTGTTGAAAGTTGTAGCCTTGCGTCCTGTGGTGTCCTGGAATGCAGTGCCCCCTGGGCACGAGAACCAGGTGCTCCAGGAGTGTCCCCATGGATGCACTACATGTGCTCTGCTGTGTGGCTGAGCTGTGTTTGCCTTCCCCTAGTCAGCAGCAGTGACCCACTTCGCCTGCTGCAGGCACACGGCACAGGGTTTGGTCCCTGGGCTGTTGAGGGGCCTCATACCAGTCTGGGGCTTGTAGGTGGATGGGATCAGCAGTCAGACTAGGTGTCTAAGTCAGCCTTTCTGCTCTAGTTGTGGGCCCTCCGAAGGGCAGGGCTTTCTCCCTGTGGTCCACAGAGGCTTTCGCTGATGGGCAGGGCTGGCAGTCAGACTAAATTAATCTTTCTGTCACAGTTTTGGGTGCACCAAGCAGCGGGGCTTTTTCCCTGCACAGCCAGCTAAAAGGCTCTGCCTCTGGAACTGCACGGGGGGGTGTGGGGGTGTGGGGAGCAGGAGTCACTTTGGCATGGTGCCAGCCCCTGCCAGAGCTGCTTACAGGGTGTGCTGGGGCAGAAGCTGCTTTCGGCAGGGGACACCTGCTGCGGCAAGAGTGTTAGATGATACAGGTTTGCAGGGGAATTTGGGGGTGGCACATGGGGGTGCTGGCAAAGTAGGTGGAGTGTTAGTGCTGGTTCTCACCGTATCCGGCTGTATAGTCTCAGGGAGGGAGAGCCCCCAACAGCCCCAAGCCCTCCTATCTTGCCCTCCACTAAGGTGTGAGAAGGGGGCTGTGGAGGAAACACCACAGGAAGAGCCGACTCCACAGTTAGTGCTTAGGCCAGATTCCCCGTGAGGACATCTGAGCACCTCAAGCAGGAGCTAAAATGCAACTTCTGAAAAATGTTTGATTTTTTTAGGAGTGACTGTACCTATTGATTGTCAGCTTCCCATAGTATTTGCAGGTTTCTGTAATGTCCAGATAGGGCAAAGGAAGAACATTACTGAAGTTAAAAGACTTCTGCAGCAGGATTTGCAGAGAACAGGCGAAAAAGGCTACATGGCAAAAATTCCTTCTGGTTAGTTATCTTTGGGTGTATCTTCAGATGTTTTTTGATTCTCTGTATATTCTAATATTCTCACAATAAATGTATGTTGCTTTTGTATTAACAATCTGAGTGTACTGGGTCAGGCTCCTGCGTGGTGCAGTCGGTTAAGCGTCTGACTTGGTTTCGGCTCAGGCCATGACCAGGGTCATGAGATGGAGCTCCGCATCGGGCTCTGCACTCAGCTCTGAGTCTGCCTGAGACTCACTCTCTCCCTCTGCCCCTCCCCTCCCCGCACTCTTTCTCTAAAATAAATATTTAAAATAATCTGAATGTACAGAAAATATAATTTGAGAAAATACTATTTTCAGCTTCAAGCTAAATACATAAGAGTTGCTTTAGTGGGCACAAGGAAAGCTTTGAACTTGGTATCCACTGGCTGGCTGCAGCAGCTCTTGACTAATCCAGGCATGGTGGCAAAACAACAGAGAATCTTTGACTCCCACTCTCCTTAGGAATATACTTTCCAAGCTATATTTGACGAGGTCCTAATCAGATGTCCTTTTAACTTGCATACCAAAACTACTGGTCACATCATGAAGAGCTGCCTTATCTTAGGCATTTTGCTTTTCTCCCTCTTTTCTAACTTGAGGGAGACGCCGTTTCTCAGATTACTACAAAAAGCCAACTCTAAGTAGTACTCTCTTCTTTTCACGCACACTCTGGATGTTTGGTTTTCACCTTTAACATAATATGCATTAGTTTTTTTTTTTTTTAAGATTTATTTTTATTTGACAGAGAGAGAGATCACGAGACTAGGAACACAAGCAGGCTTCCCGCCGAGCAGGGAGCCCGATGTGGGACCTGATCCTAGGACCCCGGGATCATGACCCAAGCCGAAGGCAGACGTTTAACGACTGAGCCATCCAGGCGCCCACATGCATTAGCTTTTTAAAAGACCTGTCCCACATCGAATTGCAAGAACTTGGGAAGCATCTTTTTTTTTTTTTTTTTTTTAAAGGTTTTTTTTTTTTTATTTATTCATTTGACAGAGATAGACACAGCGAGAGGGAACACAAGCAGGGGGAAGTGGGAGAGGGAGAAGTAGGCCTCCCGCAGAGCGAGGAGCCCGATGCGGGCCTCGATCCCAGGACTCTGAGATCATGACCTGAGCCGAAGGCAGACGCTTAACGACTGAGCCACCCAGGTGCCCTGGGAAGCATCTTTTAATGTCAACATGAATTTGAAAGCATCTGTGGCTGCAGATGCTGATTTCTTTTTTTTTTTTTTTTTGAGGGATGGGACAGTTTAATTTAGAAATAAGCTTCGGACAGCCTCCTGATCAGAAGGGAGCCTAAGGGCCCACCCTGGGGGAGAGAAGCCATCGTGGAGGGTAAGGCCCCCAGGTGGAGGGAGACCAGCATGGGAGCTGGTACCACGAGTGCCACGACACTGGTCCTGTGCTCAGCAGGGACTGGCAGAGCCTGGAGTGATGAGCGGAATGGCCTTCTCAGGCATGGGGCTGTGCTTGATGCGACTTGCAGTTGCATCTTCCACTCAGGGCTATCAAGATTCCAGCGATGCACAGGAGCCCTCCGAAAATCATCCCGCCCAGCCGCAGGCTTTCCCAGTCGTGGTAGGAGGGACTGTCTTTATCAACCAGGTCATTGGCTTCCAAGGCAGGCAGGCCTGCCAGTGTGAGGGGAAGGCCTCGGGTCACTGTCTTCAAGATACAGCTGCAGAGCAGGGCTGAGAGCCGGGTGCAGATCTGGAGAGGCTGCTGGGGCTGGGCCGCAGACGTTGATTTCTGAAAGTGTGTGCGCCTTCAACCCTAGCTGGGTCTGAACCGCCGAGAACAGAGCTGACTCTGGTAGAGGTCTGCCAGCCACCAACTCTGGGACCACAAAGCAATGGCAGCATCCCCAGGGAGGCACTCTCCCCGTTTTAATTCTGGACGGAGTTGGGCCTGGGTTGACACGATCACCTGCGGTGTTCTTTCAGTAACAGAGATGCCCAGCTGAGTTGGCTGAAGGGCTCTCTGTTGGGCTTGGAGACCTACAGTCTGTGGCTGCAGAGACCACAGGTGGAAGGAGGCAGCCTCCCAAGCCTTTGCTGGCTACCCTAGGGCTGTTTATGACGCTGACGTTTAAAAAAGGCCACCCAAAGATATCTTCTTGAAAGAAATGTTTATTATTTTTATCGGTCAAACAGTTTCAAACAAATTCAGAACAAGTTTTCACATTTTGAGCCTTTAGTGCAAAGACACTATGTCATGCGTGAAAGAAATGCTGATCCAGTGGCGCCCTCCCCTGAAGCAAGTAAATATTGGGATGATCAGGTGGAAGGAGACTTATGTGACAGAAATCTGCTCAGAAATCCTCTTGAAAAAGGACATGATTTAAAGCTCATTTGAAGGTTTTTCACAACATAAATGTGCTTAAACAACTTGTAATCTCAACTTCTTAATTTCAAAACAAAATACCCCAAGTATCAACTATCCCTTTTAAATAAAAAAAATAATCAATTTATACTCTTCTTAAAAGAACTCTAACAATGTAAAATAAGTTCCAATTCCATATATATATATATGTACATTTATAACTTAGGTGCTCTTTTGCTCTATATACTTTTACTCATGCAACAGTGACAGACGACTGGATGTGAGGCCCTACAGAGGCCTCTCTGAGAAAGCAGTGTAGCTTCTCACTCTGGCGAAGAACAAAGGGGTGTACATCTTGTCAATCTCAAAAGCAGTAACTGCAGTCTCACCAGTTGATCTGGAAAGAAAGCACAAAATTACCAGTTACAAGGACATTTCAACTCATTTAAAATCCTTACATATTTAGAGGGGAGGGTTTATCTTACACTTTAGTCTTTTTTATTTTTGAATTCATCTCCGTAAATTCAAAATGATAGAGGCATGATAAGAGAAAACCACAGGCCCAGAATAGTGTCACTTACACCGAATTCCCAAACCAGGGCCTAATACCCAATCTAAATGCAGTTTCAAGTCAGTCAGAAATCTTCTGATGGGCCCCCTCCACCCCCCAAAGGAAGATGAGGTAGCCTGCATGGTATGACTCCCTGCTCTTCCCTCTCAGGGAAAGCAGCACTTCCTGGAACAACCCTTCCTGCCCCTACCCTCCTGCTATAAAACCCTTCCATTTTGTTCAACTCCTCCGAGCTCCCCTCTACCCGTTAGATGGGATGCTGCGCAATTCAGGACTTGTTTACTAAAGCCAGTTAGACAATTAAAATTTACTTGGTTGAATTTTTGTCATTTAACAGATTCGGTGGCAGCAAAAGGATCCAAAGGGAACTTCCGGCAGCATCTGGGGCGATGAGAACATAGGCGTGGTCCCTGTGAACCTTCTGAGCTCACTGTCTTTCTCACCATCTCGAGGGTCGTGGGTAAGTTCCTCTCAGTTACGAGTGTTTTGTCGTCGCTGACGTTCAAACTCCCATCTAAATGGCGTTCCCGTACAGGGCAGGACGGCTTGAGCTGGCAGGTGCTTATGCCTGGAGCCCAGCCCCACAGACCACAGTCCCTGGTGGAAAGCCATGCGCTGCGGGAATTGGTGGTGGTGTGCACAGGGCCCTCCTATGGCCAAGATGCAATGCTGCCAAAACACCCAAGGGCACAGGTCTGTCTGTCTGGTTTTGTGTAAAGCCTGTCGCTAGTGGGGATCTTGGAGACCAAAAAGCTGCAAGAATTGGTGGGGATGGGTCGAGCATTTAAAGGCTGTTAGAAGTGCTCACCACCTCAGGAAGACTCCTGGGATGGGATAAGTTAGTTGTGAAATAGGTTAGCCTGGCACTAGGTCACCCACCAATCTCAAGAAACTTTCCAGGCACCGAGGTACACTGTAAAACACACTCAATCCCCAGCCCCATGGCACATCCCTTTCAGGTATTCATTCAGCTCAGAAGATCCCTAAGTTCTGAGGGGTCAAGCATGCCACCTTCTGGCACACCTGCTTATTTTATGTCTAAGAACTACTACAGTCCCAGAAGTTTTAGATATCTAGCAAAAACGACAAAATCTTCCTAAGCTTGTTTTGTGTCCTGAGGCACTTAGCTTGGTAACCACCAGGCTGGGTGCCCCAAAAGAAGGCTGATGTGGGTTAACTCTGTGACTAGGGACCTACCGACGTGCTGCCAGCCCTCAGAGGAATCACGACCTAGAAATACAGTGGCCATTATGGGGAACGTTCCAGTTAGATAAGATCATTTAAGAAGTAGACCTGAAAGCACGAGTTCCCAAATTAAACAGAATGGGATACCCATTTCATTTGGCATGCAGATGCCTCCAAAAGGTTTCAAAGTTCCAAAACCGTTTCATTGAAAGATTTTATTGCAATAGGAAAAATTAAAAAGAGAAAAAGGTAGGTGCCTAAAACAAGACTGTAAGACTGGGTACTCCTTCTCATCTGAATTTTAAAAGACTACCTAAACATCAGCCAAATTCTGCCAAGTTAATGGCCGTACAGACACCCTGTTCTCTACCTTCTAAGCAGGGCCCTCCCATGAGCCCATCCCAGAGTCAACGAAGCTGAGGGATTTTCTGATAAACTGCTACATTATTCCTTAGACAGTCAAGGGGAAACCGGCAGATACCAGATCGTGCCCAGGGGATCCTGGAAAAACTGGCAGAAGCCAGCAAAAGGTGAAAATTCTTACCAGAGTCCGCGCTTCCAAATCTCTGCCTGCCCAGTCACACAGAAAATAAAATCACACTGTCCTTCCCTTCTAAATCCAGACCCACTGGTTACTGATCCCTTCTCTCCCAGGGACACCTACTGCCTTCCTGCTCCTCTGGTTTGGCATTGCTGGGCTTGGCTTTCTGCCTGCTTGGGACATGCAGGTTGTTGGTTCTTTCTTTTGGCCATCACTGTGAGTGATTCTAGATTTGGGGAAGTTGATATCCTCCATACCGTCCCTGCTGATCCATCTTTCACCCAACAGAAGCAATTCAATACTGCCACAAATACGTAAAGTTAGAATGATGTACCCAGAGGGGGAAAGAAGCAAACTGAGGATACGAGAGATGGATAGGGGGAGAACCTCTGATGCCATTTAAGTTACAGTCCAATTCTTTGGATTGAACTGAAAGCAATGGTCCTTATGTTACACATCTTTGCAAAACCACAAACGCAGCTCTATAGGCAACAAAGTTCCCCTATTCCTTTACCAATCCCCCAATGTCCCGTTTATCTCAGACAGCTTGTACATTATTGGCCTTAGGAAACCAAGTTTCTTCTAGAAGGAGCTTGCATTTTTCCCTGTGCTTTTTAAATCTAAATGTTCAATGTTCTACCTGGTCTTCTCCAGGAATTCCTTAGTTCACCTCTTTAAAATGCAAACTTAAGGAGATGATTCTTACCAAGAAAAAACAAAATGGGCAAAGTCATTTGAAACTTGACTTGCCAAGGGCAAATACAAACCTTAAGTGTCTTCTCTAAAGATGTATATAAAGAAAAGCTTTACCCATGTAGCCAGGTAACCTCAACATATTCAACCTACCAGAAAAACAAACTCACATCTGATTTTGATAAATCCTGTATTTATTTTAGGGCAGGATTTTCAAAATCAGCTATAAGGTCTCTGAGTCAGTCTGTTCACATGTGTCTATACATGTGCGTTATAGTTATGTGGTACTTCCCACCTCTGATGGTATCGCTAAAATGAATTTGTAAAAGAGCTCTATTTAGTGGGTTTGAAGGCAAGTGCCTATAAGGATGGGCATTCTGAAAATCATATAGTCAGAGACTAACCCAAATGTTTAAGTGCATGTGACCCAGGAAAATATTGATATAAAAGCTAGATAACGGTTAATGGTTTAATTAAAAGACATGTTTTTAGTTATCAACATTAAATATTAAACTTATTCTACCTGAGTTTACTAGGTAAATTCACATTCTCTCTTCTAAGATGTGGCCACACAAAACAAAGTGTTTGTCGGTAAACATAATTCAGGACAAATAAAGCTAAGCAGCACAAAAGTTTATAAATGAGCTTTTCAGCAATATTTGTCTACTTAGTTTTCCCAAGCTTTTTTTTTTTTTTTTGATAACCTAAAACCTTAAACTAAGTTAAGTTAAATGATGAATTAAGTTAAACTCATTAAATACCTAGATCATTTCCAAATAAGATAAAGTACTAAAGCATTAATTAGTAAACACAGATTTATCTACTTTTGTCTTCATATTACAGAGAAACTAGTATTTAAACATGCTAATGATACACTGAAACACGTAAAACAGCACATGCTCTAGAAATTTTAAAATGTATTCATAAATATGCCAATTTAAAAAAAATGCTAGTGTAACAGTTCAAAATTGCTCACTTATTAGTTTTCACTAGAAATTAAGGTTTTTAAGGGTTAAGAATTCTAATTAATATCTTTGTATGCCAGGAAAGCAGGACGTGTTTTTCATAAAATAAGGTATGAGAAATAGAGAGTAAGTTTGTCCTAAAATGAAGCTGGTTGTTTAAAGAAAAAAAAAAAAAAAAAAAAAAGACAAAATCGGGATGTAGAAAAGAGGTTGTAAAAGGTTTGTAGAAAACAAATATTTGAAAAGGAATTTTAATGTGTGGTCAAGCAGGTTAAGATTAAAATATATTTTAAAAAATGAGTTTTAATATCAAAGTAAGATGGTGCAAAATTATTTCGTTTTCTGTCAAAAAACAGTTTTCTTGGACTTTGGTCTGCTTTTGAAAAGACTGCAGTTTCATAACAATCTGTAATCCTACTTATAAGGCAAGTGCTTTAAAACCTTTTTTAAAAAATTGTGACAAACTTCCAAAGGACCTGTTAAACTAATGAGGCTTATTCGCTGTAAGTGAATACCTAACCTTCTGTGTAGCACAAGTGGCTGAAGTCCACTCTGGGTCCACAAACATGGCCCCTCATCACCAGACTTGCCACCCTGACGTCCCTGTAACATGGCAACAGCCTGCTTCTAAACTGAAGACACTGAAATGAGTGAGCACTGACTGCAAATTGAACACACGCTTATAGAAACCTAGATGGCCCGGTTCTTCCTGGCAAATCCCACATTTTAATTTTTGCATTCCTTCACCCACCACAGCACAATGATGAAGACTCAAATTATAAACAGACATTGATAGACTTCTATAAAATTACAAAAATAGTCTACCAGCAATGCCTGACCTGTTTGGTCACTACCACTCCCCATACCCCACCCCCACCCCCATAACCTATTTTTGTTCCAAGAGACCTCAAACCTCTGCCCTCTGGATCCTTCAAACACTTGTAGCTGGACTTCATTCAACTGCCACTGAGTATGAGTATAGCTCATACTCATAAATATTGCCGAAAAGCTCATTTACAAACTTTTGTCTTGCTTAGCTTTATTTGTCCTGAATTATGTTTACCTACAAACACTTTATTAAACATTAGACAGTCAGCCATTATCCTAAGCTATTATGAGTGATCAACAGGTTCTTGTTCTTGTATGTTTGATTTCTAGATGGGTTGAGATTTCCCCTGCTGTAAGACTGATGCCTTCACAGGAAAAACCAACCAAAACAAACCAACTTAAAAATGTGTTCCCCACTTGGGGTATACTTTCCACTCTCTCCAGTGATCAAGGCATCCATTTCACTGGACAAATCACACGCGCCTCGACGAAAACCTTACGAACTTCTTGGAATTCTATCAGGACACAACCTTCTGGTCCCTTGTTGTCTCCTGCTCGTATGACCAGCTACTGTAAGTCTCCACTGTCTTATGCTCAAGCCTGTCACCCATCGATTCAAGAAGCTTTCCTGGATCCCAATTCAAAGAAACCTGTTCATCACAGCCTAGAGTTTGGTGACTATATGAGCGTTGCCAGAGGAAAACCACTCTCCAGCCGCACTGGAAAAGGACCTTCCCAGGCGCTCCTGACCATGGACACTGCTGCAGAACTATGAAGTATTAAGCCCTGGGTACACATCACAGAGATAAGGCTCCACCCGCCACCCGGTCCTGTACAGATGCTGGAGACCTCCACGTCAAAGTGATGAGCAAGACGAGTAGAAGACATCGAGGTAGTCTGCTTCCACCCCAGATGACGGATGGAGACTCCATACACTAAACGTAAACCCTTTTCTCCTCTTTTCCTTTCCTTCACTCTGGCGTTGGCCTGGAAAGATAACACCCTCATCCATATCTCCCAGGCCACCGTGAAGGGGGTGGGTGTGGGAGGGGTATAACCTCTGGAATTTAAAACAATCTTTTATTTCAGGCTAGGAGAAAATCTAACTGTGCCTCTAACTTTTCACAAGCAAAATAAAAGATCTCATTGGCTGAATCTCCTAAATTTACATTGTTGAATTTAAAAAAAGACATTCACGATTCAGATTCACTCCTTTACAGAGGTCCCGATTTCCTTGGTTAGGGATACATATAAATGAGGCTATGATCAATTCTCAAAATTATTGCAAAATCTGCTGCTAAAGCAAAAGCAGCACCACAAAGATCCTTGGACTCTCTAGCCAAAGCTGTCCTTGATTATCTTTTAGCTGAGCAAGGGGGTGGGTATCTGTGTTGCGGCCAATACCACCTACTGTGCCTGGACTAACACTGCTGGGGAAGTTAAAAATTGTATAAGATCACTGAGCAAGGCACTGGGCTTAAAAAGATGACTCCTGCAGTAGGGCCTTTCTATGGTTTGGTTGGGTCTTGGGGACCATGGCTCTAAGTACACTCCAACTATTGGGAACTGTCCTAACAGTAAGAATAATACTAAGAATAATAATAACCTATAGTAATAGTAATCTCTTTGGTGCATTATATTCTCTCAAAAGCTTTAAATGTATGTTCACAGCCACTCATCACCAAGCAAATGATCTAAGACTGGAACATGAACCTGAAGCTGTGACCTACCAGTATCACAGATGAAGGAAAAGCATCGTGACCTATGGGTACCACACAAAGGATCAACACAAGCTGTGAGAACTACAAAAGGGTAATTGAGAGTTGGTGCTCATGCCTTAAATTTTGATCACATCTCTCAGTTAAGCTGACAATCTGATCAAAAGGGGGAACTGTTAAAAAGAAAACCACAGGCCCCAAAATGGGATCACTCAGGATGGGTTCCCAAAGCGGGGCTTAATATATAATTTAATTGCAGTTTCAGCCTCCCCCAGAAATGCAGTCTAAACTGGTCAGTCAGGGGCGCCTGGGTGGCTCAGTTGGTTAAGCAGCTGCCTTCAGCTCAGGTCATGATCCCAGGGTCCTGGGATCGAGTCCCGCATCGGACTCCCTGCTCAGTGGAGAGCCTGCTTCTCCCTCCCCCTCTGCCTGCCTCTCTGCCTACTTGTGCTCTCTGTCAAATAAATAAATAAAATCTTTAAAAATAAATAAACTGCTCAGAAATTTATTGATGGGAGCCCATGAGTCTGCCACATGGACCCTCTCCGTTCCCCAAAGGAAAATGAGGAGTTTGCGTAAGACCCTCTGCTTTTCCCTTTAAGAGAAAATGTCCTTGCCTGAAACAATCCTTTTCTTTTGCTAATAACCTTCCTGCCCTGCTCTCCTTCTATAAAAACCTTCCATTTTATACAACTCCTCAAGGCTCCCCATTCACAAATCATTTAATAAAGCCAATTAGATCTTTAAAAATTTTACTTGGTAAAATTTTTGTTATTTAACAGGCATATTGTAAAAAATTTGAAAAACTGAGAAAAGTACAAAGAAAAAAATCACTCATCATTCCATCATCTAATATAACAATATGAGGTACAGTTGACCCTTGAACAACATAGGGGTTGGGGTGTCAAAAATCCACATATAACTTTTGAGTCCCCAGAAACATAATTACTACTAACCTGTTGACCGGAAGTCTTACCAATTACAAAATCAATTAACACATATTTTGTATGTTACATGTATGTTTTACTGTATTCTTACAGTAAAGTAAGCTAGAGGAGAAACAAAGTTATTAAAAGTACAAGAAAAATACATTTACAGTACTGTATTTATAAAAAAAATCCACATTATAAGTGGATGCATGCAGCTCAAACCTGTGTTGTTCAAGGGTCAACTACACCTTCTTCCAAGCACCTCAACCTGTCTATCGAGCTTTTCTATTGAGATTATAATACTATCAGTAATTCTGCTTTTCATTTAGCATTCTGACATATGCATTTCCTCACATTATTAAATACTCTTCAGAAGCCATTACATATTTCACTGTCTGCCTGTACCACAATTTCCTTAATAATCTCCCCCCTCTTTTTTAAAGATTTTATTTATTTGAGAGAGAGAGAGCACAAGTGGGAGGAGGGGCAGAGGGAGAGAGAGAAGCAGACTCCCCACTGAACGAGGAGCCTGATGTGGGGCTCAATCCAGGACGCCGGGATCATGACCTGAGCTAAAGGCTGATACTTAACCGACTGAGCTACCCAGGTGCCCCAATAATTCCCTTTCTGTTGGAGATTTACGTTGTTTTCATTGTTTGGTAATTAAAAATGTGATAAGCTGCTCAGAGAGGATTCTGCTTGTCCCTCTCCCTCTGCCCACCTCTTGCTCATGCTCTCTCTCTCCCTGTCTCTCTCAAATAAAATCTTTAAAAAAAAAAAAGCGATATTTTTGATTATGTCCTTTGAACAGATTCCTTAGAAATTCTAAGTAAAAGACTACAGATATTTTAAGGATCTTGTTAAAATGTAATTTAAGAAGAATTATAATCCTAGAATAGAATTTAGTGACTTAATATTTGCATGATCAACAGCATCATCCCACTGGGGAGGGAAGGGAAGCTGATGATAAGTAATACTACTACAGCCTTTTAGTTTTGTCCCCCAAAGGGATAAATAAAGGGATAAATCAAGCGACTTTATACATACAGTAAGGAAGTCAATGTGAGCATTAGCAGTTACAAATGACACCTATAATAATGTCCTTCTTCCTCCTAAAACATGATGCTTTCTATTTATTTGGTACTACTCTGAGTTTGGTTTCTTTCTATGAGAAGAAAATAGAACACTGCACAGTTTACTGAGAGAAGCAAAAAGGAGATACAGGACTGCTAGGTAAGAATGAAAAGAAAGAAAAATGCTGAGAATCTCAGTTCTCAGGACCTTTCACACGAGTGGGGAAAGCATGGAAACAGGCCACAGATGGTTTTCAACCCTGTGGTCAAGGCTGTGAAGTAGGTTAATAGAAGGTGATCTCAAATTCTGTCTCTCAGGGGGCACCTGGGTGGCTCAGTCGTTAAGCATCTGCCTTCGGCTCAGGTCATGATCCCAGGGTCCTGGGATCGAGCCCCGCATCGGGCTCCCTGCTCGGCGGGTAGCCTGCTTCTCCCTCTCCCACTCCCCCTGCTTGTGTTCCCTCTCTCGCTGTGTCTCTCTCTGTCATATAAATAAATAAAATCTTAAAAAAAAAAAAAAATCTGTCTCTCAGAATTTTGGATTCTATTTTGGAACCAAGAGGCGTCGACCACACACCAATATTCTTTCAAACCTAAAAACAGCAAACCTCACTATCCACACACATTGATGTTTCACCTACTTCTGTACTGTTCCTTTCTCACACGCATTCTTCTGTTCCTTAATTACTCCTTACAGGTAAATCCTAACACAAACAGCTTTAAATAGGAACCACCTAATAGATGTATTAAAATCGGTGTATAATCCTGGAGGATAAACCAACCAGAAGTAAAAAAAAAAAAAAAAAATGGTAAGAGTGAAACACAGGAGAAGAAAAAAGATTTGATGTTTTAAAAGTGACTTAAGTTGGGGCGCCTGGGTGGCTCAGTTGGTTAAGCGACTGCCTTCGGCTCAGGTCATGATCCTGGAGTCCCGGGATCGAGTCCCGCATCGGACTCCCTGCTTGGCAGGGAGTCTGCTTCTCCCTCTGATCCTCCCCCTCTCATGCTCTCTGTCTCCCATTCTCTCTCTCAGATAAATAAATAAAAAATCTTTAAAATAAAATAAAAGTGACTTAAGTCAATGAGTAGATAAAGCACAGACAGCTTAGAGGTGACTGAGTACCATTCTAATTCCAAAGTGGTGGCCCCCATTCCCATGCCTATTCCCACGGGCACTGGGGAGAGCACCACCTCCTGGTCCACTCCTTTGCATACCTGACAGAATCATACTGAAAAGATGGTCATTAAAAAAAGAAAAGAAAAGATGGTCATTGGCCAGGGACCTCTCTCCCTGGCCACAGCTCTCTACATAGAGCACAGCAAACTCTGGAGGCATTTACAGGAGACGTGTGATACTTTGTAATGTAACATCCTGGAACATAAGGTGGTTTTATAATGTAACATTAACTCTGAGGACTTTAAAATCTATCAGAGAGTTTCCTAAGCCTGATATGAAGTACACATTTATTCTGCAACTTTGGCATCTGTATTACATTCACCTACTTGTAAGTAATGTGACAAGAATGATGTATCCAGATGAGTTTGTTGAACCTCTGGTGGCCACTGGAACACAGCTGGAGCCCCACATGAAAACTCTGATCTGCTTCTTGCACAGGGACGCGACGGAAATATCTGTATTTGTAGTCAAGTGGCTTCTGTAAAAGAAAAGGTGTGTGAGCTATCATGAAACCTCCCCTCACTGATACATATAAATATTACAGGAATCTATTATGCAAGAGTGACACGAAAAGTAACAATCTCTGCACACAGTAGAGGGGTCTTGGGTATCAAATGAGAAGGTGGATAAGTGCCCTGAAAAATGTTAAGCATTCCAAAACTGTTTTCTCTCCATCATCAGCTCAGTTAATCAACACAATCACCCCCAGTGTTAAATATGATTGTACATTGCTGTTTAACGGCTGAAAGAATGAAGACTCCAGGAGGTCAAACAAGTTAACCAAAATTACACAGCAGCTGCAGAGCTGGAAATGAAAACTTCTGTCTTCTCCATGTAAGCCTAGTATTTCCTTCCACTGAAAATATGGGAATTTTTACAGAGGCAAAGTGATAAATTGGTGAAAGATGCAGAAGAAGCATGGAGTAGAATTTATCTTTTGCGGTAACAGTAAAAGAGTCAATGAAGAAACAGATGTGGACAAGGTTCATTAGAATCACACTTCTGCAAATACTGTTGCTAACAACACAAGAATGTCAACACTATGCATGGTTTCACTGTATCATATTCTGAAGAGAAAATTGGTACTCAACACAGGAGTTCCTAAACTCTTTTATAAGGTAAGACCTAAACAAGGGCCCATAACTCCCTAATTCTGACCTCAGGAAACTCATGGCCAAGGCCACAGCCATCGCAGCTACCTCTGCCCTTCAGACGGCTGCCCCAGAGCCCTGGAGCCTACCTGAGGCAGGCAGAGAAGCCGGCAACCGGTGGCCACAAGGTGAAGGGACACCGATGAAACCCTGCCCTAACTAACACATGATGCCAGGGAAGACAGGAGGATCTGATAGAAGGAAAACTTCTAAAAACTATTAATTATAAAAGCATTAGGCAAGTATTTATTCCAACTACATCACAACTGACTCTTTGGGTATCCATTTTTAAAACCAGGATTGAAAAACGCATACAAAGGAAAGTTATGAAAAAAATTAGGCCCTCAGTGTGTTAAGAGTTAAAAATACTGGAATGCAATAATTCAACAATATTTGCTTGGCATTTTTTTCCCTTTTGTAAGAACAGGAAGAAGGAAATTATCTTACTTTTTAGCTTATTTCCAGTAGAAATTGAAATTCTCTGTAAGAACACCCTTGAGAAAAAAATTATCTATATGAGCTAACTTAGGAAGGAAATCCCTTATGATTCAAAACAGGAATAGCTAAAAAAACATATTCAGGTATAATTTCACTAGTTATTTCATAGCACATTTTGGCTTTACATTTTCTAATGTGAAAGACCTGGACCAGAAAAGGAAATCATTTAGAGAAAAACAAGCTGATCCAATTAAAAAAACCCCCACATTTTAGAAAACCCTCTCTCTTCAGGGAGATGCTATAAGTCAACGTACATTTTGTGTAACAGTATATTTTATGAAACAGTATTTTCTTACCCTTTCTAATCAAGAATGCTTAAATGAGTAGGGTACTGAAATAAACAGAGAACCTTTAATTCCACTCACTCACCTCTTCTTTTTTCTTAGTTATCACAGCAAATACTTTGGTCTGATTGTCTGTATCTTGTGACAAGCGATAATGACCCAACAGAATTGCATCAGTTCTAAAAATTAAAAAATACAATTTAAGTCCAAGTCTATTAACCAGTTGTTACATGTATTTAAATAACCTAGGAAGTAATGGGTTCTAATAGTGGTTACTCAACTTGCCCGAGAAGAATCAGCTAGGATGTGAGTAAACCTAATTTGCTAAGGCTCCCAAGACCTACTGAAACATACTCCCCAGGCAGAGAGGCCCAGGCACTGGTATTTTTCACAAGGGCCGCTGTTGAGTGCTGTTTTTATCAGCCGGTACTAAGTTAAGGAAGCGCTGGATTACATTAACCTGCAAGTAACCACATGAAATGTGACCTGGATAGAAAACTATAGAAAAATACTACCTGGTACTCCTAGTTCTTAAACGAGGAACAATGGACTGAGGCTCCTCAGGGGTTGTCAACACCATCACATGGCCATCAGGGAAGAATCTTATGTACCTGTGTAAAAAGAAAAGAACACCAAAAAACACCACACACACACAAAGTATAAAACATGTCCTTATTTCCTGGCACCTAAACCTGTTCATTGCTGTGAAATCAAATCAGAAATACCACGGGCCAAAAAATCGGCAAAGCATCATTAAAACAAACACGACTGGCAACCTGTGAGGCCAGCGAAAAAGAAGTGAAGACAGTCTTACGTTTCCTAGAGGGAGCTGTCAAACTTTCAGTTTTACTCCTGAATAAAAATAAATACACCTCCGTTAAAGCTGTGTGTGTTTTTTCCTAAAGCACTAATTAAGGTCAAGAGTGAGATCTAATGATCATACACAGTTCACATGTCTCATTTCTCAAGGCCAATAACATCTGATGGCCATTAAGGCTGAAATGTAGAGCACGAGCTAATTGAAAAGGCAAATGAGTCCCACCAAAAGCAAAAAAACAAGGAAGAGCTCTAAAATGTAAAGTGATTCTTAGATTTAAAGGCTAGGAGGAATTAAATAATTTGTATTAACCTCCTGGTTCTCTGAGTGCAGTTCCTGTTACAAAACTGGATAAAAGTACTGAGGGTCATCATGTGGATAAATGCAAAAGCCACAAAGAACAGCTGCCCAGTAACTAATGAACTAATACTTGGAGAGAGAGAATTTTTCACTCACTCAGTTTACTACAGTTGTACCTGTAATATTCCACTTGGTGCCAGGCTCTATAGAAACCATCAAGAGACTGTTCCCCTTGACGAATGTATGTCGTTTTACTGATATACACTCCTATTAAAAAAAAAAAAGAAAGTTTTGGGTTTTTTTTTTAAGTAGGAACATAAATGAAACTTTTACAATCACCTAACATGTTTCCAGCTTTGTTTTTTTTAATTTATTATGTTATGTTAATCACCATACAGTACATCATCAGTTTTTGATGTAGTGTTCCATGACTCATTGTTGCATATAACAGCTTTATTTTTATTGTGGTTTCCTTTAAGTATGATCAGAGTATTCAGGTCTGTATTCTTAATTCAGGAAATTAAGACTGTGTACTTATCAAAAATCAGCATGCTAGACCACTATTTCTCCTGAGTTCTAAAGAGTTCAACTTACCATCAAACCGAACACGGGGCCTTTCTAAAAACATCTCTCTCCAGGATGTGTATGGAACAAGTTTAATACAGCTTCTGCCCCAAACTTTCAAGCAGGCCAAACGCCATATCTCAGGGTCTCTAGGTAATAAAAGCATAATACCAATTTATAAAAATGGCTAAGTCCCTAAATGCAGAAATACTTCTGCAAGCATTTGATGAGCACCTGCAAGGCACTGACCAGGGCTCTGGAGACAGACAGACGAGGCAAAGGCCCTGCTGTTTTCCTTGTGGGAAAGCAAACGAAAATGAAGAAAACAAAGAGAAAAGTTTCAGATAGTGTGCTCAGTGCAAAAGCAAATGAAGCAGGGTACACAGAGCAGGACAACTGCGATCGGGAAAGAGAGACTATTTCAGGTACAGCAGCCAGAAAGTACCTATGCAGAAGCCACAGCAAGTGCAAGGCTCTCGGGGGGTGTGACCGGTGCGCTCGACGAGGATCACACGGTGGTGGAAGACTAAGCCAGGTTCACAGGCTACACGACTGGAGAGGCAGCGAGGGGCAGGGGAGCGAGGGGCGTACAGGCTGTTTAGGTGACATGGATGCCACTGAGAGCTGAGTGTGATTTATGCTTTCAAAAGAGCACTCTGGTGGTCTGCTCTCGGGGTGCTCTAGGGATATAGGAGGGGAAGCAGGCCACTGCCGTAACCCAGACTGGCTGTAACAGGGGCAGAGCAAGAAGGGTCCCTGGACAAGGGCGAAATGGTCAGACTAGAGATCTGTTTTTAGGGTAGCACCAACAAGAATCTGTTATGGCATTAGTGTACAAAACTGAATTTTTTTTTTAAAGATTTTGTTTATTTATTTGAGAGACAGAGTGAGCGAGAGAGAGAGAGAGCACAGAAGCAGGGGGAGAGGGAGAGGGAGAAGCAGACTCCCCTGCTGAGCAGGGAGCCCAACATGGGGCTCCATGCCAGGACCTTGGAATCATGACCTGAGCTGAAGGCAGCTGCTTAACCGTCTGAGCCACCCAGGCGCCCCACAAAGCACGTATTTTTATGTAAAATATCCATGAAAGATTACCAGCCTCAAATCATTTTATACTAAACTACGATTATTCTTCACATAGCAATAATTTAAAAGTACAGGATAACTTCTAATGGGCCAAAAAAAAACTCTAGTGCAATCTAAATTTAAATCATTACCACTTAATGGGTTTAGAGTTATTTAAAGATGACTTGAGTTTATTTTCCTAGCACAATTCTTTTTCCAACTCAGCTAGGCTAGCATGCAGACCACCCTATGGACGTGATACGTGTGCCTACCTCTGCTGTACCTAAACGCTGTACCCTGGAAACCTAGTGCATTCTAGCCTTTAGGGGCTAAGCGGTTTGGGGAAATCACATACATACAGCTTAGGCAAAACCGTTCATTCTACGTTTTTACTCAGAATATCGATCGTTTTCTTTTTTTTTTAATCAAAACTGGCAAAAGACCATAATTCTTTTTTCACCACTGCCTGAGTTGTTTTAGAAAGATGAAGTACCTGGCACAGATATAGAATCCTCTGCACACCTGCGACAACTGCTCTAATGACCGGAGGTCCAAGTCACTAGACACCACCCATCGGAATATGTACATCAGGACCTCCATTGGCAGCTCTGCAAAAGAAAATCATCCCTTCAGCGACTCTCCTCGGTTACTCTACCATCTCGTTCTCGGTGCAGGCAGCCTCAGTACTCCCAGACATGTGTGAATCACACCCTCAGTATGGCGCAGAGCTGTGCACGACTGTATTTGATTATCCGAAAGTCATAATGGTTTCTAACGTCAAGACACAAATGTTTTTTTCAGTACAGAACAGATCAGAAGCTACTTTTATAAAGCACCCTTTCCTTCAAAAGATCATTTTAGCACCAAGAGATATTAAAATAAGTGTTATTAAAATAGTCTGATATGTATATCTGTGTATATATATACATAATCCATTTGCATTTGCTAACACTAAAAACTTATTTTCATCTCCTTGAATATTTTCAAGTGTCCTCCTCTGGAAAATCCCCAATTGAACATTTAACATATAAAAATTAAAAAACACTCACTTTTATTAAGATCTTTTCATTTGAGAGAGAGAGAGAATGTGTAAGCACAAGCCAGAGGGGCAGACGGAGAGAGAGACTCTCAAGTAGACTCCGTGCTGAGCGCAGAGCCCTGGGGTTCGATCTCACAACCTGAGCTGAAACCAAGAGTCGGGACATTTGACTGAGCCACCCAGGTGCCCCAAAACATTCATTTTTAAACAGGCAGCCTCCCTCAGGCTGAAATGCCTGATGACACCAGCCTTCCTCTAATTTTCTTGGCTGCTTCAACAACTCAGATACCCTTTTAGATCTTCACTGAATAAAGCAGGGCATCCTTGAACTGCACTACAAACTCCTTTCTACTTCAATTTTGAAAAGCTTATTAGTATATGCAAACAGTAATTATAACCAGCTCTCCCAACGTACTTTGAACTAGAGCAATTATCTGGCAAGTTATCTGGCCCTGTAAGTTTGGAAAACGTAAATCTAAAGTGAAAGTGTGCCTCCCTGAGTTCTAACCACCATGAACTCATACCTGATATGTGAGTCTGATTGCTCTCCAGCTCAGGCTGACACAGTTTGAGCACAGACTCCTGAAACGTGAGCTGCTGCTGGAAGCACGACAAGAGGTCTGCCATCTTGCTGTCATCGTCATTATCTTCCATGCTGAAAAAGGAGGGAGGTGAATAAATTAAGTGCTTTGTTCCACAAAAGTAGAGCTTAGAAACTGATTTTTCATTGTACTTGCAAATCTGCTTCAGAAAAAGTCATCTAAAAGCAAACTGTCTTAACTACTTCCTTGATTTGATAAAAGTTTATTCTGCCTCACAAAGGAGGGCCATACCAAGTCTTCTGACAAAAAAAGCTTCAGCAATTTTCATTCTCACCCAGAAAAAAATAGAATTTTGGATACACGTGTTGAGATTTAATTAGTCCATTTTATCGTAGAGATTTCTTGAGTTAGTGAAAAAGATAATTTGTAAATATATTCCATACAATGTGACTACAATCCATTCTAATTGGATAAAAATCAAATATACAGATGTCACCTGTGGTTCTTACTTACCAAGGGTTTTCTAACAGATGTGCCTTATCACCCTACCTTAAGAGAGGAAAAGATGTAATTTAAAGAATCTTAGCACGGCCCACAAATCATCGACCAATCATCTAAACAAAAGAGTACTTTAGAGTTTAAAAAAAACCTGCCTTTAATTTTTGCTGAAATTAACCTTAAAAGCGATCAGACCTACAAAAGGCCTAGATGAGGATGAGGTCCGAAGACCCAGAAGGGCTAATTATACCCTAATTATACAACAAAAGCACGTGTGGCAGAGGCTAGGCGGGCACAAGGGCTGCTCTACCAGCATTTCACAGAAGGCAGAAAACAAGAACAAAACCAGGAGAGAGATTTTCAGGGATCATTAGACCTGATAAGAAAAAAAACAACTGTATCCTTCAACTGTATCCTTCAAGAACTTTCACTACATCTGGGTTTGTACAAAGGGATGGGAAGGAGAAGAAATGCTTCATCCACGTTTTAATATAGCCTTTCTCAATAGCACCTGCATCTATTCACAAAACTGGCTAAGAGCTGAGTCTAAAAGCCTGCCTGAGTATAAAGAAGGCTTAGAAAAAGCCCACTTGATTCGTTTTGAGTTTGAACTACCTCACACTGTTAAATTTCATTTGGTGAACAACACCATTAGCCTCCAAGTTCAAAAACACAATTAAGACTGATTTCATTGGCATGTCTTTACTATCCAGAGCTTGAGTGTTAATACTGTAAGTGATTTAAAAAAACACTGGCAATGAGCACATGTTATCCATAAAGGTAACTTCTTAATTATTTCATGACAGAGGTAACACCATAACATGATGGTAATACTTTATTACTAAAAACACTATATTCCTATGTATTGCTCATTTCTAACCTGACATTTTCTTATAGGTAGAGACTCTCCTCCCTTCTAATATGAGCAAATTGAGCTTTTGGACACAGATTAAGCCAAAATAATTTTATATAATTGGCTTGCAAATAACTTCAAAAGCATTGGCTTCAAAATATGTTCTCTTGATCTTTATCCATGTAAAACTATCAATGCCACTTTATGACTTTGATTCAAGTGGCATCTACCCAAAGAAACATGGCTTCTATCCTGCACCTGGGCTTTAAACAAACGTTACAGTCTTGGGACGTCTGGGTGGCTCAGTCGGTTAAGCATCTGCCTTCAGCTCAGGTCATGATCCCAGGGTCCTGGGATAGAGTCCCACATCGGGCTCCTTGCTCAGCAGGAAGCCTGCTTCTCCCTCAGCCTGCCACTCCCCCTGCTTGTGCTCGCTTGCTCACTGACAAATAAATAAATAAAATCTTAAAAAAAAAAAGTTACAGTCTTAACAACGTCCTCACAGATACCTTAAGAGAATAATAAAGTCATTATAATTCAGCATTTTCTTAATAAAATGAAAAAACTTTTAAAAAATGTATAGCTTCAAATATATCAAAAAGCAGAAAGACTAGTCTGATGAAACCCCATGTACCCATCACCCAATTTCAACCATTATTAACATTTTGTCAACTTTGGCCTAATTATATCTTAATAGGTTTGACTTTTTTAAAAAAGGTTTCAGAAAGCTGAAATGTGTCTTTTAATTTACTTTCAATAATCACTGCTTTTATTTAAAAAAACTCATCACCTTATCTTCATTATATCTGTTTAAAACGTGCATTTCTATATTTTAATCTTAAAATTTCCCTAACTAAAAAAAATTTCTACAACTTTATAAATAAGTCTTTATACTAAAGACTATGTAATTTAACAGAATTACCACCATCTTCTTATCACGGTTAAGAGTCAACAGGGCAAAGATGCTTAGTTTTAACAAACTCTATGTATTACTGTCTATCAAATTATATACGCACTAGCTGTTTCCAACGCCATCACCATCTGGAGACCGGGTATAAGTAATCTTGAACTCTATATCAGGTACAAGTTGCATAGCCCTACGATAAAACTTGATGGCTAAAAGAAGAAATAAAGCTAAATTAGCTATGACCACACATTTTTGTCATTTCCTTTGATTACCCGTAACTGGTTTAATTTGGTAACTTTCTTTACAAACAGCCAAATTCCTTTTTTCTATATGCAGTAGTAGTTCAGTGAACAAACTTATTTCCAAGCCTTACTACTCAGAAGTAACCTTTCTTTTTTCTAAAGTTAACACATTATAGCAGCTTAAGCACGTCGTATTTCACTCTCTGCTGTTTGCCCTTCCCACCTTCTCCCTCAGCCTTGTACTGTTAGAAGTGATCTTACTTGGTTGTCTTCAGGCTTTGGAAATGCAATTGCTGTAGCCCCAAGAAAAACACTTTTAAGCAACCTTTTCTTTCTAGGATGCAGAGTTGAGGATAATCAAATGCTTCTTACTAGGTAGAATAAAGAGTTTTTTTGAATTTAACCTTCAAATCCAATTTCCTTTAGTCCAGCTGCCCATTATTTAGCTAAATAACCTTTAAAACCTATTTTCTTACAAAGTTCCTGGCCAGGTGGTTTACAGCTATGATAGTTGGTAATCTCTCCCACAAAGCTATACAACAGAACTTGAGACTGCAGAAGCCAACTAGCTCTTCTTCCCTTAGATGGACTCTATTCAATTCAATATATTCTGCTGTGTTCTATTACTCTGGGTGAATTACTGTATAATAAATGGAGATGAGACTCTCACAAACTAATGAAGACTGTGGAAGGAGTTCACCATTTGGGCTCTTTTAATATCTGAGTAAAAATATCACTAGAAGAAACTTGCCAATAAAATGCAGTAATCCTGAAAATGTTATTTTGGGGATATTTTCAAGTGATTCAAGCACAAGCATTTTTCCCATGCTCCAATTTTTAGCTTTATTATCACAAAATGGAAGCCTACTTACACATCTAATACAGTAAAATGCCCCATCGCTCTGTTTATGCATTTCTAATGGGTTAATAAAAGAGACAATTAAAGCTGAAGATTATTCCTTTGTGTAAAATGTAAATTAGAAAATGTGTATGTTCCTGAAACTATCTTTTATATTCCCCTCCTTTGAAGTAGTTTTCACCCATAATAGAATACACTATTTTAAAATGAGAAACAATTATTTTTAAGACTTTAATAATGAAGAATACTAAAACCTAAATGTAGACCAATATGATGTTTCACAGCAATATTTTTTGAAAAGACATTATATAGAAATACAATGTTTAGTTTTGATTTGGTAGAAAATTTCAAATAAAGGGAGACTGATGTCTATATATCAAATTTATTCTAGTTAAGAAAAAATTGTTCAGTAACTGAGAGTTGTTATTCAGAAATATCATGACCACATGATCCTGGGCCCTGAGTTTTTTTACCTTCATAGAGAGCTCCATTCTGTTCTTCTTCTACTGCTTTTAGGAAGAGTTCTCGAGCCTATAAAAATAGTGAAATGCAATTTTTGAAAGTCTGTATTAAAAATGAGTATGCGTGGCAGGACAGCCTTTCCAACAAAAGTGGAACAATTGGACACCCATAGGCAAAGTAATTAACCATGACCTAAACCTCACATCTTACATAAAAATTAACTCAAAAATGGATCATGGACTTAAATGTAAAATACAAAACTTTTAGGGAAAAAACATTTAAAAAATCTTGGAGACCTACAGCTGGGCAAAGAGTTCTTATACTTGATCCCAAAAAGCACAATCCATAAAAGGAAAGGTTGATAAACTGGATCTCATCAAAATTAAAAGCTTTTGCTTGATAAAATACCCTGAGGATGAAAATATAAGCTACAGGCTGAGAGAAAGAATGTACAAGCCACTTACTCAACAGAGGACTGTATTTAGAATAAAGAACACTCAAAACTCAACAAACATAAGCAACGCAATTAGAAAAGACAACATATTACACAGAGAAGAGATAAAGGTGATAAACAGCACATGAAAAGATACTTAACATCCTCAGCCATTAGGGAAATACAAATTAAGATCACAATGAGGTATCACTACATGCCTATCAGAAGAGCTAAAAAGGAATGACAACCCGAAGGGCCGACGAGGCTGTGGAGACGCTGGACCACTCACTCATACCCTGCTGCTGGAAACATAAAATGGTGCAGCCACCCTGGAAAATCCCTGGGCAGTTTCTTTTAACCAAATAGGCACTTAACATACAACCAAGCAATTGCACTCCTAGGCCAGAGAAATGAAAACTTACACTCATGCAGAAATCTGCACATGAATATTCACAGCAGCTCTATTAATCGCCAAACACTGGGAACAACCCAAATGTCCTTCAACTGGTGAAGAGTTAAACAAACTGGGGTGCACCCATACCATGCAATACCACTGGACAATAAAAAAGAACTACTGTTATACACAAGCTTGGATGGATCCCAGGGGAATTCCGCTGAGTGAAAAACGCCCATCTCAGAAGGTTATATACTGGATGATTCCACTTATGCAACATTTTTGAATATCAGAGTTAGAGAACTGGAGAAGAGATTAGTGATTGCCAGTGGTCAGGAATGGTCAGGGAGTGGGGGACGGGAGAGAACTATAAAGGTGTAGAAAGAGGGAGCACTGCGGTGCTACCACAGTCTGGATCTTGATCATAGTAGTGGTTACAGGAAGATATACATATACTAAAACTGCATAGAACTATTTATATGCATGCACACAAAAAAGTGCTTATAAATCTGGGAGGTCCGAATAAGCTCTGTGCATGGTACCAATGTCTATTTCCTACTTTTTGATACGGTACTACAGCTATGCAAAATGTCATCACTGAAGGAGAAAGGGTGAAAGGTACACGTGACTTCCCTGTACCTATGTTTCTGTAATTATTTTCAAAATAAAAATTAAAACAAAACGGATATGGAAGTTTTTGGTTATCATGGTAATTTCAACTACTTAATGGCAAATTGCTTGTAAAAAAATCTGCATAAAGATGACAGCCTCTATGGAACAGGAAAAATGGAAAGTGTGCTGTGCCTACTTCATGCAAGTACTAAAAAGAGGTGAACAATTAGATAGCATTCCAAATTTTTTCAGTGCAAGCACTTTCAAAACTTTCCAGAAGAAGGAAATAATTAATGCATCATTATACATTTGTTCAACTCAAAATGTAACAAAATACTGCATTAAGATCTTTGCAAAGGTGTTAACATTTGAACAAGTTTTTCTCCTTTTGGGCTTCTGCTAATAAATTCAGAGGCATCGCTATTTTAGAGACCAAATGAATCTTAGGGATCTATAAATTGCCAAAGACAGTTCCATGAAGACACCGTACCTCTAGAAAGCCCATAAGGAGTGGTGGTATCCTCCAAAGTACCTAGAAGTAGTAGTGAAGGATGGACATACCAGTATATTTTTGCACACGAGGAAAAATCTTGTAAGTTATGTGCTTATGTCACCAGAATACAACTCTAATGATCACCTACTTACGACTCCGAAAACTCTCACGTGCAATTAAGAAAAAAAAGTTACTTTGCCACAATGTCCATAATACTTAACTTTTCTTCTTTTGCCAGTTCTTGCTTTCCTTTGGTGTCTGCTGCTTTCAGTAAAGAGCCTTTTGTTGCTCTGCAAGGCCGAGTTTCTAAATTGCTAGAGCCTACACCTGGAGCAAGTTCAAACATCCACTGAGCTCGGAACATCTGGAGCTGTGCCTAAGGAAAGAAAAGGACTTTAGGGCTCATCAAGGAAGAGTAGCTTAACCCTGGACAATTTATCAACAGGTCCAACATCAATTTCCATATAAATACATATTCTAAGACTAGAAAACATGTTTTTTTAAATTACTAAACTAACATTCATTCAATGCGTTATCTTCTAAAATTATGTTCTGTTTAAATCTTTAAAGAAATCATGAAGAGTTGCCTAGGTTTGTCTATATGGGAAAGGTACATGGGAAAAATCTAACGGTATCAGAAAACCAAGTTCTGGTTAGAACTGGAAATATAAGCCATCACCTAGGGGCTGAACTCAGAAGCTTTCAAACATTTGTTTACCTGGAATACATCATCTACTAGACGTGAAAAGGACTGTTAAAAATTCTGTAGTTGAACCCTAAATCTTTCTTTCAAAAGCATTCTTTTTTTTAAAAAGGAAATACTTCCTCTTATATATGTAATAAAAATTTTTAAATATAGAAAAAGTGAAGTTCCCCTGTGTGATGGATTCTTCCTTGCTGCCCAGATCCCTTCAGGAAGGAAGGCACTGATTAGCCCACCTGCTGGGACCACTACAATTAACAGCCCTCAGCTGTCAGCCCGTCCAGAGCATTGCCTAGGCAGGATCATGCCCCTTCCCAGGCGATCCCTACCCAATGACTGATCAACAGCTGATAAGAGTCTGAAAGGCTCTGGTTCCTCCATACTCAGAACTCCTGAAGAAGTGGCTAAGGCGGTCCATTAAGACGGTACAGCATGAGGCGCCTGCGTGGCTCAGTCGGCTAAGCGGCTGCCTTCGGCTCAGGTCATGATCCCAGGGTCCTGGGATCGAGTCCCGCATCGGGCTCCTTGCTCAGCAGAGAGCCTGCTTCTCCCTCTGCCTGCCTGCCACTCCCCCTGCTTATGCTCTCTCTCTCTCTCTCTCTCTCTCTGTGTCAAATAAATAAATAAAATCTTTGAAAAAAAAAAAAAGATGGTACCGCAGCTGGACTTCTCCCTTTGCCCACTCCGGCTTCCTCCCTTTCCCCCGCCCGCCTTCCATAGGTGTGGATCCCAAAAGCACTCCCTAGTACACCTCCCTCATCATAGTCTCTACCTTAAAATCTGTTCTCTGGGAACCCAACCTGAAATACCCCTCCTCCCAAAGAAGGCCATTATCAATACAACTGTGTATATTATTCCTAGATCTTTTTGAAGAGGCATATATAAAATATGTAAGTTTTTAAAATAATTTTTCTTGCCATTCTGAACAGTTCTGGTTCCCACCCTCCTACTTTTAACACAAAACATACCTATGCCCTGTGGAATCTTTGGTAACACTGAATGTCTGCTAGATGATACATTCCAAATAAGTATTATAAAGCTTATAAATTCAGTAAGATTCATTAATGTAATTACAACGAATATTTTTCTATTTCAATGCACAAGGATTTGCCCCATCCTTTCAAATGACTGCAGTGTATTTCACTGTATGAATAGACCATTACTCAATACAAGTGATGGATATTTAGGTTGTAGTCTATTTTTTCATATAACAATGCTATAATAAACATTTTTGTACATTTATATTTACTCAGTTCCCCATCATTTCCTTAAGATTAATTTTCTAGAAATAAGATTGCTTCATCGGGGCACCTGGTTCGCTCAGTCAGTTAAGTGTCTGACTCTTGATTTCGGATCAGGTCATATCTCAGGGTTGTGAGATCCAGCCCCTCACTGGGCTCCATGCTCAGTGCTTAGTCCGCTTGAAATTCTCTCTCTCCCTCTCTGCCCCTCCCCCCAATTCATGCACATACACTCTCTTATTCAAAATAAATAAATCTTTTTTTTTAAGATTTTATTTATTCATTTGAGACACAGATACAGAGAGAGAGAGCATGAGCAGGGGGAGAGCCAGAGGGAGAGGGAGAAGCAGGCTTCCCACTGAGCCAGGAGCCTGATGTGGGGCTTGATCCCAGGACTCTGGGATCAGGACCCAAGCAGAAGGCAGACGCTTAACCATCTGAGCCACCCAGGCGCCCCTCAAAATAAATAAATCTTTAAAAAATAATTGCTTGAGGGGCGCCTGGGTGGCTCAGTCACCCAGGAAGCCTGCTTCTCCCTCTCCCACTCCCTCTGCTTGTGTTCCCTCTCTCGCTGTGTCTCTGTCAAATAAATAAATAAAATCTTTAAAAAAAAAAATTGCTTGATCAAAGGGGATGTTTTTCATTTTGTTCCATATTGCTACTCTGCCCTCCAAAAAAGTTGTAGCAATTTACACTTCATGTACATTGCTTGAGTGTTCTCAAAGCCTGGACAACAATGGGCACTGTTCACCAATCTGATTAAGAAAAATCTCAATGCAGATTTAATCTGTATTTCAAAAATCATGAGACTAATTATCTCTTCAAATATTTAATAGCCATTTATATTATTTTTTCCATTAGTTGTCCATTCATATCTTTCCATCTTGTGTCACTCATACTAATTTATAAGGATGTTCCATATACTGAGGGTGGGTATCAATCCTCTGCCAATATACAGTAAATAGCTTTTCTAGCTAATCATTTCTCTTGATTTATGATGCCTCGTCTACATATAGGTTTTAACTTTTAGGTGGTCAAATCTGTCAATCTTTTTAAGGTGATGGGTTTTCAGTTATGCCTTGTTTGGAACATATATCAAACTCATAATGCCAATTATTGTTATCTTCAGTGTGAGCACTTTCAAAAGTTTCCAGAATAAGAAAATAATTAGTGCATCATTATACATTTGTTCAATGCAAAATATAACAAAATACTGCATTAAGACCTTTGCAAAGATGTTAACATTTGAACAAGTTTTTTCTCCTTTTGGGCTTCTGCTAATAAATTCAGAGGCATTGACCTTTTAGAGACCAAGTGAATCTCAGCGGTCCATAAATTACCAACAAGAGTTCCATGAAGGTAGTGTACCTGTAGGAAAGAAGCCCATGAGGAGCCCATGATACTTTGGTATCATCCAAAGTACCTAGAAGTAGTAGTGAGGGATAGATCAACTGGTTCTGCTGCTTGTGGAAACTGGTGAATGGGAGGATCCTGAGCTCTCCTTCTCTGATGGACATACCAAGACAACATCCACCACCACTAATTCTGTAAATAACCTGAAGAGGCAGAACAGATCTCCCACAGCGAGTTGTAGAGAGAAGACCTCTTTGAAAAGGGTAGGAGGGGCAGGTTCACAGCTGGGAACCAATTCCCCAGGGTGACTAACCACTAACAGGAGGGACATCACAGCATAGAGGAGCGAAGGGATCAAATCCCACACCAGGCCTGGGAAGAGGAGTTCCCATTACATCTGGCTTTGAAAATCAGTAAGGCTGAATTCCAGGAGATCCAGATAGCTATTGGAAAAGGAGTCTCCATCCTTAAAGGGTCAGCACACTAAAAACTCCACCAGGAAATAGCACAGAAGTAGCACTTTGAAAATGCTGGGGTATACATATAGGGCATTTATTAATTCTAGGACATGTGCCAAAGGGGCGGGTATCTGCAGGAGAGTTCTCTAGGAACAAAAGTACTGGTGGGTGCCATTTTTCTTCCCTCCCGTAGCCTGAATAGTTGGATGCATGCAGGAGCTAATTCTAACAGTATCCCTCTCCCTTGGTAGCACTGTATGTCCGGCTGCTGTATTTACCTGTAGACTTCCCACCTTAATAGACACCCATCCAAAACAGCTCTATGACCGCTACAGCCAGCAGGCAGGCCTGGCCAGTACCAGCATACCTCCTAGTGACTCCTATCATCGGAAAGGTGATAACCCCACACAACAGCATGTCAATTCCTGTAGCCAGCCTCTTTGCTGGCTGTGCAGGAAGCAAGCCCTGCCCTTCGCTGTGCCTGCAGCTGTCAGTAGCAGTTAACTGCAGGCAGCCAACATGAAGACTGACTCCAACAACTATAAAGCCCATGGCAGCTACAGCTGGGCATCTAACAGCACCAGGAGCAAAACCTGCCCTGTGCGCCTGCAGGAAGAAGCAGATCACTGAAACCAGCTGGAACGAGGGCAGACCAGCATGCCACCCATCAGCATGCCTGTATCAATCACAGCTCATCCACAACAGGAGGGCAAACACAGACTACACAGTGGACACTTATGGCGTGCCTGGTTCTGGTGCGCAGGGAACTGAGCTACAGGGCACCTCAGGACTTCTTCCACACAAGGCCACTACTTTCAAGATCAAGACATGTAGCTGACCTATCTAATATAAAGAAACACAGAGAGTCAGACAAAATGAGGAGACAGAAGAAAATGTCCCAAATGAAAAAACAAGACAAAAATCGCCAAAAAAAAGCTAAATGAAACCAAGACAAGCAATGTGCCTAATAAAGAGTTCAAAGTAATGGTCATAAAGATACTCAACAGAGTTACAAGTGGATGAACTCAGTGGGAACTTCAACCAAGAGATAGAAAATATAAAAAAGAACCAATCAGAGCTGAAGAACTCAGTAACTAAAATGCAAAATACACGAGAGGGAATCAACAGCAGATCAGAGGACACAGAAGAATGGATCAGTGATGCAGAAGACAGGATAATGTAAAGCAACCAAGCTCAATAGCAAAATGGAAAAAGAATAATAAAAAATAATAGGTTAAGGGACCTCTGCAACATCATCGAGTGTAATTTGTATTATAGGGGTTCCAGAAGGCGGGGGGAGGGGGGCAGAAAACTTATTTCAAGAATACCTGAAAACTTCCCTAATCTAGAGAGGGAAACAGACATCCAGGTCCAGGAAGCGCAGAGAGCCCCAACAAGATGAACCCAAGGAAGTCCACACCAAGACCCATAATTAAAATGGCAAAAAGTAATGATAAAGAGAGAATCTTAAAAGCAGCAAAAGAAAACAGTTCCATATGAGGGAAACCCCATAAGGCTATTAGCTGATTTTTCAGCAGAGACTTTGCAGGCCAGAAGGGGGTGGCATGCTATAATCAAAGTGCTGAAAGGAAAAAAACCTACAACCAAGAATACTCTACTCAGCAAGGCTATTACTCAGAGTAGGAGAGACAGGGTTTTCCAGACAGAAAAAAGTTAAAAAAATTCATCACCACTAAACCAGCCTTATAAGAAATGTTAAAAAGAATCCTTTAAATGGAAAGTAAAGGCCATAACTAAAAGAAGGTGTTGATAGAAAAAAAATTCACTGGTAAAAGCAAACATACAGTAAAGGTAGTAGAGTAATTCTTAGGAAGCCAGTATAAAAGTTGAACTAATGTAATAAAATCAATTATATCTATAAAAATTAGTCAAGGGATACACAAACTAAAAAGATGTAAAATAAGACATCACATACAAAGAACAGGGAATGGGTATTGAAAAGTTAGAGCTTTAGAATGCATTTGAACTTAAGTGACCGTCAACTTAACATAGACTGTTGTATGCACAGGATGTGATAAATGAACCCCATGGTAGCCACACATGAAAAAACCATAATAGATACACAAAAGATAAAGAAGGAATCCAAACATAACACTAAAGAAAGCCATCAATCACAAGGGAAGAGAGGAAGAGAAGAAAAAAGGAACAGAGGAAAGCTACAAAACCCAAAAAACAATGAACAAAATGGCAATAAGAATACACCTATCAACAAGTACTTTAAATGTAAATGGACTAAATGCTCCAATGAAAAGACAGTGTGGTGAATGGATTAAAAAATAAGACCCACCTATATGCTGCCCACAAGAGACTCACTTCAGAGTCTGAAAGATGGTGGCAGAGTAGGATGGTGGCAGAGTAGGAGGACCCTAGGATCGCTTCATCCCACAAATACAACTAGATAACTATCAAATCATCCTAAATACTTCAGAAATTGACCTGAAGACTGGCAGAACAAATTCCACAACTAAAGGTAGAGAAGAGGTGACATCAAAGAAGATAGAAGTGTGGAGACACAGCCTGGGAGAGAAATAGATCATGGACACTCTAGTGGGGAGGGAGTCACAGTTGCAGAGAAGGGCTAGAGACAGACTAGCACACAGGAGAGAGCAAAGAGTGGACACTTGCTTATACCAAACCCCACCACCCCATGCTCCAGAGGTACCACCCTTCCAGTCACAACTGCCTCAGTCCCATTGTGGCAGGCCCCTTCTCCCCTAGAAGCCCAACCCAAACCCCTGCCCACATGTTTCCCAACGCAGGAGTTTTGCAGGGCCTCAGTTCTGGTGGCAGTGGTGACAGGTGTCATATCATAAGCAGACCAGAGCACACCTGGTTAAAACTCAACACTTTCAGGCCAGGGACCAAATACTGCCCATAATAGGCAAAGAGAGCCTCTTCAGACTGGCCTGAAGGATATAGCAGCCAGGACATAACAGCAGAGTGCACATAGCACACACTGGAGACACTCCCTGAAGCACCAGGCCCTGGGGAATAGGAGACACTAGACTACAGGGCACTACAAGACCTCTTCTTCATAAGGCCAGTACCCTCAAGAACAGGAGACACAGCTGACTTTCCTAACACACAGAAGTAGGCACAGAGACTTAGACAAAATGAGAAGACAGAAGGATTTGTCCCAAATGAAAGAACAGGACAAGGCCATGGCCAGAGATTTAGGTGAAACAGATATGAGTAACTTGCCTGACAGAGAATTTAAAGTAATGATCATAAAGATACTCACTGGACTTGAGAAGAGTGAAAGACATCAGTGAGATCATTAACACAGAGATAAGGAATAACATAGATATGAAGGATTCAATAAACAAAATGAGAAACACATTTGATGGAACAAGCAGCAGGCTGGAAAAGCAGAAGAACGAATCAATGACCTAGAAGACAGAGTAATGGAAAGTAATCAAGCTGAACAAAAGAGAAAAAAGAATTATGCAAAATGAGAAAGAATGCACATTCTTTCCAAGTGCACAAGGAACATTCTCCAGAATAGATCACACATTAGCCTACAAAACAAACCTCAACAAATGCCAAGAAGAGTGGAGTCATACCATGCATCTTTTATGACCATTAACCTATGACACTAGAAGTCAACCACAAGAAAAGATTTGGAAAGACCACAAACATATGGAGGTTAAATAGCATGATACTAAACAATGAATGAGTCAACCAGGAAATAAAAGAAGAAATTTAAAAAGTACACAGAAACAAATGAAAATGAAAACACAACAGTCCAAAACCTTTGGGATGCAGCAAAATTGGTTCTAAAAAGGAAGTTTATAGCAATGCTGGTCACCTCAAGAAACAAGACAAATCTCAAATAAACAACCTAACCTTACACCTAAAGGAGCTAGAAAAAGAACAAACAAAACCTAAAACCAGAAGGAAGGTTATAGTAAATATTAGAGCAGAAATAAATGATAAAGAAACTAAAAAAAAAAAAAAAACCAAGAGAACATATCAATGAAACCAGGAGCAGGGTCTTTGGAAAAAAAAAAGCAATCAATAAAATTGATAAATCTCTAGCCAGACTTACCAAGAAAAAGAGAAAGGATCAAATAAAATCACAAATAAGAGAGGAGAAATAACAACCAATATCACAGAAATACAATTATGGGAATATTATGAAAAACTATATGCCAACAAACAGACATCTAGAAGAAATGGATAAATTCCTAGAAACACATAAACTACTAAAACTCAAAAAGGAAGAGAAAGAAAATTGAACAGACTGATAATTAGCAAAGAAAGTGAATCAGTAACAATAAAAAACAAACAAACAAAAAAAACCCCTCCTAACAAACAAAAGTCCAGGACCAGATGGCTTCAGAGGGAATTCTACCAAACATTTAATTAGCAATAACTGTGCCTCGGATAAACTTCATTAGCTATAATATTGCCACTGTGCAAAGCTCTACCAAACATTTAAAGAAGAGTTAATACCTATTCTTTTCAAACTATTCCAAAAAGTAGAAGAGGAAGGAAAACTTCCAAATTCATTCTATGAGGCCAGCATTATCCTGATAACAAAACCAGATAAAGGCACTACTAAAAAAGAGAACTACAGGTAAATATCCCTGATGAACATAGATGCAAAAATGCTCAACAGAAACCAGCAAACTGAATCCAAAAATACATTAAAAAAAATCATTCACCATAGTCAAGTAGGAGTTATTCCTGGGTTGCACGGTGGTTCAGTATTTGCAAATTAATTAATAAGGGAAAGGATAAGAACCATAAAATCATTTCAATAGATGCAGGAAAAGCATTTGACAAAGTGCAACATCCATTCATGATAAAAACTTCCACGTACAATATTTCACAGTATATCTTCTCTTTTTTAAAATAATTTGTAAGACTAAAAAAGTGTGTGACAGAAATATTTAGAGATAAGCCAATAAAGTGTACCTTTATTTACTTACTGTACGTTTTAGTCAGAAAAAAAAAAGACTTCATATCTAGAGACATATACAAACTGAAAGTGAAGGGAGAGAAAAATATATACCATGCAAATGGAAGCAAAAAAAAAAGAAGCAATATCATTATCAGAAAAAACAGACTTTAAAATAAAGACTGTAGCAAGATGCAAAGAAAGGCACCACTTAATAATGTAAAACAGATAAAAAGATCAATCCAAAAGAAGAATAAAACAATTACAAATACCTATGCACCCAATATAGGAGAACTTAAATATATAAAACAAATACTAACATAGGAAAAATGGACAGTAACACAATAACAGTAGGGGACATGAACACCTCATTTACATCAACGGACAGATCATCTAGACAGAAAATCAATAAAGAAACAAACAAAAATTAATTAACACACACACACACACACAAATCAATCAACACAGTAGACCAGCTGGACTTAACAGATATATACAGAACATTCCAAACAAAAGCAACAGAATACACATATTTTTCAAGTGTAAATGAAACGTTCTCCAAGACAGATCACATGTTAGGCCACAAAATATGTCTCAATAAGTTTGAAAAGTCTGAGATGGTTACCAGAGGGGCGGTGGATGGGAGGATGGTGAAATAGGTGATGGGGATTAAGGAGTGTACTTGCTATAATGAGCACTGGGTGACGTATGGAATTGTTGAATCACTATACTGTACATCTGAAACTAATACTGTACATTAACTATGTTGGGATTAAAATAAAAAATAAATAAAATGTTTGAAATTATATCAAGCATCTTCTCTGACCACAACACTATGAAACTAGAAATCAATTACAAGAAAAAAAGTGGGAAAACCACAACCACACGAAGGAGCTAAATAACATATGACTAAACAACCAATAAATCAACAAAGAAATCAAAGAGAAAATAAAAAAATACATGGGAGACAAATGAAAATGGAAATACAATGGTCCAAAATCTTTGGGATGCAGTGAAAGTAGTTCTAAGAGGGAAATTCATAGTGATACAAGTTTCTACTTCAAGAAACAAATCTCAAATAAACAATCTAACCTGACACCTAAAGGAACTAAAAGAACAAAGCCCAAAGCTAGTACAAAGAAGGAAATAGTAAAGATTAGAGCAGACATAAATGAAACAGACTAAAAAACAAATAGAAAGAATCAGTGAAACTAAGAGCTGGTTTTTTTGGGGAAAAAAAATATATTTAGCCAGACTCATCAAGACAAAAAGAGAACTCAAGTAGCTTCAGAAATGAAGAAGGAGAAATAACAACTGACACCACGGAAATACAAAGAATTGCAAGATAATATTATGAAAAAGTATATGCCAACAAATTGGACAACCTAGAAGAAATGGATAAATTCCTAGAAAAATATAGTGTTCCAAAACTGAATCAAGAATAAATAGAAAATTTGAACAGATCAATTACCTTAACACAATTGAACTGGTAATCAAAACACTCCCAACAAACAAAAGTCCAAGACCAGATGACTTTACAGGTGAATTCTATCAAGCATTTAAAGAAGAGTTAATACCTATTCTTCTCAAACCATTTCAAAAACAGAAGAGGAAGGAAATCTTCCAAATTTACTCTACAAGGTCAGCATTACCCTGACACCAACAAAGACACTACAAAAAAAGAAAACTACAGGCCAGTATCTCTGATGACCACAAACGTACAAATCCTCAACAAAATATTAGCAAACTGAATTCAGTGACACATTAAGAGGATCATGCACCACAATCAGTGGAATTTATTCCAGGATGCAAAGGTGATTCAATATTTGCAAATCAATGTGAAACTTCACTCTAATAAAAGGAAGTATAAAAACCATATGATCATCTCAACAGATGCAGAAAAAGTATTTGACAAAATTCAGCATCCATTCAGGATAAAAACTCTCCCAACAAAATGGGTTTAGAGGGAACATACTTCAACATAATAAAGGGCATATATGACAAACCCAAGCTAATACCATACTCAATGGTGAAAAATCCATAGTTTTTCCCCTAAGATCAGGAATAGGACAAGTATGCCCACTCACCACTTTCATTCAACATAGTACTGGAAGTGCTAGCAACAGCAATCAAACAAGAAATAAAAGGTATCCATGGGGTGCTTGGGTGGCTCAGCTGGTTAAGTCGGTCTGACTCTTGATTTTGGCTCAGGTCATGATCTCAGGGCCGTGGGATCGAGCCCACAAGTGCCCATGGAGCCTGCTTGGGATTCTCTCCCTTTCCCCCACACCCCCTAACTCCTGTGCATTCTCTCTCTCTAAAAGAAAAAAAGATATAAAAAGTATCCAGATTGGTAAGGAAGAAGTAAAACTGTCGCTATTTCCAGTGACATATATATATTTCCATATATAGGAAATCCTAAAGACTCCACCAAGAAACTATTTGAATAAATGAATTTAGTAAAGTTGCAGGATACAAAATGTTGCAGAAATCTGCTACATTTCTATACACTAAGAACAAAGTAGCAAAAAGAGAAATTAAGAAGACAATCCCATCTGCAATTGCACCTGAAAGAAATTATCTAGGAATAAACTTAATCAAGAAGGTGAAAGAGCTATACTTTAAAAACTATAAGACGTGGGCGCCTGGGTGGCTCAGTCGTTAAGCGTCTGCCTTCAGCTCGGGTCATGGTCCCAGGGTCCTGGGATCTAGTCCCACATCGGGCTCCCTCCTCAGGGGGCAGCCTGCTTCTCCCTCTCCCACTCCCGCTACTTGTGTTCCTGCTCTCGCTATCTCTGTCTCTGTCAAATAAATAAATAAAATCTTTAAAAATAAAATAAAATTAAAAATAAATAAATAAATAAAAACTATAAGACGCTGATGAAAGAAATGGAAGACAATACAAATAAATGGAAAGATAGCCCATGCTCGTAGATTGGAAGAATTAATATTGTTACAATGTCCACACTACCCAAATCAATCTATAGATTCAATGCAATCCCTGTTAAAATACCAATAGTATTTTTCACAGAACTAGAACAAATAATCCTGATTCATATGGAACCACAAAGACCCTGAAGAGCCAAAGCAATCTTGAGAAAGAACAAAATTTGAAGTATCACAACTCTGGATTTTAAGATATACTACAAAGCTACGGTAATCAAAACAGTATGGTACTGGGACAAAAACAGATACAAAGATCAATGGAACAGAATAGAGAGCCCAGAAATAAGCCCACACTTAAATGGTCAATTAATCTACAACAGAGGAGGCAAGAATATGCAAGGGGGAAAAGACAGTCTCTGCAAAATGGTGCTGGGAAAGCTGGAGAGCTACATGCCAAAGAATAAAACTGGACCACTTTCTCATACCACACACAAACATAAACTCAAAGACCTAAATGTGAGACCTGAAACCATAAAGTCCTAGAAGAAAACACAGGCAGTTATCTCTTGGACATTGGCCTTAGCAACATCTTTATAGATATGTCTCCTTAGGTAAGGGAAACAAAAGCAAAAATAAACTATTGGGACTACACCAAAATAAAAAGCTTCTACACAGCAAAGGAAACAATCAACAGAACAAAAAGGCAACCTACTGATGGGAGAAGAGATTTGCAAATAATCCAATATAAAGAATTTATACAACTCAATACTAATAAAACAAATAATCCTATTAAAAAATGGGTAGAGAACTTGAATAGACATTTTTCTAAGCAAGACAATGGCCAACAGGTACATGAAAAGATGTTCAACATCACTAATTATCAGGGAAATGCAAATCAAAACCACAAGGAATTATCACCTCACACCTGTCAGAATGGCTAGAATCAAAAAGATAAGAAATAACAAGTTTTGTCGAGGATGTGGAGAAAAAAGCACCCTTGTGAATTGTTCCAACCACTGTGAAAAACAGCATGGAAGTTCCTCAAAAAAATAAAAATTGAAATAACATATAATCCAGTAAGTCCACTACTGGGTATTTATCCAAAGGAAATTAAAACACTAATTTGAAAAGATACATGTACCTCAAAACAAACAAAAAAAAGTTATATGTACCTCTCTGTTTATTGCAGCATTATTTAAAATAGCCAAGATATGGAAGCATATGGAAGCAACCTAAAGTATCCATCAATAGATAAATGGATAAAGATGTTGTATGTGTCAACATATATGTGTGTACACACACACAACAGAATATTACTCAGCCACAAAAAGGAGTGAGATCTTGCTATTTTTGACAATATGGATGGACCTAGGGGATACAATGCTAAGTCAAGTAAGAGAAAGACAAATGCCATACGATTTCACTTATACATAGAATCTAAAAAACAAAACAAATGAAAAGACAAGAAAACAGAAACAGATTCATAAATACAGAGAAGAAACTTGGTGGCTGGAAGAGGGGACAATGGGGCAATGGGCAAAAAGGTGAAGGGGACTAATATAAAATAAATAAGTCACCAGATGAGAAGTATACCATAGGGAATATAGCCGATGATACTATAATGACATATGGTGACAAATGGTTAAAAAAAAAATCTGTAACACAGCTTTAATTTGCACATTCTGTAAACCAGTATGAAAATACAGTTAAGTTCAGCGCAAATAAGAACCGATAAATCTTGGAGCACCTAGCTGGCTCAGTCAGAAGAGCATGGGACTCTTGATCTTGGGGGTTGTGAGTTCGAACCCCACACTGGGGATAGAGATTACTTAAATACATAAGTAATCAAAAAAAAAAAAGAGAGAGAGAGAACTGATAAATCTTCATAAGTACGGCCAATTTTTGCTTATGCATGGAAAGCAATGGAATAAGAATTAAATATACACTTGAAGAAACATGCCTGCAGATCTGTTTCAGCAGGGCTTTCATTTTCATCATCTTCTGCTCTGACATCAGAATGACAATCTTCCTCAGCTTCTGCCTGAGGGGAGAAAAACCAAAAGAATTCATCAGGAATATGCGAACATCAGTTTCCCTCTGTAATCCACATCTCCTTGAGCTACCTGTCCAGTGAAATATTTAGTTGCTTCTCTCTAGGTATCCCCTTCACAGCTAAGTTTAATTATTTGATACTTTAGTAACATTGTAGAATAAACAACTTCACGGTGCTTCAGTTAAATGTTTTGGTAGGTGATTTAAAACAACTTTCCTTCAAAAAATAACGTAGTGGCAGCACAGAGTTCAGCAAATAGTTTTTGTTTCATGGATCACTTAAAATTTGACTGTTTTTCGTCCATATTTGGATGTTCTTCCTTTTACACGACTGGCATGTTCCCAATACGTGAATATGACTTTTGGCTATTATTTTAAATGTCCTAGGAAAGCTCATTAATCAAAGACATGTAATAGTGAATGTTTTTGTAAAGAAGCCTGTCCTGTTTCACAAACCCAGATTTTTATACACTAGATTGATTTAAAGTGGAATAAAACTGGACTGGAATTACTGTGGAATGGCCTGCGGCTTAGTACAGGTCTCAGGTCAGTTTCCTTACATTCTATCCTTGTATTCTCAATATATGTTTGCTAAATTAAACCGAATCCTACCTACCAGGGAAAATGACATGTTGCCTCAGGTCAGTCTGTTGGCTAACAGACTTATTAGCAAATGGGATTTGCTCAACACTTCATGTGTTCAGTCCTATAATGTAACAATAGGGGAAATGACCTGAGGGTCAGAAATAAGAAATAATGAAACCAATTTCACTTGCTCCAAAGATGTAAGCTTAATAATTGTAGATTTTCATTGTGATTTGTTTCTAGGACAAAACCATTTATATTAACACATATTTCTGAACTCGGCCACCAGACATAAGTGCAGTACTTTACAGAGCAACATAAATAAGCCCCACATCTTATCTCTGACTACCAGGCTCAAAGCAGAGGTGCCATTAAGTCTTGAACTAGTTGGTATAAAATAAAGTGCTAGGCTCACTGTAAAGGATAAATTAATGAAAAAATAAATGAAAGAGGCCAAGATTCTGAATTAATTTCCAGAAAACTGGAAAATGGAAGCATTAATGTATCATCAAATATATTTTTTCGTCTCTTTAAGCTGGGAGCCTTCCTACTAATAGGAAAATACATAATGAAGGCTCTTTCCATTCTCCAGTAAGAGGCTGATTTATTACTGTAAACGCTAAGTACAGGGAAGGGACCTGAGCTCCCTAGGGTATCCCCTTAGTAACTCAACCTTCTAACTCTATCCGAGCAGTCATGCTAAAGTGACTTTTTTTTTTTTTAAAGATTTTATTTATTTATTTGACAGAGAGAGACACAGCGAGAGAGGGAACACAAGCAGGGGGAGTGGGAGAGGGAGAAGCAGGCTTCCCGCCGAGCAGGGAGCCCGATGCGGGGCTCGATCCCAGGACGCTGGGATCTTGACCTGAGCCGAAGGCAGACACTTAACGACTGAGCCACCCAGGCGCCCAAAGTGACTTCTTTCAAGAGCTTTCCCTGCTCTCTCCAGGTCCAAGCTCTTGCATATGCTGCTTGTTCTCTCCATCCGGAATAATTTCTTCCTCACTTGGCTATTTCTCACCCTTTAAGGTTCAGCTCAGGGATTATCCCGGTAAGAAGCATTTTCTGCTCCTGTGAATTGCCTTTGTTTTCCTACAAAACCTGGGCTTGTATCACAGCACCTAACACTTGTATTGACATTTTGTCTCTTCCCTAGAGTCAGTGCACTGGGAACAAGGATCAGTCATGTTTGTCATCTCAGAGAGCAAAACACATTGCTTGAGTCATAGTAAAAGCCTGTCCAGGCCTCAGCTTTCACATCTGTAAAGAGAGGGTGTTGGATGTGGTAACCTCCGAGGTCCCTTTTCATATATGACATTCTATGATTAAAAGTTTACCATGAATCACCTTTGGTGATTTGATCTGGTTATACTGAAGATCTAATATTGTGCTGGGGGCCTAGCATTATGCCAGGCTACTAATAAGTACTCAAAAAAATTGCCTGAATTAATAAATAAGAGTCATGCGGACGTATAGTGCATATCTCAAGGATGAGGAAAAGCAATGAGAAATCCATAATACACAAAGCACCTTCTCCCCTGAGTTCCTGTGTTATTCTTGAATTCTAATCCTTTATTACTTTGATTCTGGCAGTCCGATAACTATTAAACTATCAAATTGGGAGTTTTACTACATTTTGCCAACTCAAATACCACTTGAAATAAGTAGGTCCCCAGCTGTCACCCAGAGATTTTCACTTTATTTTTCATAATTGAATCTGACCTACACAGCACCTTTCGCTTGAGTAGTTTATGTCTCCATCATTTTACTCCTGTTTTACACACAGGATTAATGAAATATAAAAAGTTAAGTGATTAATCCTGGTTAGAGAACCACTTCTGAAAGCTGAAGGGCATTGTCAATTACTGCTTTTTCTATCCTCCAGGTTAACTTAATAAATTCTTTCAGCCATCCATTTATTCAATAAATATTTGACTGTCTACGATGAACTCATTAGTTTAGTATCATTTCATACTTGATTCATTTAATCCTAGCCAGAGATTAGTTTCTTAAATGGGAAATTTATTCAAAGCCAAAGAAAGGTAGCATAGAGCAGAGACTACATATTCCAGCATGCAATAGTCCCATGGAATTTGCGTTGTCAATTTCTGGAGCTTAACTCAGTGTCTCTCCATTTGGACCGCACTGACGCTGCTCAGGCCCTCACCGCTACGAAGTGAGACATAATCCCTCTGATCCCACTCCGCCAGTACCGCCTGCCAACATCCTACCCTCCGCACTGACGTGTCATGGGGCAGGTGCGTCCTAATCCCAGGACTCCTTAAAGGACCTGAACGGCTTCTCCGTGGGTACTGCTTTCCGGAGGGGTAGCAATCAACAAGTGTCCCCGTTTGCCAAGGCTCCCCTCCGCGCCCCGCCCCCCCGCCAGTTTTAGACGCTGCAATGGCTCACCTCAACCTATGCTCACTGCTTTTGATAAAATCCCTCGAGGAGGGTAAGATTGGCTCAGTGTCCTCAGCGAACCAAGAAGAGGCATTCTTCTCTGCTGTCCTGCACACCCGCGCTTCCTCACATCGGGTCCCGGCTACTGGGGAGTTCAGCAGGAAGGAACCCCGGGGAGCGGTCAGGGCTGGCACCCGCTCCACTCCCGCTCAGGCCAAGGGCCCTACAGTGGGTGGCGGCCGAGCAGCTCCCACTCCTCCCAGTCTCCACTTCCCGCTCTCTAGGGGCTCCCCCCAGGCCTAGCCCCTTCTGCACACCGCACTCCCGCCTCGAAGTGTCCCTCCGAGCCCCCTCCCGGGTTACCATGCTGGCGGGGCAGCCGGCCGCGGTCGGGGGCTCTCCGCGCCCCCTCTGCACCGCTCCCCCGAGGAGGTGTGCTGGGTGTCCGGGTGTCTACTCCTGCCCGTCTGCTGCAACAGGGCTTAGCAGAGTTCTCGGTCGGAGAAGCGCACCAGGCAGCGGCAGTAACTGCGGGCCCGGCGTACGGCAGCCATCTTCGCGGGGCAGGGGGCCAGATCCGGGCGCGCTAGAGCGACGGCCGGGAAGTCGCCGAGCGGAGGGACGCCCGCTGCCAGCGGAGGCCGAGGACCGTGCGAACACCAGAACGTCGGCGCTGCTGGAAACCCCGGACGCCGCGGCGGAGCTGCCCCCTCTACTGCGGAAACCTGGGCCGACGCACTGAGCATGCGCAGTATCGCACTGCCTGCGTGCGCCTCACGGCTCCCCTGCCTCGCGTGCGCTGCCTAGTGGAGGGGTCGGTGGTGCGGGCCTACTGTGTGCGCGAGGCTGAATTGGCAGTCAGGTCACCAATTTGCTGACCCCAAATTCAACCCACGTATTTGTCTCAGTGACCCCTTATGCAAATTTGAACCACCATTATCTAAATAATGTGTATAACTCAAATTTAGGGTTGAGACCCTAAGGCAAACATTCCTTAAAGAGCACTGAACTTGGTGCTCCGAGGGGTCGCTACACGCTTTTCGGGGGTTGTCTAGAGTCCCACGCCAGGAATGCAGGGAAATAGTGAAACTCCACTATAGTCACAGGCTGTTACAATGACTAAACTTTTTGAAAGCACGGATCTGGAGGCTGAGGAAAATATAGGCTTAAGAGGGAAGCAAGAGGAAAATAGAGCCACCGCAAGGCACGTCTTACTACAGATCCCATCATGCAACGAGAGAAAGACGTTGAGGCGGCTCCTAAGGCCCTGAAACCCGAGTCCTGCGGAGACGGCGCTCGAGATGTACTCTGGGATTTGTAGTCCGCTGTTTCTCATAAAGTGCCGGAACTTACCCGCGATACTAGCCCTGCCTGTTAAAGTCCAACACCTGACTTTGTTTCCTAAGAAGACCCTCTTATTTATCAGGCAATTTATTATTTTTCCACACTTTACATTATTTTCATTACGGAAGTTTGCATGCTCTGTGAAAACCTACAGTCTTACAGCTTCTTACCTTCTTTGGGCGAACATTTACTGAGTTGCTATGATTTCTACCAGGCGTCAGGTACTATATAGCAGTGATCAGGTTTCCAAGACTCTAGTTCATCGAGCCCACAGAATTTAAGTCTCTTATCCATTATTTTATTCTGGAGATATTAGAAATGCAATACATCTTCGGCAGAAAAATAGAGTAATAAAGGGGGGGTGGCAAAATGGTGAGCTGCTTTCTTTTAATATTAGGATCCACCCTTCGGATAGGTGTTTTTATTTGCTCCCTAAATCAGCTACCTAGAAAAAGTAACTTCATGTTTAACGAAGGCCAAAAAATTTAAGTTTTTAATTTTTAAAGGAAACTTAAAAAGCCTTTTAAAGATGACTTTCCTCCCAATGACCTATTTAAAATTGGATTTTGCAATTTAAATGGGGGGGAAGGTCAGATGTTAGGATTTATAATTGAAGAAAATGATATATGTAACTCAACACAAAAAATCAGTTTCGCAAATGAACAATGAGGTATTGAAATGTTTTCAGAACTACTCAATTTCATTAAACGTGTTCAATGCTAATTTAAGATATCTTGGTTAATTAATACAGATGATTTCTATTCTTGCTAATAATAAAGCTTAATAAAATAATAATTAGCATTCATAATGATAAATTAAGCACCTATTTTATTAAAATGCCATTATGGGGGCACCTAGGTGGCTCAGTCAGTGAAGCATCTGCCTTCAGCTCAGGTCATGATCCTGGGGTCCTGAGATCTATCCCTCATCGGGCTCCCTGCTCAATGGAGAGCCTGCTTCTCCCTCTCCCTCTGCTGCTCCCCCTGCTTGTGCTCTTTCTCTCTGTCTCTCTGTCAAATAAATGAATCATAAATAAATCATAAATAAATAAATAGATAAATAAAATGCTGTTTTGTTTCAGTTACTAATGTTCTATTTTAGACAAGTATCTGCTGTATCCACTAGACTTAAGGTTTGTATTATCCTATCATATTATGTTTACAGGATTGTAATTTTCCTGACCTAAATCACTTACTAGCTCAGTGGACCCTTGTTAAAGGTAGACCAAGAGAGTCCCTGTATTTGCTGGGTAGACTTGCTTGGACAACTGGATTTGACTAAAACTGGTAATTTTAGATACTTTAAAAATCACTTTTCATGGGAGTAGTTATATAATTTGTTAGGTTACCCCTCTTGTCTCCCTATCTTTTCATTGATAAAGACTTTCAATTTTCATTTGCCATATGGTTTGGGGGGTGTTAATATGGATAAACACAAAGACTGCCAAGGGGCCAGATGATCCTTTCCCATCTGGGACATGTATCTTGTGGGTTTCTTCTATAGGAGCAAGAAGAGAGAGGGATTCAGGTCTTTGTCATAGATTCTATTAGGAAAAAACAATGCCTTGAGTTCTTAGAATTCAAAAATAAAAGGAGAGAAAATCGATATCGTGATGAGCTGGAGAATTTAAACTCAGAGAAAGATCCACAGTGTGTAAATGGACTATTCCTTTATGGATTAAAATTGTGTTGCTTCGGGCAGTGTGGTTCCCTGGACCAGAAGTATCAGCACCAGAATTCTGGGAATAAGGACCAGCAATCTGTTTTCCCAAGCCCTCAGATGATTCTGATGCCTCCAACTAAAGTTGCCCCCTCTGCTATGGGCATTAAACTAGTTCTGAAAAATATGAAGTCCTGGGGCAATTATGTAAATTTAAGTATTTTATTTATTTGTTTTTATTTTGACAGAGAGAGAGGGAACACAGCAGAGGGGATGGGACAGAGAGAAGCAGGCCCACCGCGGAACAGGGAGCTGGTTGCGGGGCTCGATACCAGGACGCTGGGATCATGACCTGAGCCGAAGGCAGATGCTTAACTGACTAAGCCACCCAGGTGCCCCTCTGTAAGTTAAATCGGGGGCCTTGAAGCAGTTTCTTTTTTCAAGTCACTTCATAACCAGTCCTTATGTGGATGATTTAAGGTAATGTCTACAATATAATTTATGACACGAGTGTTTAACATGCAAGTATAAGTGTTAGATTACATATAACTAGTTACACACAGAGGACAATTGTTGCCTAGATCGTATCTAGTCCGTTTCCCACCTGGATAACAATCCAGTCTAACAGCTAAAGTTGCTAACCATAGAACTCTTCAAGTTCAAATGAATGCTATCGGGCAATCCGTTGCGTTTTTATTTTAAAATATTATTGCGGTAAAACAGAATCTGCCATCTTAACCATGTTGGAGTGTACATTTCAGTGGCATTGACTTCATTCACAATGTCGTGCATCCCCGGTTACGTTTTTTTAAAGCCGGGAAAAGGTTTTCACCACGATTACCTGAAATGAAATACACTCAGAACGTGGGTGCGCCGCCTCCATTTCTAAATCTTGACACCTGATGCAGCCGACCTGCAAAAAAGACGTGCGTGTGGAGCTGGGGGGCGCACGGGCGGTCAGTGGGCCGCAGGGATCCCTGGGCTCGGTCCGCCCCGGCGGGGAGCGCAGCGCCGCGGCTCGGCGCCCCCGGGCGGCCTGGACGCGGTGCAGGGACGCGCTGGGCCAGCGAGGGGAGCTGCAGGGTAACTTTTCCCAGGGAAAGCGGCCGGTCGTCCCCGCTAGAAGCCTCCCTGCCTTTTGTTTGTTTTTCTGCCGGAGGCTGGAGAGCGGCCGGGTTCCTGCTGCTCCACCATGCGCCGCGCGGCCCGTGCGACTCGCCGGACCTCCCGGGCGTCCCTGCACGGACCGCTCGGTCTGTCCTAGCAGGGATCGCCCCCATCCCCAGTTCCCCTGCGGGCCGCTGCGCCCCAGTCGCCGAGGAGCTGCGCTCACCGCAGGGGCGGGCCCCCGCCTGGGTTCGCGACGCCAGTAAGTGGGGCCAGAGATTTCGGGGCTTCTGCTGAGCGACCTGTCACTGGGGGTGAAGGACTGGAGCTGCGGAGGGATCCCTCCCGGGGCCCCCGCGAGGGGCTGCAAGGAGAGGGAGAGGCTAATGGGCTGTAGTTTCTCTCCACGGTCATGTGGCTCTCTCTCCCTCTTGGCATGGAAACTCCGGGTTGCTCGGAGTCTGGAAGATTTTAATGGGTGTTTACCTTTCGGTGTTAGAGAGGGGAAAGACCCTTGCCGGGTTTGAAGCCCCTTTAGTAGGATGTGGAGGACTTGTTCTTGGAATTTTCCTGACTAGGCCTGTGGCTGTCCCACATGGGGTCTTAGCAGGAATCCTCCCACATTTATGTGCAACCATTTTTCACTGGGTTTCTTTCTGCTCTGATTTCTTCTTACTAATCTGAGTAGATGTTATGAGAGGGATGTTGAAGGATTTTTCCAGAGCAGCCGTTTCTTTCGTAATGTGCCTTTTCAAGTCTGACTTGGACACTGACATTGAGGGCTTTTACTTTTACTTTTAAATATAAAAGTAGTTGAAGGCATCATTCTGCAGAAAAGAGTATTCATTTCTACTTATAATTAAGTAAAGATCTGCTTTTGCTAAAGCTGGGCTATGCTGAGAGAATACTGCCTTGAATTTTGCATGCAAGTCTAGATTTCCCCAAGGTATTGGGACTTGTGTGGTTTTTTTTTGGCCCAGAACACTCTTTGTAGCAATAGAAGTTTGATAGCTACACTCTTCATTTCTTGCATTTTTCCAGTGAGTAGGCTTTCAGGATGTGCCCCAATAGTGAACTGTACTGTTGCTGAATGTAAAATTAAAACGAGCTTAAAATTTGTGTAGTCAACATATAAATTATTAAGAAAAATTTGTGTCTCAGCCATATGCTAGCTGTACTGGGAGTTAATGTATGCATAGATATGCACATTTGAAATCGTTTCTGGACAAAGCGCTGCAATTTGGTAAAGAATCCTTTTTTTTTTTTTATTTGATAAAGACTCTTTAAGGCCTTCCTATCTATCTGAGGACCAGTAATTGTAATACACTAGGAAGTGGGTGTAGAAATGAGAGCAGTGCTGGAATCCTCTATTTAAAATGATATCCTGTACCACTGCCCCCTCCCTAAGGTCCAGCCCCCTATGTGACCCTGGCTACTTTCTGTTTCCCCCCTGTCGACTTTGCCTTGCCCCTTCTCCGAAGTCAAAGCTGTTGGCTGGGCAGGAGTGGGCAGCCCTGTTTCTTAGTGAGATCGGTTTAGTTTTAGATGATGGAGGGATGTGTTGGAGGATTGATGGAGCCTGTCTGAGTAGACAGAGGTCTGTGCTCCTTGCCAAGGGAACTCAGCATTTAGTCACACAGAAGTGGTTTTTCTCACTGAAGTTTCTTACCTACAGACTACATGTAAATGAGCTCCCAGGATAAAGAACAGGTCTTTGGGGGTTTTGTTGACTGTGCAACACCATCAAAGCTCTTTTTATACTTTCATTGTTTTCTTCTCAGTGCCTTTTGAGGTTCCCAGTAAAGGTGGAAAGTCATGTCAGTCTTGAACCTTTGGAATTATCTTTAACCATCTTTTCCTTCATTTCCTTCATCCTCTGTATCAGTGAGTCACCAAGACCTTTGAAATGTGATTTATACAGATCCCTCCCTCCGTATTCTAATCCAGAACCTCACCCTGCCTCTCCTGCAGACTGGAGGTCCAAGCCTGGCTCTTAATTAAGTCCTCAGTATCTGCTGAATGAATGAATGGATGAATGAATGAGACGCTCCCCTTTCTGTTCTCTTCAGCATTTGTTGTCCGTCTCATTTTTCTAAACTATCACTTCCTCGACTCTCTCCTTGCCTTTCAACCTGGTTCCTCTCCATTCGCTATCTCAGGTCTAAAGTAATTTGCCTGGTTTTTCAAGGCGTTCATAATCAGGCCTCACTCCTCCTATCTAAATCCTATTTTCAGCTCAGCGTACATCCCCGTGCTCTATGCGGTTTGGTCTTGCTGTCCTGCTAAGGGGCCAGGCTCATTCCCACTGCAGTGTCACTGCCCACATTGCTCCCCTAGAAACACCCTCCTTCTCCCCACTCTCCCGGGCAAATCTTACCCATCCTCTTGAGAAGGAGCCCACACGCTCCTTCTTCCCTAATGTCTTCTCTAGCTACTCATTTCTCTTCTCTTTCTTTATTTTTTTAAGCTCTTTTTTTTAAAAGTTATCTCTACGCCCAAGGTGGTATCTTTTTTCACGACCCTGAGATCAAGATTCCCACACTCTCCAGACTAAGCCAGCCAGGTGCCCCTCTCTTCTCTTTATCTTTTTTTTAAGATTTTATTTATTTATTTGAGAGAGAGAATGAGAGAGAGAGAGAGCATGAGAGGGGGAGGGTCAGAGGGAGAAGCAGACTCCCTGCCGAGCAGGGAGCCCGATGCGGGACTCGATCCCAGGACTCCAGGATCATGACCTGAGCCGAAGGCAGTCGCTTAACCAACTGAGCCACCCAGGCGCCCTCTCTGTCTTTAAAGTCTTAAGGTACTTGTTTGTTAATCCTTCATTATATTGGCTGTATTGATCTCTAATTGGTTTAGGTTATTTTAAGCCTCTTCAGGGCAGAAGCCATAGTTTAGGCTGGTAATGTGGTGTCTTGGGCTTTGGAGTCAGGTAGAATTGCAGTCAGGGCCTGACTCCACTTATTACTCCTGTGGCCTTCCGCTAGCATTTGGAAAGAGGGAAAATGCCTCCCCCAGCAGGTGGTGGTGTGAAGGTGGTCGACAGTGCCTCCACAGGGCCTAATGTACGCCTGACTAAAATCTGCTCATCCCTCCGCAGTGACTCAGTGACTCAGAGGCCTGAACATTTAGGACATATTTGGTAGGTATTTGTTGACTGACTGGTAGTCTACTACAAGTCATGGCTCAGCCTGGAGGCCCAGAGGACAGGGCAACTGTGCAGCGAATCCTCCGTGAGTGTTATCCTGCCCTTACTTAACATGGATTGAGCTGAGGTTATTCCTGGCTACAGCTCTGCTTCTGGGATCTGTTGCTATTTTTCCATCTGAACCTTGCCAGGAATGCTACTGCCTTCTAGTTGTGTGTGTGGGGTGTGTGTGTGTGTGTGTGTTTCTCTCACGGCTTCTCTTGCAGAAAGTTCCTCCTTTTTGTTTTGCAGGATCTTGCTGAGTTGGAGTTGTACCTAGCCCTTCTGTTTTTCTACTTGTGGGGTATGTGTGAGTGTCTGTATTTATGGCAGGACTCCTTGCCTGGTGCTTTCTTGGAAAAATTCTGGGTACAGTGGCCTTTCTGTGTATGCTGATCGGTCAGCCTGTGAGGAGCGGCCCACTTAACTCGAATTCTCTCATTGGCAGTCTTTGCCAAACCACAGCGTCCTGAGGGGGGCGTACAACTGGAGGACTAGAAACCTCTCTGCCGACCTCAGTGCGTGTGGCTGGGAGAATGCGCAGAGGTGTATGCTTGATGATTTACACACATACACACATGTTCTTTGGGGGTTAGGATGCAACCATATCCTAGGTTGTGACTTTGCTTACCCCCAAACAGCTCTGATGTTGTTATCCATACACATGTGTTCTGGAAAATTACCTCATAAAAGCAACTTGGTAAAGCAAGTCATTTTGTGGGGCAAATTGCATTACAGTGCTGAGTGTTATGGCAGGAAGAAATCAGAGATGTCTTTACTCGCAGCCAAAGAAGTAAAAGAAGCAGCACACGTCTTCCCAAGATGGTAAGGAAAGTTGATGTGGACATTCACACTCACCGTCTGCTCCTAGTGAGGGGCTGTGTGACGTTTGGAACATACTACTATTCAGCCGGTCCTAGGGAAATACTTAATCCAAGTGGAGAGCTTCCATTCCTGGGGCGCCTGCGTGGCTCAGTCGTTAAGCATCTGCCCTCAGGTCATGATCCCAGGGTCCTGGGATCGAGCCCCGCATTGGGCTCCCTGCTCAGCAGCCTGCTTCTCCCTCTCCCCCCGCTTGTGTCCCCTCTCTCGCAGTGTCTCTGTCTGTCAAATAAATAAATAAAATCTTTAAAAAGAAATATGCTACTCTGAAGATAACAAAGATTCTATTCATATTAATTGGGTCTCTGGTCTCATCCATAAAGTGAAGGTATCAGATCATCATTAAAGTCCCTTATAGGAAAAACAAAATCTAATTCTGTAGTCTAAAGTTTCCTCAGCCTTATGCTACATCTGCTGTATATGCTGTATGTTGAATTTAGGTCCCATTGAACTTAGTTAGCATTCAATCTATACTGATTAATATTGCGCTCTATATTACTTTAAATTTTTCTGGAATTTTAAGTTTGTCATCTTAACTCAATTTTTTAAAATGGAAGGGCCACGGGGCACCTGGGTAGCTCAGCCGTTAAGCGTCTGCCTTCGGCTCAGGTCACCATCCCAGGGTCCTGGGATCGAGCCCCGCTTTGGTCTCCCTGCTCCGCGGGAAGCCTGCTTCTCCCTCTCCCACTCCCTCTGCTTGTGTTCCCTCTCTAGCTGTCTCTCTCTGTCAAGTAAATAAATAAAATCTTTAAAAAAATGAAATAAATAAATAAAATGGAAGGGCCACAGTAGTGCCTCACATTTCCTTTGGTACTTTTTCTACCTTGCCCAGGGCTGTAGCCACTTGATAAATGGACAGTGACGGCCAAGAACTTGTGGGAGCCCCATATTTGTGAGGAAAGAAAGATCAATGTGAGTCGTATTTTACCTTCCTGTAGGTGTAATATGACCTGTGATAAAGTGCTGATAACAAGTGACTGCCCTCGTGGTTACTGTGGAAGATAATGTCCCAGAGCCAAAGGTAAAGTATTATGGTGTAATGTCCAACCACATATTGGACAATATCACGAAAGTACTATCTGCATGAACTTGTAGTTCCCAGAAGCTAACAATGGTTTTGGCCTCTTGGATGTTGCCTTTGCTCTGAAAGTAAATTTATTAAAGAGTGATTTAACTTGGACAAAACTGAGTGAGAAAAAAGATACGTGTTCCTTCATGTTATCTTAGCTGTTAAAAAAACAAATGTTTGGGTCGCCTGCATGACTCAGATGGTTAAGCATCTGCCTTCGGCTCAGGTCATGATCCCGGGGTCCTGGGATCGAGCCCCATATCGGACTCCCTGCTCCTTGGGGAGCCTGCTTCTCCCTCTGCCTCTCTCTCTGTCTCTCATGAATAAATAAATAAAATCTTAAAAAAAATTTTTAAAAAACCACACAAATGTTTTTGTACATTTGTGTAAAAATTCGTAGAAGGCTTCATAATTTTTGTGTCCTGGCCCCCATATAATCATTCAGTCTTGCAAAGAAGGGAGGCACAAGGGGATGGGATGGCAGTGGGAATGCGGCTGGTGGTACAGGAAAGTCACCAGCAGTGAAAATTACCCTTTACAGACCCATAATGTGCTCATTCATTCATTTCTTCATTCAACGAATGTTTATTGTGAGCAGCTATTTTGTGCCAACTGCATGCCACGTCCACGTCTAGGTGCTGGGAATAGAGTTATGAACTTAATAAAAATTCTGCCCTCAAGGCATTTATATTCTCAGGAGAAACCTAGTTTGTATAATCCCATAACCTCTATAACCCCACGGTACACAAGGCTTATATGGAGAGGGCTAAAATGTTTATTTCTGTGCAGATTTCCTCTGTTTCAGGGGTAGACAAGTTGTGCTTTGTAGGCATATTCTGCCTGCTGCCTGTTTTTTTAAATAGACTGTATAGGAACACAGCCCATTCGTTTACCTACTGTCTATGAGTGCTTTGGTGCTGCATTGGTGGAATTGAATAGTTGTGATAGGAGACATAGCCCTCAAAGCCGAAAATATTTACTAGCTCTTCACAGAAGACGCTTGCTGACCCATGCCGTATTTCATTTTTATATTAAGCCTTTCCCTCTTTGATATGTTTTATTGACTTGTTCGTTGTGTATGATAGTGAAACACCTTCCATTGAGTGAGATCAGCTCCAGAGTTACAAGATTTGCACAGCCCTTGGGCGCCTGGGTGGCTCAGTCGTTAAGCGTCTGCCTTCGGCTCAGGTCATGATCCCAGGGTCCTGGGATCGAGCCCCGCATCGGGCTCCCTGCTCGGCGGGAAGCCTGCTTCTCGCTCTCCCACTCCCCCTGCTTGTGTTCCTGCTCTCGCTATCTCTCTCTCTGTCAAATAAATAAATAAAATTAAAAAAAAAAAAAAAGATTTGTACAGCCCTTGAGATAGATGGTATGTTCTCATTCACTCCCCTCATCTTCACCTCACCCTGCCCTGCCCACCCTTCAGTCATGAGGTGGTACTCAGGCAGGCCGCCGGGCCTGACTGTTGCCATCCTCGACAGCCTTCTTTGTGAAGCTTGGGGACGGACTGTCCCTGAGCTCATCCACGGTTTCACACAAGTCAGGGTAAGTTATTCTTCCTCTCGCTCTTCAGCCTTTCACACTAACTTCAGCTCCTCACAGTCCCTGTGAGCCACCTATAGTGATGTGCCCTCGTTTAGAAATAATCTACAAGTGACTTAAGATTTTTTTGGTTCAGGGCCGGAGCGCCCTTCAGTACTGTAGGAGAAGCAGTGGGAAGTCGTGGTATTAAGGACCCTGGTGCACGAGGAGTTCTTTGCTCAGAAGTGGGGTTGAAGGAGGAGAGGGAGAGAGAGAGGCGTGGAACACGTTCTGGGGAACAGCTAGCTAATTTTCTTCTCCCCTCACTCCAGCTGATGCAATAGCCAAAAGCATCTTTAATGCATGCCTTTGCCGAGGTAAAAGCAAAGCAGATTCCACATAAAGAAGGTTCCTTTGGCCTTCTAGCTTCGAGCTGCTGTCCCCAATGCAGAAAAAAGCGCTAATCCAAGAGGTAAAATACTTAGAAGACATTTTTGCTGAAATGAATATGGGCAGAAAGATTAGGCCCCAGAGAGGAAAATATAAACAGAGATGGTACTATTTTTAGTACCCTTTTAAAGTAAATTAACAGTATTAACTCTTGTAAAGTTATGACACATTTGGACCCAGAATATGACGCGTAGTTACCTGCAGGATAAAGTAAAATGGAACTCTGAAGTGCCATGAGAAGGGCCATTTAATGATTTTGCACATAATTCAGCTTTCTTAGGAGGACAGATAAGTTTCAGTGTAACACGATTAAGGCTGAGGGAGAAAAGCTGCTCAGAAGGGTCCGATTTTAGCAGGGCCAGTGAACCGCAATTCCCAGACAAGACCAAGTTTGTGTACAGTTTTGTGTTCTCTCTTTAAAAAATTAGTAATTGTCACATTTATTCAATGACGGTCCAAGTTTCAGACTGAAGAATGGACTACGGTTCCCAGCCTGTTTTGCAGGCTGTGAATGAGCAGGGTAGCTGGTATGAGCTGCCGGCCAGGAGCAGATGTTCTTTGCCTCCGCTGAGGATTGAAGCCGAAGGGAGGGAATTGGGGCGGATCGTAGGAAGGTTTCCCCAATGCCACGTAGCCGGAGAAACCATGACATTTGTTTCAAAGATTTGCCGGAACTCTGCAAGCGAAAGAAAGCTGTATGTCTTTGTTGGTTGAGTAGAGCCTTGTCCAAAGTCCGAAGTCCAAAGTCCGAGCTGATGACATTGAGGGTGCCTTTCTGTGATTCCCTGAGACACAGTAATTCTAGTGTTGGGGTAGGAGGGCCCCGGCGGCCTGCCTGCGTCAGCCTTTCTATGGGATTTACTATTCTTCCATTTTAGAATTTCAGAGCATTTCTGGTCAGGTCAAACAATTTGATGATCATTACTTCGCACGCGAGGAAATAGCACTGTGTTGGGAGATACTTACCAAGGGTGGTACAGGATGTAAATAGCAAAAGACTAAAGTTCAAATTTTGACCATTCGAACAAGGAGTACCTACTATTTGCAAGTGGAATGTAAGGTGTGAGGGCACAGAGATGAAGGAAGCGCGGTGAGTGTCCCCGCCGATGCCGAGGGCAGGCCTGCATGTCCCTGACCCCAGAGAAGGGCTGGCAGTGAGGTGGGGACAGGGTGCTGTGGTGGCTCAGGGAGAGAGCTGTTAGCTGCGCCTCTTGTGGGACGGGAGGCTCTCGAAGTGATGTTTGAGCTGGACTAAGGGAAGGGCAGGAGTTGATCCTGACCTGGGGGCCTGGCTGAGTCAGTGGGGCACTGTCCCCCCCTCTAACAGAGAGATGTTGTGTAGCGTACAGGGTCGCTCTGGGCCACCACCTTCCCTTTGCTAGCTTTTGTGCGTGTGACGGGAAAAGTGGAAACACTGGTCCATTTTTTTTCTTAGATAAAACTAACTTGAGTCCTGACACATAGTCACAGAATCAGGGACCACTAGAGTGGGAAACCACCTCACTTCATCAAGCCCAATGTCCCGACGGCACAGAAAGTAAACCCAAGGACCAAGAGGTACTCCGAGTCACAGGGGTCAGTGCCTGTGGCCCTACCCATGTGATGGATGAGAGCGAGCAAATCCTGAGAGGACTGATTGAAGTGATAAAACTGCTGTTTTACAAATGATGTATATTTTATATCCCATTCTCTCTATATACTCTGCTATGTATTCTGTAAAGGAAAGCCAAGAAATTGGACCCAGAACATATTGGGCCCGCATCAAGTAGCATTATGGGAAAAAAAAACTTCTGTTTAGTGTTCATCAAAAGACTGGATGTGTTGCAAAAAAATGGGTGTGTCAAGAGCATCTCAGTTTTTGCCAGAATAATGGTTTGGGGCAATCTACAATATGTGACAGAGTCACAGAAAAATATTCTGTTTGAGTTAAAAAGAGCATCTTTAAAAAGAGCACTAAGTGATCCCAACAACAGTCTTTGCCCAAGAGTGGTGGGGGCGTGGGTGGTCAGGGTTTCCATCCTGGGTGGGTCCCATGATAAAAGCAAAGGCCGACTCCCCATACCCAGTGTTAAAAACCCAATGAGGGGGCGCCTGGCTGGCTCAGTTAGTGGAGCATCTAACTCTTGATCTTGGGGTCTTGAGTTCAAGTCCCAGGTTTAGTGTACAAATTACTTGAAAAAAAGAATAAGTTCAAAAAAATAATAATATAAAAACTTTTCCTTTGGAAAAAAACCCACCAAAAATCAAGGAGCTGGTGATCATTCCGCAGGACAGGTGAAGGCATTCAAACATCACTACATCATTTGCTATTTAAAAGCAGTCAACAAGCCTGTGAGTTCAGTCTATGTGACGATGCATTTGAGTTGAAACTGGAACCCAGTCCCTCTTTGTCTGTATTCAGTTTGCCTCCATTGTAGACAGTCAGTGCTGGGGAGGTCCCTGCTGGGTTCCCTGATGTTTGATTGCAGAATGGGGCCAGCTAGAGCATGGCCACCTCACTGGTTTCCATATTTGGACTTTGAGCTACAAAGTACTTCCAGTTCCTCTCATTCTCAAATCCTCAAAAGATTTCATGATCTTTGGATCTTTTGCAACCTTTCTTTTGAGTTTGGTGCAGTCAGCCTGGGTTTCTATCTCAGTTCTATCACCTATTAGTTATATAACCTTGGGCAAATCACTTGTGTCTCAGTTTCCTTATCTAGAAAATTGGGGGGAGGCGGGTTGGCGATCACAGTACTGTGGACAAGTTGCTTGTGCCTCCGTTTCCTTATCTGTAAAATAGGGATAATAATAATAGTGCCTCCCGGTGGAGTATTGAGAATTGAACGGGTTAATATATGCAAAGCACTTGTAGTAGTATACTGTACACATACCAAGTATTTAAATTATTATCATTACTACCCTTTTGGCTTATTTGATGTATTAGGAGGCTAAGTGTGGATTAATGCTGGTGAGTGCTTTATCCAAGTTAATTCTTGGAGTCAGAGCGGTATTTAGAGTACTGCCCATTGGCTGGTTAGCTAATTCCCAAGAAAGGATGGGCTGCTGCATCCCGTTCCCTTCTCAGGCAGTCTGTACCATGAGCTGCGAATTCAAGTGCTGTCAAAGGCAGAGGAGGAAATGTAGAAGATTCAGAGAAGCTGGGTATGTGCTTGTGAAACAGCAAAGGAATTGCTCTTCTCTCTCTCTCTCTTTTTTTTTAAAAAGCACCCTTTTTCTTCTCCAGTTTTTCTCCATACAGGAGGAGTTTTTCAGGCTGTCTTTTACTTTGTCACTTTTGATGGAGGTCCAGGAACAGAGAAATATTTTTCTTTTTCATTCTTTTTTTTTTTTTTTAAAGATTTTATGTATTTATTTGATACAGAGAGAGAATGAGAGAGAGAACACAAGCAAGGGGAGCAGCAGGCAGAGGGAGAGGGAGAAGCAGACTCACCGAGCAGGGAGCCTGATGTGGGGCTCGATCTCAGGACCCTGGGATCATGACCTTGAGCCGAAGGCAGACGTCCAACGACTGAGCCACCCAGGCGCCCCGAGAAATATTTTTCTTCCAGTAAAACAAGTGGTGTGAAGGTACAAAAATAAATGACAACTAAAAATATTGGCAACCCATGTGGTATCCATTTTAGGGACAACAGGCAGGATGGGGACTGTGATGAGCCTGGGGACCCTTGCCCAGTCTTAAAAGATGGTGACGTTTCTCTGGCTTTTTATTACCGTGGAAGGCTAAGGAGCTCTTGTTATTAGCTCTTCAGTTTTTCCAGAGAAGCCCCAAATGTCATTTTTATAGGAGAGTTTCTATTTTTAAATATAGACTGAAAGCATACCTCTGAATTCAGTTCTCAGGCTGCTGGTTTGCAACCCCTGGTCCACACCATGTGGAATCTCCATATGCTAATGTCCTATATTCAGGGATTTCAGCCAGAATTGTGAAGTCTTGTCCACTGTGCAAAATTAGAGAGAAATCCTCTCTGTATTTCAGAGAGGAATGCCCTTGTTCATTGGGTATGTAAGCACAGACTTCTGATTCCATTCCTAAAACACTCAACTGAGTGAATGAAAAGCATTGCTCCATGATTCAGATGATTGTCTGAAAGGCTTTGGGACTTACGTAGGAGAGTAGTAGGCTAAATAATATCCCCCAAAGATAGCAGGTCCCCGGAACCTGTGAATGTTACCTTGTATGGCAAAATAGACTGCAGATGTGATTAAATTAAGGGATTTGAGGTGAGGAGGGTCCCCTCGATTATCTGGGTGGGCCCTAAATGCAAATACAGGTTCTTACAAGAGAGAAGCAGAGGGAGATTTGAGACCACCCAGAAGAGAAGGCCATGGGACCACAGAGGCGGAGACTGGAGCCATGTGGCCAGGGCCAAGGAATGCCAACGGCCATCAGAAGCTTTCAGCTGTACTAAATGGAATATCTAACATTGGCTTCAGCAACAAAGACCTTTAATTAGGTCATATAACGAGAAATCTACAGCTGATATTTCAGAGATCATGCAGCAGTGCAATGCTGTCATCACAGACTCAGCCTCTTTCTTTCTTTTTATCCATTCTCAGCAGACAGGCTTCTGATATTTCGAGTTGATTTCTCATAGTCACTAGAAGGCTGTCTCAGCCCTAAATATTACAGTTTTATGCAACCATGTTTAAGGCAGAAACATAGGGCAACCTCTTTGTCAGCTGTCTTTATCAGGGAGGAGATTTCTTCTCAGAAGCCTTTCTCTTTCCCTTACCAGCTCACTTTCCTTTCCATCTTATGAGTGAGAGCCATAGTCCCATTCCTACACAAATTTCAGTGGCAAGTGGAAATGCTTTGCTTGGCTTAGACTGACCAGAGTTCATGCCCTGGGGCTGTGGTAGGTGGCTGCCTTCCCTGATTATGTTGGATCCTGAATAAAATCAGGGTTTTGAAAATTAAGCAGGAAGGGCAGCATTGCTATTGGGTAGATCAGCAAAGGCATCCGCTGCCTCACCCTTCTTTTTTCTAGTGCATTGTCCATTGCCCTGTTGTTTTCCCAGAGCAGCAGTGAGGTTTTGTTCAGTTTCAGATTATGACATGAGTCATCATATTTGGGCCACCACAAAAATGGTCAACAACTGAAAATACTGAACTCAAATGTATTTAACCACTTCCTTCTAGGATGTACTCAGAACTGACTGTGGGTGGACTGATGCTTCTTGTGTAATGCCAATTTGAATAATACCACTGCATTTTTTAGTATGAGAAGTAATTCACTAGAGTACAGACTAGCAAGCTCAGACAGTGGTCACGGTCCTGTTCTCTGGATCTAGACATAGTGCAACTACTTCTTCTCTCTTATGCCCCTTTGTACACTTGAAACAAAGATCGTGGCTCCCCAAGTCTCTTTTACTTCAGGTATTCTTTCTTCAACTACTGTTCTTGTGCTTTTATTTAGGCCCTTCGTTATGTTCTCTAGTGTCTCTCTTGAAATTTGTCACCCAAAGTTGAAATGACCAGAGTCGTGCAATGTATCAACCTTGTCTGAATGCTGTGTTCCTAATAAGAGCTCCAATCAGGCATTATCTTTGGAAAAAATAAAATAAACAACCTTAGAACTACTCGTAGCTGTCTACTGAGCATCTGAGCATCTCCAATGAGGGGTTTTGTACATACCTCAAATCCTACACCTTTGAAAACAGAACCCATCATCTCCACACCTTGTCCAAGTAACATAGGCACACACATTCCATATTCTAAATCTGTGTCTCCCGTATCTGAGAGTCATGCAGTCCAGGCCCTTTGTTCAGGCCTTCAACATGTATCACGTGGACTACTGCAAACCCTCCAAACTAGTCTCTCTGCCTCTAGTCTCTCTATCCTAACATCTGGGTGGTCTCCAAAGGGACCTTCCTTGTGACATTTCCCTGCTTAAAAGCCCTGGAGAGCTCCTCTCTGTACGGTAAGACCAAACTCCTCCATGACAAATAGAACCCCTTCACAGCTGGGCCCCATCCTGACTTTCTAGGCATTTCCTGCCATTTCCTTACTGCCCTAGTGGTCTTTATGCCTTAGTCCCCTTCTTCACAGCGTGGTTTGCAATTAGAGTCACCTGAAGAGCTTTCTTAACTACTGAAACTCATTCCCTACCCCTGACCTGACCCTTAGAGGTGGGGCCTGGGCATCAGTATTTGTTAAAAGGTGATTCTAATGTTCAGCCAGGGATGGAACCACTGGGCATTTGCCAGGGTCCTGTACCACCAACCTTTGGCACATAATTTCCTCCATCTATAATTCCTTTCTCTCCCTTTTCTGTACAATAAAACCTTGCTCATTCTTCAGAACCTCAGTACTGCCTCTTCTCTGAAGGGTTGTCAGATCCCTGCCTCCACCCAAGAGTTGGTTGTTCTCTCTACCATGTTCTCATAGTACTTTCTATATTTTTCATGATCGTGTCAGTTGTGAGTTATTTAAGGAAGGATCCTTACCTTACTCATAGTGTGCCCCCAAAGACTTGCATAATGCTTAGCATCTTAGCAAAGGTTCAGTAAAATTGTACACTGTCAACCTGACATCAGTGCCCAAAGAGACACTAGTTTGATCCATTGTACAATCACTATGAAATTACCTGAAATAACGTTAAGATTAAAAAGCAGCTATCATGGCATGGTAAGAGTCAGATGTTGCTAGAGTAATGGAATTTTGTTCTATGATAGTATGACAAACTGTAACAAGGAGAAGTTGTGAGGGCGACTGTGTGTTAAATGAATGACTCACTCTATCTTGACTTCACTGAAGTTCTTAATTCTTTCACAAATGGCTTTCTTGATGATAATCTAGAAGCATTGTCCCAATTATACAATTTAATTGGATGAGGAAGTAGTGGGACATTAACTACCAAAGAAAGGCTTCTACGATTAATAATTTATAGATATGAATCAGGAGTATAATGCTGTTGCAAAAAAAAAAAAGTGGGGGAGAGCCCACATGCTACTGAAATGTACATCATTATTAAGGTTGGTCACCACAGCTCATCAAGAGGATGGAGAAATGTGTGAGGATTCATAGATGAATGCCAAAGATAATTAAAGGAGTGGAAAAAGTCATCATATTTGGGCCACCACAAAAATCCTTTCCTCCTATGAGGAAAGGTTGTGTAACTAAAGCAGAAGGCTGAGAGACACATTTTTGATTACTAATTTCATGTACACACATTTTTGTGGGATAGTTTATATTTGCATCAAAACAAAGCATGAAGAAATTAGCTTAAATTAGAACAGGCAAGTTTTAGTTGGACATTAAGAAAAATATTCTGATTAACTGGATTACAAAATGCAAATCTGATCATGTTATTCTTAAGTTAAAAAAAAAAAACCTTGGGACTCCAGGGTGGTTCAGTTGGTTAAGCATCTGCCTTTGGCTCAGGTTGTGGTCCTGGGGTCCTGGGATCCTGAGGTCCTGAGGTCCTGGGATTGAGCCCTATGTCGGGCTCCCTGCTCAGTAGGAAGCTTGCTTCTCCCTCATCCTCTGTCCCTCCCCCTGCTTGTGCTCTCTCTCTCTGTCAAATAAATAAATAAAATCTTTTAAAATAAAAAAATAGATGGAGGTAAATAGGAAAAAGAAGAAAAAAGGGAACACAAACGCAGAGTCAAAAATTGCTTATGCTGTGGTTCAAGTACTCTTTCTGTGTCATATTGAGACACAGCCATGATATATGATAATGTTCTAATATTAGGTTTTATTGAATAAATCTACACTCGTATGTCTTAAGCTGAAATAAAATGTTTGCGACATGTATCTTTTTAAAGATTCCCTTCCTCTACTATTTTGGGGAGAACTTCTTAAACTTCTAATGTAGAATAATTTCAAACATACAGAAAACTTGCAAGAATAGTACAAAGAACACCCATATACCTTTATCCAAATTTACCTATTGTTAATATTTTACCCCATTTGTTCCCTCTCTGTCTACACTCACACCATTCCCCCCCCCCCCACCGCACGCACACACACACAATATTTTTGTTCTACCCAGTTGAGAATAAATTGCATGCATCATGGTCCTTTTCTTATAAATCCTTCAGGGTGTATTTTCTAAAAATAAGACTGTGCTCTTACAGACCACAAGACAGATACCAGCTTCAGTAAATGTAATACAGATGCGATACTTTTACCTAATCTACCATCTATATTCCAATCCTTTCCATTGGCCCAGGGATGTCCTTTGCAGCACTTTTGTCTCCTTTGGTACAGGATTCAGTCGAAGCCTATGTTTTTCAAAATCCTTGTGAGGCCCTCCACAAACAGAACTCTGGGGTTCTCTCTCTCCAGTTCCAAGCTCCCCACCTTTCCCTCCCTCCCATGTTGAAGCCCCTGTGCCTTTGTTTCTGCTCCTTGGACTGCTAGAACATGTTCCCTTACAAAACACCTACTTTTCTTGTTCTCTCAAGCTCCATCTTTTGTGAAGACTTTGCTTATGCCCATCCTCAGCCCAGATGGAGTTGACCCAGCTGGAAGCCAGGGTGCTTTCTCTTTAACCTCTCCCATGTCCTGTACCTGAAACCTAAGCATACTTGATATATCTTAGTGCATGTTCATGAGTACATATCTGGGTCCACCCACCACCCTCATCCCCCTGCCATGAGACCCTAAGATCTCTGAAAAAAGGAACAATATTTTATATTCTTTGTATCCCCAGGGTTGAACATAGGGTCTGTTGCATAGGAGTTGCTTTTTAAGTATTTATTAATCAGCAGTGGGATATATCACTGTAAAGAGCTGCTGTAGGAAGTTGCAGGGTGTTTGATCCTGTCATCCTTCAAGAGGAAGGAAAATGCTCCTTTAATCAGAGGCCTTAAAATAGCTCTGGGGGAGGGGAATGAGTTTGGGGTGGGGGAAATTTGATCTCTGAAAGCTCTCCAGTTATATGATAGAGTGTGATGAAAGCAGACATAACCTTTACATTTAAAGTTTCCCAAAGACCCACACAACCTTCGCAAGAACATAGACTGGATTTTTTTCACCCATCCCCCCACCCACCTCCCCTCTGGCAACCACAGTTCTTTATATTTAACAGTCTGGTTTTTGGTCTCTTTTTGTTTTGTTTTGTTTCTTAAATTCCACATATGAGTGAAATCATATGGTATTTGTCTTTCTCTGACTGACTTCTTTCACTTAGCACTATACTCTCTGGGTCCATCCATGTTGTTGCAAATGGCAAGATTTCATTCTTTTTGATGGCTGAGTAATATTCCATTGTGTATATATAGCACGTCTTTATCCATCCTTCTATCAACAGACCCTTGGCTGCTTCCATATATTGGCTATTCTAAATAATGCTGCAATAAACATAAGGGTGCATATATTTTTGAATTCGTGTTTTTGTTTTCTTTGGAGAAATACCCAGTAGTTCATTTACTGAATCAGATAGTAATTCTATTTTTAATTTTTTGAGGACCTCCATGCTGTTTTCCACAGTGGCTGCACCAGTTTGCATTCCCACCAACAGTGCATGAGTATTCCTTTTTCTCCAAATCTTCACCAACACTTGTTGTTTCTTGCGTTTTTTATGTTAGCCATTCTGAAAGGTGTGAGGTGATATCTTGGTGGTGGTTTTGATTTACATTTCCCTGATGATGAGAGATGTTGAGCATCTTTTCATGTGTCTGTTGGCCATCTGTATGTCTTCTTTGGAAGAATGTCTATTCAGGTCCTCTGCCCATTTTTAGTTTCTTTAGTATTGAGTTGTATAAGTTCATATATGTATTGGATAGTAATCCCTTATCACATACATCATTTGCAAATATCTTCTCCCATTTAGTAGATTATGACTGGATTTATTTTTTTAAGATTTTATTTAAAAAAATTTTTTTAAGTAATCTCTACCCCAAGGTAGGGCTCGAACTTAGAACTCTGAGATCAAGAGTCACATGTTCGGGGCGCCTGGGTGGCTCAGTTGGTTAAGCGGCTGCCTTCGGCTCAGGTCATGATCCCAGGGTCTTGGGATCGAGCCCCACACCGGGCTCCCTGCTCAGCCTGCTTCTCCCTCTCCCTCTGCTGTTCCCTCTGCTTGTGCTCTCTCTGTCAAATAAATAAATAAATCTTAAAAAAAAAAAGTCACATGCTCTATTGAGTGAGCCAGCCAGGTGCCCCTGGATTTATTTTTTAATTCCAAACTAATTTTAGACTTCCAGAAGAGTTACAGAAAACCATACAGAGAATTCCTAGAAATCCTTCACCCAGCTTCCCCTAATATTAACAAGTTCTATAACCATAGAACAATGATCAAAACTGGGAAATTTGCATTGGTACAGTGCTATTAACTAAACTATAGACCTGATTCAGATTTCACCAACTTTTCCACTAATGTCTTTTTTCTGTTCCAGGGTCCTATTCAGGATCCCACATTGCACTTAGCTGTGTCTTTAATTGCCTCCAATCGGTGACAGTTCCTAAGCCTGTCCTTGCCTATTATGATCTTGACACTATTGGAGACTATTTGTCGTTTGTAGAATGTCCCTCATTTTGGGTTAGTCTGAGGTTTTCTTATGATTAATCAAAAATCTGCATTTTTGATAATACCACAGAAGGGATGTGCCCTTCTCAGAGCATCATATCCAAGTTCATGATGTCATAAGTTTTATTAATGGTGACATTGAATTTGATCACTTGGGTAAGGAAGTTTCTGCTGGATTTTTCCCTATGGAGTTACCATCTTTCCCTTTGAAGTTAATAAGTATCTTAGAGATACTTTGAGAGCTTGTTTGGAGGTTCTAGCAGGGGAGCGCAGCTACTCGTATACCCTTGACCGAAGAACGGTCCTCCTCTATCGGGGAAGGTCATCCTCTTTGAGTGCGCAGCTTCGGGAGGGGCGCACATGGAGCGGTGAGGGAGGAAGGGGACACCTGCCTAGCCAGCCAGATCAGCCGAATCAACCCTGGTGATCAATGGGGTGACAGATGTCGCAGCCAGATCGCCCTCACATCCATCTCAGAGATACTCTGAAACTATGTAAATATCCTGTTTCTCCTCAACCTTTCATCCACTCATATGTGCATCCATCAGTGACTGTTGTCTGCAACAAATCTTACTGTGGTATTTGTCTAACAGTGAATTTTTTATTTCCCTCTTTCCTTCTACATTTATTGATTGGAATTCTTTTGGAAGGAGAAGCTGTGTGGACTGGATTTAGTTGCAGAATGTCACATACTTCTAATCAGTATTTTCTGGTCTTTTGATTTTTCACATAATTAGTTTGACAGCCATATTTCCCTCAGGGTGCCTGGCTGGCTCATTTGGTAGAGCATGTGACAACTCTTGGTGTCAGGGTCGTGAGTTCAAGCTCCATGTTGGGCGTAGAGCTTACATTTAAAACAAACAAACAACTTTTATTTTTAATTTAGCATTTATATTTTATTAATGTTTACATAAACGCATTGCAATCACTTAAGTTATTACTACAATTTCTTTATTATAGGTAGATTGAATGACTTAATTTTATAAATTACAAACCCAATGATTTGTTATTAAAGAAAACACAACTGAATGACTTTTAAAAGGGCACACTGTACATACAGACCTTAAGAAATTAGTTGTTCTGGGGCGCCTGGGTGGCTCAGTCATTAAGCGTCTGCCTTCCGCTCAGGTCATGATCCCAGGATCCTGGGATCGAGCCCCGCATCGGGCTCCCTGCTCGGCGGGAAGCCTGCTTCTCCCTCTCCCACTCCCCCTGCTTGTGTTCCCTCTCTCGCTGTGTCTTTCTCTGTCAAATAAATAAAATCTTTAAAAAAAAAAAAAAGAAAGAAATTAGTTGTTCTGGGCACCTGGGTGGCTCAGTCATTAAGCGTCTGCCTTCGGCTCAGGTCATGATCCCAGGATCCTGGGATCGAGCCCCGCATCGGGCTCCCTGCTCGGCGGGAAGCCTGCTTCTCCCTCTCCCACTCCCCCTGCTTGTGTTCCCTCTCTCGCTGTGTCTTTCTCTGTCAAATAAATAAAATCTTTAAAAAAAAAAAAAAAGAAAGAAATTAGTTGTTCTGGGCACCTGGGTGGCTCAGTCGTTAAGCGTCTGCCTTCAGCTCAGGTCATGATCCCAGGGTCCTGGGATTGAGCCCTGCGTCGGGCTCCCTGCCCAGCGGGAAGCCTGCTTCTCCCTCCCCCACTCCCCCTGCTTGTGTTCCCTCTCTCGCTGTCTCTCTCTGTCGAAAAATAAATAAAATCTTAAAAAATAAATAAAAAATAAGTAAAAAAAGAAATTAGTTGTTCTTTGTTTAGCTTCTGTATGTCTAGTAGTAAAAATAATACTGTTGATGCCTACCCACAAATAGTTCGTTTGGTACATGTAAATTCTGTATCAGGAGAACTTTAATTTTAACATTTCTTGGTTTTGTTACATTGTAAATCGTAGCAGAATTACACAGAACACAGTATATTTAGTACAGATTTTTGTAGCTCAGCAGTTTTGTCGACCTTAGTTTTCATGCAATGTTTGCCCTCAGTCGCTGGTCAGCAGAAAGCATTGGATTGCAACTGATTCATTTCTGAGTCAGTGACAAATTCACTTTCCAAGAATGGTATCTCTCATCTTATAAAAATTTAAAAGAGCATTATTTAGGCCAGAGGTTGGCAAACTTCTTCCATAAAGACCCAGATCATAAATATTTTAGATTTTATAAGCCATATAGTCTGTCACAACTACTGAATTCTGCTCTTGTGTGTGAAAACATCTGTAGACAATATGCAAATGAGTGGCCATGACTGTGTTCCAATAAAACTTTATTTATAACAACAGGTGGCGGGTGGGAGGGGGGAGGTTGGTTTTCGTTTGCTGACCCCTGATTTAGACAATAAAAATACACAAACTTAAAATGCACATTAGCAGTTACCTTGTCTGTCATTTTTCTCTACAGGCAGAAGACTGATCTTTGAAAATATGTATTTGGGAGATAGTCACGTTCTATTGAATACCTTGTGCTGGTGCTGCCATCGAAAAATCTGGTTACACTCTGGGGAGGCCTGCCGCCTCTGCAGGACTGCACCGCCTCGGCCCTGAGATGAGTGTCCGGCCTGAGCGGGCACACCATGAATAGATACACAACGATCAAGCAACTCGGGGATGGAACCTATGGTTCCGTCCTACTGGGACGAAGCATTGAATCTGGGGAACTGATTGCCATTAAAAAGTAAGTTTTATTCTTCACTCACATCAGTTCATCCTCAACAACACATTGTCAACATTGTTTTAACTCTACCCTCTGCATGTCTCGTCATTGAAAAATTTCTAAAGGGGGGTGGGTGGGAGGCATGGAGGAAAGACTTAGACAATGATTTCTGTGGGCTAGGTGACTGTTGGCTCTGGAATGTTCATGGCAGAGGTCTTAAACACATTTCTACTTTAGATTTGTTTATTGCACTAGTACCTTTTCAAGGTGTCTTATCCTATTGTGACATAGTAACGAGCAGGTTTAGAAACATTTTATTGGAAAGGAAACTGAAACTCTGAGAAGTTAAGTGACTTAATTTGGATCATTTACACATGTGGTGGTCTGGGGACCACTATCTTCATCGCCCCACTCCACTTGCCCTTTGCAGTCTGAGTCCACTATGTTAGTTATCTGTTGCTGCATAACCATTTACCCCAAGAATTCGTGGTTTAAAACTACACACATTTATTATCTCTTATTATCTCTGTGAGTCAGGAGTCTGGGCATGGTTTAGGTGAATTCTTTACTTTAGGGTCTCTCATGAGGCTGCAGTCAAGGTGTTGGCCAGTGCTGGGGTCTTTGCTCAAGGCTGGACTGGGAAAGGATCCACTTCCAGGCTTACTCACGTGATTGTGGGCAGCATTCCATACCTCCCTCGTGGTTGCACTGAGGGCCTCAGGTCCCTCCTGGCTGTTGGCTAGAAGCTGTCCTCAGTCCTTTGCCATGTGGGCCTCTCCAAAGAGCAGCTCACAACATGGCACCTTGCTTCAAGATGTGGGGACCATGAAGGCCATGAGAGAGGCTTCTACCAAGGTGGAAGTCACATCTTTTTGCTTTTGTAAACTAATCCCAGAAGTGACCTCCTCTCACACTGCTGTATTCCATTGCTTAGAAGCAAGTCATTGAAGGAGAGGTGTTATCCCAGACTCTGAATACCAGGAGGTGGGAGTCTTCAGGGACCATTTTAGGGCCTGCCTGCTATACCCATCTATATCCAGTCACTTTCTCAACATCTCCATTTGGATGCCCTGTAGACACTTCAGACTCATCATATCCCAAACTGAGCTTTTATCCAACATTTTCCCTCTCTTGCCCCAAACCTGTTTTTCCTTCAGTGTTCCCTATCTTATGAATGACACTACCATCCCTTCAAAACCTGCACATCCTCCTGACCTCCCTCTGTATGCCCAGCATTGGCCACCTAGACCCATAGATTCCAACTACTGTATATTTATCTGATCCACCTACTTCTCTGGATTCTCCCTGCTAACCTCCCATTCAACCCATTATCATTTACCACTTCTACCACTAGAATAATCTCCTCTGTAGGGTTCCTGGCTTCCATTCTACCCCTCTCCATTCCAGTATGAAGGGATTACTTTAAACACATGAATCTAATTGTCTAAAATCATTTGCACCAAACACTGTGTCCCTGCTGCCCTATCTCATCACCTTGTCCCACCTGACTTCAGTGTGCTGTGGTGTATAGTTCTATGCCCACTACCAGCACCCCCCCCCCAAAAAAAAGCACATGGGAGACTCTCAACCAGGGCACTCTGCACACGGGCCAATAGAAGGCCCCCAGCAGGACTGAGCCCCAGTTGCACACCTGGGTATCAGCTCAGTAACATACACTTTAATGGGTTTCCCATGTCTCTCTTCCCATTTTCCCTGCTCCTTGCCCTGGCTTCCTGGAATCACCTCCCAAATAAACTGCCTGCACCCGGGTCCTTGCCTCAGGCTCTGCTTTCAGAGGAACCCAAACTATAGCATTTTGTAATATCGTCCTATCAGTTTTAGGATCAAGCCTCCAGTTATTAATGTGACCTACAACTTGCTGCATCACTTGGCCGCTCCCTGTTTTCTTCAGTCTGATCTCCTGCCACTACCCCCCTGCCGACGTCATTCCCACCACTCTGGCCTTTCAGCTTCTTGAACTCACTAAATCCCTTTCTGCCCCTAGTCTTCACATTGATATTCCCTGCCTCCTACCTCCAGGGGCTAAATTCTACTGATCCTTCAGGTCTTAATTGAACTATCACCTCATTCCAGAAGTGCTTCCTGATACCCCAGACTAAATTAGGTCACTTTGGGGTCTGCTCTCACCGTGTCCTGTGCCTTTCCTTCCCAGCACTCAGCACAGAAAGTGATGATGAATTGCCTGCCTTCCTGCTGCGATGTCAGGTCCACGAGGGATACCCCTCTCACCGTTGTATCCCTAGTGCCTGACAAAGCCCCTGCCACACACAGGAGAGGCTAAAGAATATTTGGGGCATGAACTCCACCAGCAGACAGTGTGACATTGGCAACAGAGTGTGAGAGTGAGGTGGAGAGATGGAAGCTGACCTCTTATTAGCCAGCAGGGAGACCTTGGGGGAAATCACATGACTTCTCTGTGTCTTCATTTCCTCCCTTGTCCCATCTATTAACCCGGGGCCACTGGAAGAGCCCAATGAGACCATGTGATTGCAGTGTGATGTAAGATAGAACCTTGAAACTCGGTCTCTGGTTAGCCCATAGGGTTGTCTTTCTCTCCCCTCAGGCTGTAGGCCAGGGTTGGCAAACTTCTTCTGTACAGAGCCACACAGTAAATATTTCAGGCTGTGCAGGCCACATGGTCCTGCCCCAACGCGGTTCTGTGATTGTGTAAAGGCAGCTATAGGCCATGTATAAATGAATGAGTGTGGTTGTATTCCAATAAAACTCTTTACAGGAACTGAAATTTGAGTTTCATAAAATTATTACACGTCATGAGATCTCACGCTTCTTTTGATGTGTTTTCCCCAACTATTTAAAAATACAAACGTCGTTCTTAGCTTATGGGCTGCTCAGAAAGAGATGGTGGGGTAGAGTTGGCCCGTGGGCCATAGTTTGCCAACCCCTGCACCAGAGGGTCTAGAACTGTGTTGTCCAACAGGGTGGCAAGTAACCGTAGGGCATTTAAATGTGAGTTTTCTTAAAAATTGAGTTCCTATGTTATGCTAGCCATATTCCAAGTATTCACTACCCAGATTTGTGTAGTCTCATGGCTACCATACTGGACAGCATGGAGTGTTCCCATCAATACAGAAAATTCTGTTGGAGAGCTCTAGTCTAGATCAAATAAGCCTGAGGGATTAGCCTGCAGGACAAGGTTAGCCAATTAGAGATGGAGCAAGACAGCTGGAGAACTCTCCTTGCACTGCCTTGCACCATCTCTGCTGGGAAATTTTGTGATGTAGGATTGATCGCACTACCAGATTTTAAAATGAATGTTTTGGATAGTATAATATTTGGTAGAAATTGAAACCGGCTTTCAGCACTGTTCATTAGATTCAGAATGAAACATATTTTTTTGTTTGTTTTGGGTTTGGGGTTTTTGGGTTTTTTAGTGTTTTGGGTTTTTTGTTTTTCCACCTCCCCCCCTGCAACCCGCCCAGAATGAGAACATTTTTAAACAAGAAAGTTTAGCCTGTTACTGTGAATAAGCATGCTATTTGTTTCTTTGTTCTCTTTTAGAATGAAAAGAAAGTTTTATTCCTGGGAGGAATGCATGAACCTTCGGGAGGTTAAGGTATTTATTAATACACCAGGGAAAAATTTATGTATGGTTGATTAAAATAGCTTTATACTTGCTTAGATTTATGGTTGATAGAGTTAGTCATTCTGTTTGAATTGTTCCACTGATGCTAACAAAAGGGGGCAAATGACAACATTATACAGCTAAGAGCTCAAAGTAGAAGATTGCTATTATATTAGTAAATAATACTTTTTTAAACTTTGGTATAGTACTATTAACTAAACCACAGATTTATTCCAATCTCACACATTTCCCACTAATGTCCTTTCCCTTCCCAAGTGTGATGAAATAGACATACATGAAATTTATCATATTACGAATTTGTAAGAGCACCGTTCAGTGGTATTAAGTGGTATTGTTGTATGGTCAGAACCTCCATCCACCTCCAGAACTCTTCATCTTGCACACTTGAAACTCTGAACCCGTTAAACAACAACGCCCGTGACCCCTCTGCCCCCAGCCCTTGGCAAACACCCTTTTAATTTCTGTCTCTGTGAATTTGACTACTCCAGGTGCCTCAGATAAGTGGAATCATGCAGTATTTCTTTTTTGTGCCTGGCTTATTTCACTTGGCATCGTGTCTTCAAGGTTCATATCATAGCCTGCGTCAGAGTTTCCTTCTTTTTAAGGCGAAATCCTATTCAGTTTTAGGTAGATGCCACATTTTGTTGATCCATTCACCCGTTGACGGACACTTGGGCTGCTCCCACCTTTTGGCTTTTGTGAACCTTCCCATTTCTTTAAGCTCTTCCTTTCCACTGGCTCCTTCTCTTCCATCTCTAAATAAATATATGTACCCTCCATCCTCCCTGATCAGCTGAGCAGGGAACCTGACGTGGGGCTCGATCCCAGGACCCTGGGATCATGACCTGAGCCGAAGGCAGACGCTGAACCGATTGAGTCACCCAGGCGCCCCTCCAGTTCGTTTTCTCAGGCATTTTCTTGCCTGCGGTGTTGGGTACTGTCCTCTCCCAGGGCTGTGTGACTCTGCTTTGGCCTCGCTGTCCTACCTCTTTCTTGCCTTTCTTCAAGTGCTCTGTAGTTCACCCTTTAAATAGCGATGATTTCTCACATTCCGTCCTTAGCAATTTTCTCCTTTGCTCTGAATCTCCTCCCGAGTAATTTCATTTACTTCCCTCACTTCAGTGGTCTCATCAAATCTTTTATCCTTTGTAAGCACTAGACCAGGGGTTGATGAACGGCCATGTCCTGTTTAAATGCAATTTTATTGGAACACTCGCCCACTTGATTACATATTTTCTATTGGCAGATTTCACATTTTGATGGCAAAGTTGAGTAGTTGGGGCAGGGACCGTATGACCTAGAATGCCTAAAATATTTATCCTCTGTCCCTTTAAGAAAAGTTTGCTGATGCCTGCTTCAGGCCCACATATCCAACTGCTTCGTGGATATCAGCACCTGAATTTTCTAGAATGTCTGCCTCCCCCAGTGCTCCTATTTTCTCCCTCCTCTGTTAATGATCATTTACCCATTCACCCAGAAACTGCAGCTCACTGCAGGTGGTCTGTGTGACCTCTCTTCCTCCACATCTCATGCACCCCATGTGCTGTCCCCAGAACGATCTCGGGGACATTCAGCCGATCACACACTACCTACCGTTTCCTGATACACTACTATAAGCCAGACAGCATCTGCGTTGTCTTGCTTCATCCTCACAACTACCTCGTGAGGAAAGTGCTAGTACCTTGGGTTTGCTGCTGAGCACAGGATTCTCAGAGACTCAGTCACTTGCTCGAGGTAAATGCAAGTCTAAGCCACAAAGCTTGGTTTCAGACCCACGTTTGTCAGGCTTCGATAGCATATGCATCTAGCATCCAACCAGTGTATGCCCTTGCCCACTTCCCCTGTCAGAGTCTTCTGGATGAGCTTCCTTCAGAACCAGACTGGGGCGGTTCTCACCCCTCAGGCATAGACCACACCATTCCACTCCCACACCCATACCTAAGAAGGGCTTCTCTCCTGACACACCCTTTCCCTCCCACTGACTTGTCTAGGTGCTATTCTTCCTTCAAGTCACACTGTGGATGGTACACTCATTGACCATTGGGGTTTGCTGATTACTCCTTCTTGAAACATTTCTGACGTTCCTTGTCTCTGTCATTCTCTTGACCCTAATAAAATCTCCCTCATTCTGTTCTGTGGATTTTGTATTCGTGCCCTCTCTTCGTAATTAGGCCATTTGCCTCTTACAGGCAGGGACATTGTCTCATGCCCCTGGGTACCCTTGAGGAGCAGTATGTTGTAGTTTTGTTAAATTGTTAAGAACCTTCATCCAAATGGGGATAAACAGTCTCCATTTGGACCGCTGACCTGGTTTTAATTTGCTATTTGTGCTTCTCGGCTCTAAGTGTCCTGCCTCTTCCTCTCCTTGTAAACCTTTCCTGAGCCTAAATAAGATGCCTTCTCTCTGTAAAATGAGTCACATGAAATCTCCCACACAAAATTCATCCCTTTTATATTAAACTAATATAGATTTTACTTGTCCATGAGGCTCACTCAGGAACAGGAACTGTGAGCCCTTAGATTTGAACCAGTAATTCATGCACAAAACAAATGTCAGGCCAAGCGTGGAAGGTACTCTGTTCCTTGCCTAGGATGTTCCTCTTGAAAAGCTTAAAAAACCTACTTCATTTTTCCTCTGACTGAATTTGCCGCGTTCATCCTGCAGCTCATCCACTGGACATGTCAGCCATTGCTGTGATGCATTTTAAGCGAATAGAAAAGAAGGCTGCAGAGGTGAAAACTTATGAGTTAAGCAATGTTTGTGTTTGTTACTCATGGAGAACCTGGAAACCAACCTAACTAAAACAACTGATCAGCCTGGTTGGGTCATTCTAGAAGGATCCGGCCTTAGGTTGAGGATTTCCTGCCAGAGAGGCTCCTTGGCAGGAGTTTTTCTTTCAGGAAAGAGGCTCCAGAAGAGTTTTATTTTGTTCTCATTCACTGGCCATATTTCCTCCCTCTTCCCAGCCGCTTGAAGTAACTCGATCATATTACAGCATTCCCAAGCTCTGATTCCGTGGAGGCATTATTACTGGGTGTCCTAGATTTGGATATTCGTGTTCACCTTTTTGTCTTCTGCCACCGTGTTTAGTTTATAAAAGGAGTGTTCTTTTTAAGGAAATTCAAAGATAAGGAGGGCTTGACAATGTATTATTATCAGAGTCACTTCTCTGTGAGGAAAAGGCTTTTGGAATTAAAGGGCTCATCCCACTGGCCGGTGGCCCTTTGAGGCTCCCTTGCAGGAGACTGTTAATAAAATTCTGACCATCTGGTAAGCAAAGCCACAGTTTCTCTGGCTGTCGTATATGAACAGCATCGCTGCTTACAAATACAAAAGTGTACTCGCTCACCGTGAACAGAACTAATGATGCAAACAGAAAAAAGTTGACATGTGGCTCTGCTCACGGGGTTGTGGCAGGAACAGGAAAACTGCACGTGCGCAAGGATGAGGAATCAGGTCACGCCCCATTTTCTGAGGCACTCTGTTGTTTCTCATCACCCGCCTGACTTTTTTGCCTTTGCTGTTCTTGGAATCAGAGCTCTTTCTCCCATCTCACCTTGGGTTGGGGGTGG